>NC_141536.1:69774998-70082498 GCF_021556685.1 Rattus norvegicus
CACCATTTGTTTCAGCTGAGTTAAGGTCAGTTGGTACTGAAGTTTCTCTCTCATTTTGCATTAATCTAAATAAAATTTCTCTAGCCATGTTTGACAAATGTATGGCTATGTTTTTCTGTAACAATTTGAGCCTGACTTATTGTTACCTGGGAGGCTCTCAGTTGACATTTCAAGGAAAGGTGCACCAAGAAACTGTTGAGTATTTGTGACATAGGCATTCTGGAGTGAACTTATAACCTATACTCATTCAACATAAGCTAAAGGGATACTTCATTACTACAGAGACATGGCATTAAGGCATATTACTTAGTCAAGTTCAGTAATAAAAATATGTGTGTGTCACTCAAACTAATAGAAGAAAAACTAGGGAAGCATCTGGAACACATGGGCACTGGAAAAAATTTCCTGAACAAAACACCAATGGCTTATGCTCTAAGATCAAGAATCGACAAATCGGATCTCATAAAACTGCAAAGCTTCTGTAAGGCAAAGGACACTGTGGTTAGGACAAAACGGCAACCAACAGATTGGGAAAAGATCTTTACCAATCCTACAACAGATAGAGGCCTTATATCCAAAATATACAAAGAACTCAAGAAGTTAGACCGCAGGGAAACAAATAACCCTATTAAAAAATGGGGTTCAGAGCTAAACAAAGAATTCACAGCTGAGGAATGCCGAATGGCTGAGAAACACCTAAAGAAATGTTCAACATCTTTAGTCATAAGGGAAATGCAAATCAAAACAACCCTGAGATTTCACCTCACACCAGTGAGAATGGCTAAGATCAAAAACTCAGGTGACAGCAGATGCTGACGAGGATGTGGAGAAAGAGGAACACTCCTCCATTGTTGGTGGGATTGCAGACTGGTAAAACCATTCTGGAAATCAGTCTGGAGGTTCCTCAGAAAATTGGACATTGAACTGCCTGAGGATCCAGCTATACCTCTCTTGGGCATATACCCAAAAGATGCCTCAACATATAAAAGAGACACGTGCTCCACTATGTTCATCGCAGCCTTATTTATAATAGCCAGAAACTGGAAAGAACCCAGATGCCCTTCAACAGAGGAATGGATACAGAAAATGTGGTACATCTACACAATGGAATATTACTCAGCTATCAAAAACAACGAGTTTATGAAATTCGTAGGCAAATGGTTGGAACTGGAAAATATCATCCTGAGTGAGCTAACCCAATCACAGAAAGACATACATGGTATGCACTCATTGATAAGTGGCTATTAGCCCAAATGCTTGAATTACCCTAGATCCCTAGAACAAAGGAAACTCAAGACGGATGATCAAAATGTGAATGCTTCACTCCTTCTTTAAATGAGGAAAAAGAATACCCTTGGCAGGGAAGGGAGAGGCAAAGATTAAAACAGAGACTGAAGGAACACCCATTCAGAGCCTGCCCCACATGTGGCCCATACATATACAGCCACCCAATTAGACAAGATGGATGAAGCAAAGAAGTGCAGACCGACAGGAGCCGGATGTAGATCGCTCCTGAGAGACACAGCCAGAATACAGCAAACACAGAGGCGAATGCCAGCAGCAAACCACTGAACTGAGAATAGGTCCCCTATTGAAGGAATCAGAGAAAGAACTGGAAGAGCTTGAAGGGGCTCGAGACCCCAAAAGTACAACAATGCCAAGCAACCAGAGCTTCCAGGGACTAAGCCACTACCTAAAGACTATACATGGACTGACCCTGGACTCTGACCCCATAGGTAGCAATGAATATCCTAGTAAGAGCACCAGTGGAAGGGGAAGCCCTGGGTCCTGCTAAGACTGAACCCCCAGTGAACTAGACTATGGGGGGAGGGCGGCAATTGGGGGAGGGTTGGGAGGGGAACACCCATAAGGAAGGGGAGGGGGGAGGGGGATGTTTGCCGGAAACCGGGAAAGGGAATAACACTTGAAATGTATATAAGAAATATTCAAGTTAATAAAAAAAATATGTGTGTGTGTGTGTGTGTGTGTGTGTGTGTGTGTGTGTGTGTGTGTGTGAAACTACATATGATTTAGGCTGATGGAATATGTTTTGGAATGTGCCTTTTGGAATGTGCCTTTTGGAATGTGTTACAAAAAGGGTCTATTAATGGGTACAGGGTGTAAAGGGTGAATCCAAATGTGGAGGAGAGAACTGGGATGGGTAGCTCCACTTGACAAATAATTCATTCAGTGGCCATTTTCAGCAAGTATGTTACAAGTGGCTACTAGCTGCCTATGTGGGCAAGTGAGAGCCTTTGTTGGTTTCTCAGTCTCAGAAGTTTCAAATTATATGGCTAGGTAATCACTTATTACGATGGGCTACTCTTGTTCATTGTAGGATTTTCGAAATCATCATCATCCCTTCTATACTGAGAGGCAAAAATGTCTCTAGATCTCATTCAAATGTTCCCCATTAAAAAAATATCCTCAGTTGACAACCTCTGGTATACAGGAAGTGTTTGTTTCCTTCTCTGATGTTGGTTTGTTTACCAGATGTACAAGTCTGTTTCACATGAATAGACTTTGGAATTACTTTAACACATGTTCATACGTTACCAGGTTGTTGATTTTGCTTAATGATGATGATGATGGTGGTGGTGGTGGTAGTGTCAGAATTACTCAATTAAATGGTTTTGCTTAGAAGCTTGGCAATACACTGTTCTACCTACCTATCTCTACCCATCTATCTATCTATCTATCTATCTATCTATCTATCTATCTATCTATCTATCATCTACCTATCATTTATATATTACCTATCTATCTTTTAATGTAGTCTGCATTCTATGTATGTATGCATGTATGTATGCAATGTATATATATATATATCACCTATCAATCTATCAATTGTCTATCTATATTAATTTACCTATCATCTAACATCTATCTATCCATCTACTATATATACCCTGTTACCTATCATTTAAGCATTTGATGTGTGTCCATATGTTACAGCTGTTTGCTGATTTCAGAAGGTACAAGTTTTCTTCCATGTATAAACTTTTTCGATTCTCTTTATTCCTGGGTAAATTTTCTCTCGTATCACACTACATATGTTTTTCAACCACTCTTCTCTCTAGAAAAATGTTATTTTTCTTTTATCTCGATATTGTAAAGATTTGCTAAGACAAGAATGTTTGACAATATGATTAGAAGTCTGCCTTCTGACTTTCTTTTAAGTATATCTTTTCTTTTTTGCCCAATACCTAGTATGATGAACACCTGTTACAAATGCCTATTTACTTTGCCTTTTTCATTTTCATATTTTCCCACCAGCAAGTCTAAGATGGGATCTGTTTATTTTCTCATTAACAAATCAGATATGGGTTGGTTTCTGTGAGACAGTTCTAGTCATGCCTTCCGCTTGACTACTGATTACAGAAGAGTGGCTGCAGGAGACTCACCCATGTAGAAGTACAGGTGCTGCTTCTCATAGTCAATGTATTTTATTTTCTTCTTGCCATACTAAAAGGACAGAGAATAAAAGAGCCATTATTCTGTAGCGTGTGTGTGTGTTTGTGTGTGTGTGTGTGTATGTGTGTGTGTGTGTGTGTGTGTGTGTGTGTGAGAGAGAGAGAGAGAGAGAGAGAGAGAGGGAGAGAGAGACAGACAGACAGAGAGAGACAGACAGACAGACAGACAGAGGGAGGGATGAAGATGAAGTATGATTTTAGGACTCCACCTGTCAAACTTGAGACAATAGAAGAACCAGAACAGGCCTGTAAGTAAATAATGTGCTTTAACTGTGGATAAGTCTTGTGCAGGTGGATTATTTTATTTTATCATATGGAGTTTATTATCATTAAAACTTCTAATTTATTAAAATATAAAATTATTTTCCTTGTGTGATTTTTAAAAAAAAACTTTGAAATGTTATTTTCTTCATGTGCAATGTTAATGTCAAAATATATATTTCTGTGGAGCTTTTAAGCTTTTCCTAAATCTGTAGTGCTTAGACTATGGCTTGAATATCAGGTACTATGTCTCTTCCTTCATCTAATGGACGCTCATTGTTTTTTTTTTATTTTTTATTTTTTTTATAAAAGGGATATACATGCTTCCTCCTATCTCTTTTTTCTTTTATATTCCCATTATGGATTTCAGTTTTACTTTAATATTTTTAAGACATCATAATAGTATATATAATATTTTATGAGTATTATATATATATATAATTACTCATGATGTGTAACTATAAGATTCCATTCATAAACTAGAATTTGATTCACTTGCTGGGCTTCTCCTTGGTCAATTTGATCTGTGTTCAGGATATAATGATAGCAATTACTTTCAGAAAGTATAGCATTGATGGTTGTATTTTTCTAGTATGCAGCTGACATTTATTGATAAATTATGTGAGAGAATGATAATTCCCACGCACTCTGTTCTCCTTCTGATTCAGACATCAGAGGATGTGTTACACTCATTTTATTCAGTTGTTCCACCCTCTTTTATATATAGATATCTTCATTTATCTAGACAATGCCATTAATATTTTCTTTTACTTTAAAAATGAAAAATTATGGTGATGAAATAATAGCTATTTGTAATTGCTCTCATGTCTCTAAAAACCTAACTAGTGAGAAACAAGGAAAGGGGATGAGATAGAAGATGCTTTGGACATGGTAAACATAGTCGGACTGGTTGAGAAATACCCTGAAGAACAGTAAGTCTCTCTGACACAGACAGAAGATATAGAAGATTCATTCAATGTGGGTTAAGAACACTCTGGAAAAAGGGTCAGGAAGACTTTTAGGAAAGAGATATGAAAAGAAAAGTTCATAACGCACAGGAAACACCACTGTACAATTGCAGCACTGAGTTTCAGAGGTAGAATAACTGTAAGTCATGCTCTATACTGTAGTGTCTGTGGCTTCTGTATTTGTGATGTGGCATCATGTATATTAAGCACAGCTTTCTAGAAGATGGTTTAGAAGAAGTAAGACTGCTTCATGGACAAACCCCTATGCTCTTTACGGGACATCAGAGACGTCAACATATCACTACCACAATCAAAGATTTTGTAGAACTGTTGTCAAAAGCAATCAATTTGTGATAATAGGTAGCATCTTTAACACATCGATTAGCCAGAAGCTTTGTTTTCTACTTTACTTGGGGCAGAAAATAAATCCCTATAAGGTGAGAAAAGAAAATTTTCTAAAAGTTACATAATCTTTGGGTTCTGTATAAGACAGATTTAGACAACAATCAACAAGGATGGAAACACATTTCCTAACACACCAAAGTTCATCTAGAAGACTGAGACATGTTTAAAAGTATGTGACTCTCAGGAGCTACCTCTCCTAGAGGACGGATAAACCTTTGCTCTAATCAGTATGCCTATTTTGTTTAAGAAACACTCTGTTTCCTATAAAATTCAGTAATTTAAATAGTCTTTGAGATGACAGACTCAAGTTGAGACTTTAAAGAAAAATCAGTGACTGAAAAAATTCGGCATATCACTTCTACCCTCTAGTTTTGTTTGAATGTTCAAATTGTACATGAGGTTATAGGCATCATTGGGCAATGTGGATCATATAAATCAAACACACCAAAATGAACATGAACTAAAATAGCATTGTTTCTTTTAACTAGACAAGAATGAGTTGAGTTAACCAGCATTTAGATGTTTTCAGCCTTGTCTTAACCAATGCAATGTGTTATTTTCTCTCAGTGAACATCTCTACATCTTGCTTTGGAAACTAAAGTTGTTCCTCATTGCCTGATTCTACTGCTTGAGAATCGTTTATGTTGCCATTAGGTAAATAAGCACTAGAAGTGAACCTGTCATTGGGGTTGCTCAAGTAGGGCGACACAGGTTATTATGTCATTTGCTCTAGGAGTCTGCACTGGGTGACCTTTATGGTCAGAGAATCATTATTCTTCTTTTATACTTAAAATTTCAGGTCCACATCTGGACATTAAAAGGGAGAGAGGTTCCGAGATCCTTTGGGATTCCTATCTTTCTATGGTAAGGGGCTACTCCAGGAACATTTTCTTCATGTTGATGGGAGTTAAATGCACCTTGATAGGCTGAGTATCTCCAAGCAGAAAAAGTGGGCCTACATCAATGTCTGGATCCTTGGGGTAGATATTTGGTTTTACATGATGCTGGAAGTGTCGATAATTCCACCAATCAGCTGACAGGCCCTGAGGAGAAGAGAGAATTCATTAACTAATAGAATTTTTTTCCCAAGTAACCGTCAGAGTTAGAGTATACTGTATCTTCAACGTGAGAATAAGAGATTTGGCTTCTCTAGTTGATGGTGATGCTGGGTCACAGGATGACTTATTAAAAAAAGGTGATCAGAGATAAGGAAGAAATACTTTTCTAATTCAAGAACATACTGCAAACTAAAATGAACTCCTGAGAATGGAAACATAATCTATTACTCTGGAATGGTTTTCTAGCCTTCCTTTATAAGAGCCTAATCTAAGAAATTATTCTGAAGGTAAAGATAGAGTGAGTCTTATTCCTATTTGTCATAGGAGCCTCATACCCAAGATTTTAATTAGTTCTGGGGAAAAGCGGGCCCTATGTATGATACTTCAAAGAATCATGAATCTGAAGTATTCTCCCTGGAGAACTCTGCTCAGATCATTGTAAGTCCCAGCTCAATGCTTTCCTATAAAAATAAATGAGAATAAAAACATTTTAGCTGGTGCCAAGTTAGAAACATCTTTGATTAAGCTGTTAGTGATGCTTTCTCTTTTACTGTAAGCTTGAAAGTTTTAATAAAACAAAAGATTTGGAGGTCTCTCAATCTGCTTTCATATACTAGCTTTTAAATGCTGATACATAGGTTTGGTAAACCACTCATCTTCATTGAAGCTCAAGAACAACTGAACATGATGACATTTAGTTCAATGGATAGCTCAAGGAGATATGATATGCTGGATCTAAAATATTGGCTCTTTGAGAAACCCAATTTCTTCTCTTTTGTATTAATTGGTTATAGAAAAATGAATAGTTATATTTTATTGCATATTTACCATCTCTTAATAATTAATGTATACATATTATAGAGCAGCTCTGTCCAATATAGAAGCTACTAACTATATGTGGCTAGATAAATTAAATCTCAAGATTCACATTGAAGAATCAATATAAAACATAAAGACAAAATATTTCACTAATTTTTATGCTGGTTACAGATTTAAGTGATATTTTGATTATCATATTATTGCTATAAGTAGGCATTTTAAGTATGACTATATAAAATTTATGATGAAGTATATCATTAATTTTTTTATTTTGGGAATTTCATACATCAACATTGTATCTATCTACATCATATTAACTCCCTAATTACTCTTGTGCTCCCTACTCTCCCTCCCAAATTCATTCTTTTTAAATTATTATTGTTATATACAAACACATGTACATATATGCACATCCATACATGTATATACTCATATGCATACATATATAGCTTACTCATTCAATTTAGTGTTACTCATATGCACATGTGTTCAGTGCTGACTACTTGGGTCTGAATAACCTATGAAGGAGCTTCTCTCTGTAGGGAACTGATTCTCCCTCTCTCAATAGCCCTTGATCATCTATAGCTCTTTATCTAGGGGTAAGATTTTGTAGAATTTCCCATGTCTATGTTGGCATAGCCACTGGAGTTATCATTATGCTCATCTTGTTTAGGTAACCTTATTGTTGAGAGTCCATCAATTCAATTTTCTTGCTATGCCTAGGGTACACTGTCTAGCAGCAGGTCCCTTGGTCTTATGATATAATTTTAATGTAGCTTATATATTATTTCTGCTGGGAATGCTGGTGTATACACTGTACATCTCAAAGAAGATGAGAATGATTTGAAAAACTTCTTTCTGGAAGCTCTACTATGAGACATAACTATTATCTACCACCCACAAACATAAAGAATGGGATGCGGTTTTCCATTTCCCTCCAACACTTCATAACACTTTTACAGTGGGGTTTCTAGCTCCAATTTATATCTGTTTCCTGACTGCCTTAGCAATCCCTTCTCAAATATTTCCCTCTAGGATAGCTTACAGTTTCTCAGACTTGTGTCCCTTTACACTCTTTCCTACTCTTGTGAAGTTATCCTCTTCAAGCGGTACATCACTCTATTCTTATTCATCCATTTCTTATTTACTCTGAAGCATATCAGATTCTGATCTAGGCAAGTACCTGTGATGCTATGTAAGACATGATGTGAGAAGGTTCCCACACCAGCTATATACAATCTAATGGGAACAGTTGACAGCCAAACTCAACATGATAAGAAATGATTCTCTTTTAAAATTATCTCTTCCCACAGCTGATATTTTGGCCTCTTCTACCAGCTGACTCTACACTTTTAGGCAATGACTACCTGTGATAACTGGTAACATGGGAGACAGGTTTTAATGCATAGTAGATCAGGGAACAGATTTTAATACCACAAAGCCCTAGAGGTTAGAATGGTGGATAACATAATGATGGGTGTGATCTAAACAAGTTCTACCTGAATCCCTATGTCTAGAAAACACTCTTACCAGAGATGACAGAGAGTTCTTTGTGAGCAAGGGAGAATTTTCACCATCATGTGTGGCTACCCTGAGACAGTTCTACATGGGTCCTTCTTAGGCCATTCCTTATTCCTAAGTTATGCCCTTAATTCAGTGCAGAAAAAAACAATCTAGTCTTTGGACTGAAGTGAATTGGAATTTAAATTTTTGCTCGGCCATCTATTAGGAGTGTGACTTTGGAACTCTCCTAAACCAGGAAATGGAGGTAAGCTCTGCAAGTTACAGGAAGTAACTGCCTGGAATCTCTTCTTCCCTCCCACCAAAGGTTTTAGGATATAGTCATGGGCTGTAGTGAGGCCAGGTCTTAATCCCAAGTTTCCCGCCCCATTGTCTCTACTGTCATACTGTATTCTTACTATTTGGAAATGTTCACATGGGAAGATCCTGAAAAATGTTGCATGTCCATCTCCAACATCAATGTCTTTAATTTCATTTATAAACCTCTTTGGAATATTTCTTCATATACAATGAGATATGAAGATGAGAAGTAAGTCTCAACATAAAACTCATTTGTCTCATATATACCTGCAGATAAATTCATTCAAAATTTTTTATTCCTGGCATCATTTGGCATTAAAAATATTTAGATTTTTTTCTTTTCTATTTTTTGGAGCTGGGGACCGAACCCAGGGCCTTGCGCTTGGTAGACAAGCACTCTACCACTGAGCTAAATCCCCAACCCCAAAAATATTTAGATTTTTAAACATCTCATATTTAGTATTTGGATCTTTAAGTTAAGAATACCTGATCTTTAATACATGAGAATGTAAAATATATGTATTTGATGGTTCATTTTTAGACAGGATATTTGAATGTCTATTTACTGTGTATACTAGAACACACATACTCATACACATACATATATTTATACACATAGGCACACATACACACAAATACATACATGCGCATGTGCATACACATAGACACACACACACAAACACACACTTGAGAGATGCTGAATATTAATTCCAATGCTACCCATGCTTTTCTGAGTTGTAAGGGGAACTGAGGTTAAACCTTGTTTTGAAATTTAGAATTATAATGATTGTAAGAGGTGGGGATGTTGCTGCTTATAATTTTCTTTGTCATCTCTTTTCCACCCCCTTTACCACCCACAAGTAATTTCTCTCCTGTACGTGTTGAAGCCTACATTTACTTTGTTCATGAATCACTCACTGACTTTGCTTGTAAAAAGGCAAAGCATTCTGGCTCTGCTTTTAGAACTATTTCCCATTTTCTCATTCTAGTCAGGAGTCACCAAAAATATACATTTTGAATCATAAAACAGATCTTTTAGACACATAGTATAGAAAGACTTATGTGCAAATATGGGTTAGTGGAAAAGCATTGGCTTTAGAAGCAGCCAGCAAGGGTGGAACTCACTGGAATTAATTGGTACCAAACCTTATAATTGGTGCCAATTACCTTGAGGACAAATGACTTTTAATTCCTTTGTCTCCTGAGCACAGGGGAGCAAACACGTACACTTCACTACCTGAAACTCATAGTGATAGGGAAAATGCCTTTATTTTTATTTTGTGACATTTCAAAGTGAATTCAGAGAATTGATCTCCTTAGCAATGGTGGCTACAAGTGAGGAAGAAAATATACCTAGAAATTTTTTGATTAAATAAATCTTTTCATACACTGTAGCAATTACTTATTTATTTTGAGGGACAGACATGTTTTTAGCAGGAACTCAAAGTTCAACTCCATTGCTTAGTATACTTATGGCTCCAGCGGCTGAATTATAGAGACAGTGGCTAAGAATACATGGTTTTGGTAAACTGATCAGTCTGACTTACAGTCTAACCTGTTAGTACTATCATGATCAAACATTTTTCTTATTGAGTCTGGATCCTTATTTTGGTTGTGAAAATATTGTTCCTAATATTAGCAGCAGCTCATGTGACTGTTTCTGGGTATTGTGTTACACATGATACACAAGTATCACATATAACACATAATAATCCCACAGGTCGAAGCTTTTATCCATCCATCTTCATTTTCTAGTCAGTGAAGAAACTAAAGTCCAATCGCATTAAATAACTTGCTCAAAGTGACCCAGTTCACAGGAGGCTGAGTTTCAATGCAAGAAGGTTTGTTGTTGGAACTGTAGTCCTTAGTACTGGCATTAGGTTAGAAGAATCTGAGAAGCTTCCAAAGAGCCTCACCCTTACTGACACCCAAACACCACTGAAAAAAAATAATCAAATTATCTTTAATAGTCTAGGCATGCCTACTTTTACCAAGATTCTCAGTGTCTTCTAAATGCTAGTTCAAACTGAGCAGCCCCACTCTGGTGAGCATTATTCAATACTGTGGTATTAGTTTCTCTAATTAACCACTTTGTAGACATTGGCTTAAATAGTCAAGCTCTTTGAAGACTCATTTTATCTGAAAAATAGGTATAAGGTAATTCCCATCTCACGAGTTTTACATGAGTCCTACAAGAGCCTCAAGGGAAATAGCTCTGTACTTGGTATCTGGCAATTTTCATCATCAAGTTCCTGCCCATCATCCATTATCCCTTGCTGCCCGTGGCTGCTGCTCATTGTTTTCCAATGTTTTGACTCCAGCATTCCTTTACTCTATTAATTAGTTGTCTATTTTTAGTCTGGGAAACCAAGAAGTTATCTTTGGGAAGTAATCTAAAGAGACAGTATGTTAGGAAAGAAAAAGCAATCTTAATGGGTTTCTTGCTTTTCCCAGGAGGCTTTAGCTTGAATAGAAGGTTTTGTTTGAGATGTCTTGATTAGAGGACATTTTTCTCACCTTCTGAGCCAGAGTACACAGTAAGAAAAATGTACATAATCAAAGAAAATCAGAGATGTAGCTTATCTCCTAATGATACAGGATGCTAAAGGTCAGAGACAGACATGATGGTCTTTGGATGGTATACTGAGCACTGTAAGGTCCCACATCCCTCAATACTGCCATCCTATCTCCTTGGTTCCTTTGTTCCTTCACTCCTCTACACACAGAAGCTTAGTGAAGAACTATGTTCAGGAACTTACTAGGTGCTGCATAAAATAACACATCCACCCTTTCAGAAAATAATGTCAGTTTCTATTATCAATTTTTGCTTTTTGCAGAAGTCTGAAGTTTGTTTTTGTTTGTTTGTTTTTTTTGTTTGTTTTTTGTTTTTTCGGGGCTGAGGACCGAACCCAGGACCTTGTGCTTGCTAGGCAAGCGCTCTACCACTGAGCTAAATCTCCAATCCTGAAGTCTGAATTTTGTAATCCTCCTTTTCAATAGCATCACCTAGCCTTCCCCAGCTACTCTTTTTATCTTATTTGGTATTTGTCTTCTGACATTTTAAGTCTCAACATTTCACCTTTTAATTAGGTCTGCTGAACTCTCCAAAGGAAAATCTTCACATCCATTCTAAGAAGATTTCTATTCATGGTTTTACAGTGTATATCTAGATTTGAAGGATTTGTGCACATTCCTTAGGGCAATGTGAATTGAACCAAAATGTTGATCAGAGTAATAAAAATAACAACAATAAAAAACCTTAAACATTTTCCTCTTTAACTTTAAAATTTGATTTTGCTATGTATTTTATGCTGTTATATTAAATATTATATATATATATAACTTAGATTATAAATATAAGTGAATGCTATAACATGTTTTGCTGCTTTGAGTACCTAAGCAAGATAGAGCATTAGGGACAGTACATTCAACAATCTTCATCACACTTCCCCACATCCTTTACCTTGAGATGACACATTACAAATTTATGCATCAGATGGTTCCACTTGGACTTCTTGAACATGGAAAGGTGTCCTATGTCATGTTGTAAAAATGAACTTTGAGCCTGAGAAAGAAAAGGAAGTTAGAGAAGTCACAAAGAAGGAGTATCAAGCACACAAGTAGACTTGCGGGCCTGACAGAGACTACCCAGAGACCTCCTTTGATCTCACCCAAGTTTAGTTTCAATCTCCTTTATACATTACCATCTCCATACCCTCCATCTGCAAGTGGTTTTTCCTGCCTCAAACACTTTCATTGTTACCATTTGATGTCTTCTGTGTTAGAGAATAAAGACCATGAACATTAGTCTCTGTTTAGTTGGGATCTTCAAGAACTGACAACTCTGCTCAAGTTAGACAGTAGTTCTGAGCCTCAGCAAACTGATTCCCCCTGGGTATAATGCCAAACTCATAAGACTATGGTGTACTTTATTTTCTGTAAAGTGTCAAGTTAATGCTAGGCATTGAATGAATATTTGTTTCCAAAAATTACATCCTAAAGAGTAAAGAAGCTTCACTTTTCAAGAAATATATTGATGTAAAAATTCTGGGCTCTGGAAACATTATGCTTCCATCTCTGGAAAGCCTTCCCAAGTCTCTCCACTGAGAATGAATTTTCCTTCCTGTTCCAGGAGCATATGCTTTCTCTTGCCATTGGTGCTTCCCCCCTTTTATGATACAGTATATTCAGCTGAGTGGTTCTCTCAGTCTTGAAGGACTCCTTGATTCAGGACAAGGAGTATGTGAATTTACCTTTATATCTACACACAGACTGGGCTCATATGAAGGCACATATATTTGGACATGCATATAGAACTTAACAAAGATTTATCAAATACTCTGCTAAGTGCCAGTTGCTGATGTTATTTATGCTGAAGTACCTGTGCTATTTATTCTTATACATTAAGATGTAATTTTCCCCTTGAAGAATTCATGGGTTGATGTATTTATAAGTGCTAATGGATTGATTAATGAAAGAGTAAGATTGATTTCTTTTTTATTGCTGAGGATAGAATTTTAGTTATTAAAGTCATTATAAAACAGGATAAATAATATCAATTGCCATTTATTTAACCATTATCATATGATAGATGCTGAGCTAGCTTGTTTATAGATTAACCTGTTTAGTTTTTTTCAGAATAATTTCATATTCATTGTCCTCACCTAATAGATGAGAGAACTGGAATCCAACACTTTGGAAAGCTATTAAAATTCATGAGTAGTATGCCAAGATGTACACCAGCACATCAAAAGAAGATCAGACAATATTACACTGGAGAGGACAGAAAGAATGTAGGAAATAAAGGATGAACAGGAGAGCTGTGAACTGCTGTTCTCTGGATATGAAATACATGTTACACACACAGCACACAGCAGCTATGGTTAGAGCAAGTACAAGATGAAGCCAATTAAAAATTACAGCACTACTCTAGGTGCGAGGCTACTGGCTTCTGGGAAAGGGAGAATAAATTTAATTTGTGGGTGTGGCCACTGGTAGTTTTCAAGTGTTCCAGTGGCTGATTCCACACTCCTGTGCATATCGGCAGCACTAACTGGACTTCGTGTGCTAAAAAAGGAGGACCTGAAGTTGACAGAAAGATGCAGTGAGCGGGGACTGAGTGCATATGATCAAGCTCTGTTGAATGCATATGTGACGTTTTCAAGTAAAAAAAAAAGGATAAAAAATCTCAAACTTTCTTCAAAGGCCACTCTAGTAGCTTAGGGCAGTTGCTTACCTGAGAAACTGTAAGAAGAAAGGAAATAAGTATTGTAACAATCCAGCCACTGCCAAAATGACGTAGTATTAGCCATGCTAAGACTTCCAAAATCAAGATCTGGGCAAGGTGGAGAAAGAAGAACCACAGGTTGGCACTGAACATATTCATGTCCTCTAACGTCTTGCGCAATTCACGGAAATCTTCCACCAACTGCGGCTGTGAAGTGAATAGTAAAGGTTGGAATTAGTTCACTCAGGGAACTGGGAAGATAAATGAATCCAAGTAGCCACTTATCGAGTTATTAATAAATTACTTTAGCAATATGAATATATTTGATTAAAATTTAAAACCAATGACCATGAAACTTAAATGAAATGGTAAGAAGTTTGGGGTGCAGTGAACGTGATTGTTGGGGGGAGGGCAGCAATGGGGGGAGGGTGGGGAGAGGAACACCCATAAAGAAGGGGAGGGGGAGGGATTAAGGGGATGTTTGCCTGGAAACCGGGAAAGGGAATAACATTCGAAATGTAAATAAGAAATACTCAAGTTAATAAAGAAAAAAAAAGGTTGGGGTGATATGCTTTATGGGCGTGAAAGAATGAGTTGCAATGTGAAAATCTCTCCCCAGCTTCTAGGGAGAGCAGGTAAAAGCAATTGTTTTGGGGCTCGGGGATGGCAAAGTGGGAGCAGTTGTGGTATGTGTAAATCCAACAGTTGCTGTTGAAACCACTATTTCAATTGATGACTGAGTTGAACTCTGTTTACATTTGGGAGAACATACTGTTCATGAGAATATGTATTACCGTAGTTTTTGCTACAGTGTACAAGTGATTTTCCAGTCATCTCTGATTTACTGTATACAAGTGATGCACTTATAGATTGAGGTCAAGGCAGAACAATGTGTTCTGGGTAGATTAGCTTGAGGGATAAACTTTCAGAGACCTTCTCAGTGGATTCCCTCCAGAACAAGACTATCAGCTTCAGTGTGTTCGTTGGTTAGCATGGTCTCAGCATGGTCTCAGTACATGCATATTATGCATGTGCAGGAGTAAGATATGAGCACTAGTGTGCAAACTTGCCATTGTACTGGAGGTTGACCAGAAACATCCTTTGGATTAATGAGTATAGTAGCTTGGAAATCAGAACAGTTCAAAATGTGAGTGGGGCAGGAGAATAGTAGCAGGTTTTAGAGATGTATAAATGGAATGTGGAAATGGAAATAAGAGATCTGTAAAGGAAATTCCAGACACCAGAAGTCTCATTTTAAAATCCATTGGTGTAACTTAAAAATACGAATTTATTATTACTGTACATGTGGGACTGGCAAATAGGTCCTATGCCTGTGGAGGTCAGAGGACAACCATCACAGAACTGTTCTTTTTCTCCTTGCACATTTATGCTGGTTCTGAGGATCAAACTCATGTTGTTGGGTTTGCTCAGCAAACTCCCTTGCCTGCTGAGCCACCTTGAAGGCCACCAAAGACATTTCAAGAACCATATTATCTACTTATGTATGAGTAACTGGTGCCTAAAGCCATACCTTTACTATTGGATAGAAATAAACTTGTTAACACTTTTGTTTACTTATGGAAAATTCAATGAAATTCACTTTGAAGTAAAGAGTTAAAATTAAAAGAAAGGATGTTTGCCTAACATTTCATTCACATTATATACCTTTATTCTCATGAAAAATTAACAATCAATAGATTTATATTTCTGATAAGTGTAGGGTTTGGGCTGTGGAATTTTGCAAGGGAGATCTTACTTGTAACTCTTAGAAACGTTTAAGTTGGCCTTAGTTTTCTATTGTGCTACAGCGTTCAGACTTGCATGGTTATCTTCTGTTAAAATTTAGAAGTCAACACATTTCATTCATACACAATGTGCTGTCATGTCAAGAAGCTTCACATTTAAAATTCTTTTTTTCTTACATAAGGAGAAAGAGGAAGATATAAAATGTGGGGAAGAAGCAAGTTGGAAGATGATGGAAGTTTTTAAAGGATTCTGACATGTGTAAATGATTACATAATTGACTCCCTTATCCACAGAGAAAATACTCCAAAATTATCAATGTATATCTGAGATAAAAGATAGTCCCATCTCATAACCAAGAAGACTGTAAACGTATATGTGTAGGTGATCACAATTTGAAAATAAAACAAATAAAGAGATTATTCTTTACATACTAATCAGAGTAAGTGAAGGCATATGCACTTGGGTTTTTTTTCTATAATATTTAGGGAATGTTTGTGAACTTTGATCATGATAGTTCATTGAACTACAGGAAGTGAATCTTGGGTAAACGAGGGGTACTGCACTGTTTTCAGCAACAAACAGTATGTACCCATTTCCCTGGTGAGTATTTTTCATCTAGGTATGAAAAGCCTCTTTGTGGGGGAGACAGATAGATGAATAAGAAGTATCACAGAACCTAGGTTCTGGGTTACACAATTACCAAGCTGTGCAATTACCCAAGTAGCTTATGGTGCTTTCTATAGGCCATATTTGTTTAAATATATTTCCTAATTACTTATGGCTATTACATTCTTTTATGTGTGTGGGTGTACTTGTGACCAATGGAACTTTTAAAGGACCCACTGTCAGCCCAAAGTGCTCATAAGCCTATATCCAACTCCCATTAAACTTGGAATTCTGGTGCCCAGGGACAGTTTTAATTAGTCTCTGATATTAATTTGTCTCTAGGATTTTTCCTAGTCTTTTCTTTTTCAGTACAATTAGACAGAGTAGAAGGTCACTGAAATTCAGAAGAGCAACTCCCTCAAAATAATTAGCAAGCCAGTGACAGATGCTGACGTAAAGCCCACACCTCCTGACACTCAGTTTTACCGGCTTTCTATAGTAGTAGCTCCAGTAGTTACACAGATATTACTTCATAGTCAACCTTAGCTCTCATGGAAGAACAATAGTTTAGACAGTGATAATAATCCTTCCGCTCTCAGAAGTCATTTGAATTTGCTTTGTCATTTGGAAACTCTTTAAGAATAACAATTAACCTTTGCTCTTACTTTAAACATAGGTTCACCCGCTGAAAGTGGTGGAAACATTGTGGAGGTTCGTGTGTTTTAGTACCACCATAACTACTATGTTCATGATAATGTTAATATCTTTATTATAGAGCATTTACTATGTTTTAAACAGTATTTCAAAAACTTTTCCCCCAATTATAGTCCCAATAATTCAAAGATGTGGTGGTGGTATCACTATTTTACATGAAAAGATACTGGGCCACAGTGAAGTTTGAGAACTGTACTAAATGGGTCTGAGATGAACAGGGTTAGGATGAGACTCAGGTCATCCAATTTCAGAGTTCAATCTTCTAGACAAAGAGGTTCCACCAGGTACATGGCTGTGTAGGATGCATGTGTGCAAAGTGAAACCAAGCATTACTCCCAGATATGAACAAAGCAACTTTATATCCTTAAAGTAGTCTTGTTTGTTTCCTGAGTCATCTCCTCAGTTCTTTTTTTTTTTTTTTTTTGAGCTGAGGACCGAACCCAGGGCTTTGTGCTTAGCGCTCTACCACTGAGCTAAATCCTCAACCCCATCTCCTCAGTTCTTAAAGAGTGAATAAAACTTTTTATCTACTTCATAGCACTATATGGCTCAGCACTTTTTATAAATGATTTATTGCATATAAGACAAATTTGTTTCTACAAACATAAATTTCAAAAAGAGTGAACCATTTGTTATTAAATAAAAGCCCTCTATGTTTTATGCAAATACACCTCAGCAAAGTTTTAGTCACAAAGAAACATTAGAAGAGTACATATAAAACAGCCAAACTATTAAAGAAAAAAATAATACCTATTTTGGGGAATAGTTAAGAAAATGGGACTAGAGAGAAGTGAATTCAAGTCTCATTTCTTTGATAACGTAGTTGTATACAGAAAATAATTTATTCTTCATGAATGACAATTTCCCTAAACATAAAAAGGGCAACAGTTAAGATTTCTTTGCATCTTTCATCCAACAGCTAATTGTTGAGATTTTGTTGCATGTCTGATTTTATGTAGGCAGATTGGAGAACACAAGGCTAAATGAAGTCGTCTTTGTTCCCATAAAACTTAGCTTAGCAAGACTTCAAACATGTAATTAAAAGCAGCCACAGAAATAAAGCCATGTCTACGTTGTCTGGCATGAATGAATGCTTAGAGACAAAGAGCTTGAATTGAATGAAGTGCTATAAATTCCATTGCTTTGTTCTGAGAATAAAATATGATCACATTTCATTATATGCACGTATAAAATTATAAAAAATAAAGAAAAGATCTTCCTAAGAAAAATATGAGTTTTGAAATATGTAGAATCTGCTTATTTAGAGATGAATAAGCAAGTCACAGCTCATGTTGGCAAGGATATGGAGTAAGGAGAACACTCCTCCATAGCTGGTTGGAGTGTAAACTTATACAACCAGTAGGGAAATCAGTGTGACATTTCCGCAGGAAGATGGGAGTTGATCTGCCTCAAGATCCAGCTATGCCATATTTGGACATTTGCCCAAAGAATGTTTCATTTATCACAGAGACACCTAATTAGCCATGTTCATTGCTGTCCTATTCATAATAACCAAATGTTGGACATTCTAGATGCCCTTCGACAGAAGAATGGATAACAAAAGTGTGCTACATTTACACAATGAAGCATTATACTGCTGTTATAAAAAAGAACATGGAATTTGCAGACAAATGGATGGAACTAGAAAAAAATTCATCCTGAGTGAAGTAACCCAAACCCAGAAAGATAAATATTCTAAGTACTTACTTATATGTGGATATTAGTCAGCGATAACCAAGCTATAATCTATAGAACCATAGAGGGTAGTATAGAGTAAAAGTTTAGAGAGAGAATATACATATTGCCAGGAAAGGGAAATAGAATAGATAATTATGATTAGTGAGCATAGAGCTGCAACAGGGGGATCAAGAGAGAAGAGCAAAGGGGGTTGTGGGAGGAAATATGGGGAGATACAGCTAAAATTAAGGAATATTTCAAGGGTAGTATGGATATCAATATATGAAGATGATTTAAATGAAATTGTCAAATAATGGGAAAAAAGGTGTCCCAAATGACCATCTCTTGTCATCAGTTAAACTTTCCAGTACCAGGATTGGGTTACTGGGCAAAGGAATCCAATGGAATCTCAAAATAATCATGACTGTTGCCAAGACAATAGGTTGCTCTCTATACACTGACAGCAAGGTCTCATTCCTGAAGAAAATGCCTCCATAACTCATTGAACATGGAGAGGCTGAGCTGGTGCCTATTTTAGAGACTTCATCCCTACATAGTAGCATCTTTGGTACAGGAAGGTGCTCTGAACACTACCAAAAGAGAAATATAAACATAAAGCTAGTCAAAAAACTTTTGATCTATAATACTGTCCTGCCTGCAAAATATGCTAGGGGCAGTGGTGGCACAGACATTTTGAGTTACCAAGCAATGTCTGATTTGACATAAGGCCCCTTCCACAAGAAGGAACCCACATCCAATACTGCTTGAGTGGCCAAGAACTAGAGGCGATATATCCCAGAGACCTAGAGTAAAACCAATATTATTGATCTAAAACAAAAGCAAAAATATAAAAATATAGTGATAAAATGACTCCTAGTGGTATTCTGCTCTACTCAGATTAGAATCTTGTTCAGCCATAATCAGTGAATCTTCTTCCTCCTTGATATGGGAACAAATATAGAGACCTACAGCTGGATATTACACAGAGAATGAGAGAGGTCTTGGGACACTTAGCCCTAAATGGGATGTTTACACCAAATTCTTCCCCTCAGAGCTCAGGGAACCGTGAGGAAGCAAAGTCAGAAAGTATTTGAGAGTCAGAGGAGATTAAGGATATCAAGAAAACAAGGCCATGTAAAACATTTTAAGTAGAGCTCATATGAACTCACAGAAACTGAAGCAGCATGCACATATTCTGCATGGGTCTGCACCAGGTCCTTTGAATTTACATTATGATTTCTAATTTAGTATTTTATGGGACTCCTGAGTGTGGGAAAGAGTGGGTCTCTGACCTATGTGCCTTCTCTTGGGTTCTTTTTCTTCTGTTAGTTTGTCTTGACAATTTTATGAAATGTTTTCATTCTGTCTTATTACATTTACCTTGCTATAATTATTATTATCTCTTAGAATCCTTAAAGAGACAGAAAGGGATTGTATCAGGATGGGAGAGGACATAGGGGAGGACTGGGAAAAATAGAGGGAGGGGAAACTAGAATCAGGAGATATTTTGTGAAAGAATCCATCCTCAATAAATGGAGGAAAAAGAAAAAAGAACAGTGTCCCTGTACTTTATGTGGTTTCACTTTTAGTTATCTTAAATTAAAATAGAAGAAAGTTCCAGAACTTACAATTTATGCATTTTCTGAGCATAATGCTGGAATGTCCTGCCACTGTGGTCCACCTTCTCTTTAATCTGAATTGTTCCTTCATCTGCTGTATACATCATGGATATATGGCATTCTGTGCAGTTAGTTAGCCCCATTCTGATAGTCTACTCTCCCAAGTTTACGCTGCTGCAGATACTGCTCATATTATCCAGTACTTTAGGCGTCTACTTGGGAAAAAGTTTGACGGTGGAAACCTTGAAGACAATAAGGACCTACTGGACTTTACTATGAACTCAAATTCTTACAGAAAACAGTATTCTTGAAATATACCTTATCCTCAATTCTTCTATGTCCTTAGATCCTGAAGCTCTACTTACATTTTTGTTTTTCTCCTGGCTGGGTTCTTCTGGAGAAAGTTCTCCAATGAGAAGTGGTTTAAGATATAGCTGCACAATGCTTGGATCCAGATGCATAGCCCTGAAGGCATCCTGTAAACCAGAGATACTTGTTAGAAGCTTGTAAAAGATGTGTTTATTCTCAGCTAAATACCTTCCTTGCCCATTCTGGGCCCAAACTTGCAACAGCACAGACCCTCCCCACAGAGCATTTGCTTATAATGCCATGTTGATGTTCAAGATGAGGCATCAACTTTATTCTTGAGATCCTTCTACAAGGGTCTAGGTCAGGTACTGCTTGTCGAGGGACAGGCAATTCCTAGAACATTGATTACATCGTTGTTTCTTTTTATTAAGCATTGAAAGGAAGAGCTCCTTGAGTTAATTAGCCATGGTGAGTCTTTTTTAAGTCCAGTATCAAGTTTCATGTGAAAGTTTCTTAAACTATCTAAGGCATGCGGTAAAGAAGACTCTCTACACAAATTACATTTTCTATTGAGGGTTCCCTTTAGTCCTCTTGACTAAGTCTCAGAAGAATGAGGCCACTTCAATTAGTTATTCCAGAGAATAGTAGATTGAACTCGATAGCAACATCTTAAAATAAAGACACGAATTATTGAGGGAGTACAGTCCTTGAGCCGTGGGCTGCATAAAGCAGTATACTCTGGGCTATATTCATCATTGAAGGACTCTCATCACTCCCTACAAATGATGTTGCTAAGTAGTAATTCCACATCATGCAAGACAGTGGATTCTTTTTTTTCTAAGAGAGAAGATGTACATCTTTAATTGAAGACATATGTAACACAGAGACTTGGCCATCTTCTGGAGCAGAGTCCAGCACACCAAGGAAAACGCCTCTCACTGGACTGATGGATACTGAAGTCTGCTACACTATAACCCCACACTCAGGAGGGAAGTGGAGTTAGTATCTAAAGGAGTTACTGGTCATTACTGATCCAGACACATCTTTTTCCCCTTAATTCCCACCCCTAGCTTCAGCATCTTCAAAACACCTTCATTTTCAAGGAGAATGTGTGGCAGAGTTGTAGAGACAGGCCCCAGGACAGATGGAAACGACCCGTCTGGATTTCCTCTGCTCTACTATTGCACTGCCTGTCCCCAGACCGGCACCAAGCAGCAGGCCTGGGAAAGATTTGAGTGCAGAAAGACAGTGGATTCTTATATCTCATGTATGTTTGCAAGTGAAAGACTTTCTTTCAAAGTGTTTTTATAGTTCTTTTGGGGGGTGGGGATTTTACAAGATGGAGATGATTAGCTTCCTGTTGTTATGATATTGATGTTGGACTGATTCAAACTGAAGAAATATAAGAAAAGTTTTACCTTGAATAAATATATAAATAAATATATATATATATATTAAAGGGTGGGGTACTGTGGAGCAGTGTCTTTTGCACAGTACTGGTTGTAAAAGAAGGACTCTGGAGCTACCCTTCCTACACTTCAGATCTAGTTTTGCTATTTTCTGACTGCATAACTCTGAGCATTTTGTGTCCTTGCCTTACATGCATTCTATATTTTCTTGACGGTTGCCACTCAATTCAGAAGTCAATATAAAGTTAGGATGAATTAATTGGGATGCTGATTGGCATACACAAACTATACAGTACTTTTAAAAGCAGATTTTATCACTGATTATTTTTATGGATATTTATGGGTATGTGCATATGAGTGTGAGAGCCTGAAAAGGTGGATGAGGAGCATGAGGTCTCCTGGAGCTGGAGTTACAGGCTGTTGTAAACTGCTGGACATGGGCACTAGGAACTGAGTTCTACATAAGCGATAGGTACTTGTAACCACTGAAGCATTTTCTCAGGCTTTATTATCCAGTATTTGCTAACCATCTTTGTATGCTCCTCCAGTGATAAAATCTCACACCTTCTCTTTAATGTGGCAATTCAGGCTTTTATTTAAATATTCTAACCATCAGTAGGCTCTGATTATACAAGTGAATTTATTGAACCCTGGATTTTCAGTGCCATGGAAATTTGCCTAGGCCTTCATGTGATAAAGTACATATATGAAGAATATGGTGATTAGAAGTATGCAATATCAAGTTTGTTGATTGACTTCAGCAAAGGGACCATAGAAAGAATGCTAGAAGCCTCCTGGACTTTCTGTTCATTCTACTGTGCGCACTTCTCACAATACCTTTGAACAACAATGGGCTACATTTTTCAAAGATGTTTTATATTTTTTACATTTTGTGATACTAAAACTTAGCTCTCCTAACCAGGCAAATCATTATTCATTGGAAGGGACTGATTTATGCATCTCATGATGATCTATATTGATTAAATCATCCACCTTCTGTTTCTCAGCAGGTTTGAATGGGAAAGCATACTGGTGGATCAAGTGTCATGGTACAGATGAACATAATCTAATTTCAGAACATGTAGCAAACATTATAATAATGTAATCTAGCATGATTTCAAATTGTGTTGATAATCTACTCTTCTGGTTTCCTTGTCACTTTTGAGCCTGAGGAATGATCTAAAGTCTGTGCTCTGGGGACCAACACTGAGTAGCCACTTAGTTTTAGAGTAAGCATGCCGATTTGTGGAGTTCTTTTCATCATAACATTGAGGGAGCCGAACAAAGGAGTTCATTAATCTTAAAGTACTCAGTGCTTTTCTAATAGAATCCATATACTAAATTGTGAAATCCCTCCTTGGAAGCTAGCAAAAACAGGTTCTGTTACCCACATTCTTGGGCAAGCATGTTCTTGCTGAAGGGTGTGGAGTAAAGAGAAGGAAGCCTGGGAATGCCAGTATTTACAGAATTCACTTTAGTAAAAAGGATCATACTGGCTTGTAGCTACCAGCTTATTCCTGTGAAGATTTATTGCTTCTATTGTACAGAGAGACTTCACGTTTTTAGGAATATGAGATGGAAATGTTTTTCCTACATACTACAATGAACAGCAGAGCTAATGTTTGACCTCGGGGATAAATAGAACAATGTCACCCTAAAGATCTAATCCAGCCTTCAATACCTATAATCTTTTTTTCTGGGAGAATACTTTGAGATCATCTTGAAGTAATATTAAAATCAATCAGTGTCTTCTGGACAAATGGTGATGGATTCCTTACTGTAGGCTTTAGTCTCATGAAGCACTTGCCTCTGACTTCAATTTGCCTCCTTAGGCTGACCCTTAATGAAAATCTCTACTGAAACCTTGTATTGAATAAAATTCTGTACCTTTCTAGAACTGAATGGTTACAGATATTATACTCTTCCCTTCAGTTACTTCTTCCATTTTTCTCTACACAAAGGTCTTTCTTAGAATTTGATACCATTATTAGGTATTTGCCACCCCTTGCACATACAGCAAAGCTATTCATGACTATTCCTACAAGTTTATAACATACATATACACATATACATTTGCTTATTTATTATTTGTTTGTTTATTTATCGAGTGTTGGGGTACATGCATAGATGTTAGAGGACAACTTATGGGAACCTGTTCTCTCCTTGTACCTTGTGGTTGGTTCATCACAGGGCGCAAACTTAGGTCATCATGGCTGGCAGCAAATTATCTTTACCTATTGAGCCATCTCATTGACTATAAAGCTTTTTTTTGTATTGTAATAACCCTTGTTTCTTCTTCAGTGAGTTTGTGAAACTAAAGCCATGTACCAGTTATCAATTAATGTAGACCTAACATCTACTATTGTGCCTCAAATACAATGTGTAGTGAATACACCCTTGATGAGTAAGGGAAAGATGAAAAACAGATGGGCAGAACAGTTCTGCATGAGGAATTGGGATGATTGAAGCATGAATAATAATATGCTGCTCCCACTTTTCCTATTCTTGTTTTGACTCCCTCTTCAATCATCTCTGCTCTTTAAGTTTACCATAAATTGCATAACATTGCAGTGCCTCTTGAAACAGATTATTTCCAAAGTCATATCAACAAGACATGAATACTGAAGATTATTTTACATTTACAAGTATTTTGGAAACTGCTAATTCATAGCTATTTTTTACTAGAGGCTGTAGTTGTTAAGAACTTTATTATAAAAGCAATAGAATACCCACTAAAAGAGAAGAGTAAAAGTATGCAAAATCAGAAGACCTTAGACAAAATTCTAATTGTGTAGTTTAGATACTGTTGTCTAGATTGTACCCTGCACAAAGCCACCAGGTCAAACAGGGAAAGGAGGCTTGAAATGGAGCAAGTACTCTGTTTGACAAACCTGGTGTCTAGGGGACTGCAACCACCCAGAGACAGTTTGTTTCTTCACCTCCACCATGGGCAGTACATGACCTCGGAGAGTTGGGCAGCTGCATGTTGGGAGAGCTACTTCAAATTTAACAAGTTATTTGTTGTTGTTATTAATATGAGTAAGTATATGTCTATGTGTGTGAGTCTGTGTATGTGTGCCTGTGCATGTATGATTGTGTGTGCATGAAATGTGCATGATGGGTCAGATATGGAAGTCACAGGACAGCTTATTTCATTAATTTACTAAGGTACTATACAATCTACATAGAGTCTAACCTAATGACTCAGAGCTTAGTCTTTGCAACCAGATAGCAATACATTTATTATTACTATCATCATCATCATCATCATCATCATCATCATCTAGGTATCAAACTTATTATTATTTTATTATTATTTGCAGGTATCAAACCTGGGACCTAGCAGTTAGTTTGATAAGGGTTGAAATTTCCCAAAGGATGTTGATTAACCAACAAACATAAAGTCATGAGATACCAGCAGGCTCACTATCACAGAAGAAGGCATGTGGAATGTGGTTTTTCTCACACAGGAGCTCACAAATGTATAAGGAAAGTCAATACTGGGAAGCTGGGAAGTAGAGCCAAGAGGTTATTGTTAGCTATATAGTGAGTTCCAGATAGCCTGGGATACATAAGACCTACACACACACACACACACACACACACACACACACATGTATATATACACACATATAAGTATATACATATATATATATATATATATGTATATTCCATTGAGTAATTTTCCTTCTCTGTTGCTTCCTTTTCAGAACTTGTATGTGTCTAGGCTGTGCCTAGCACAAGAGTCCTGACATCCAAACAGAGAGTGAGTTGTAAATAGACTGAGCGCATCTTTGGCCTTGCCTTGGAGAGAGCAGCAGCCTGGGAGGGTGCCCACATGAGTCTCCACCAGAGTTTCTAGCCTCACTGGAAGGCCTTCATTTTATGCTTCTAGGTGAACTCCAGCCTTTTCTCCCTGTCTGCATCCCTCTTTCTCTCCCCTCCTCCCTTTCCTTCCATCCTTTCATTCTCCTACCTCACAAACCTTCTGATGTTCTCATCCCATCATGGGCACCTGGCTGGCTTATTGAGGTGCCCATGTAAATTAAGACTTGCATCCTCCTTGTTTATCTGGTTATCCATCAAACATTAAACCATGTCTCCACAGTGTTACTCCCACTCATCTTCTCTTTCCAGTTGTGTTGTTCGTGCTCCATTTGGACTTTCAACATGTTCCTGGGACTCCATCTTGGTTCCCTTCCTTTTGATTGTCTCTTCGTAGTTCCTTACTTAATTGCCACACTGATCTTTGAGAGTGGCAACATTTATCCTTTTATGTTCCATTTTCTTCTCTTTATGTTTTTGTAATTAATTTTTACTAGCAGATGGTAATTATACACGCTAATCAGTATTATTATGGCATTTTCACATAAATACAATTTCTATCTATGTTATTACAAATATATAATTTTAATTACAGTTATCCCTTGTTCTTCTCCCACTCCAGAAGATTCTCTTTGTCTTCCCTCCTGTCTGTCTTTCTCCTTTTTCTCTCTCTTCCTCTCTCTTTCTCTCTTTCTCTCTCCTCCACCCATCTCTCTTTCATTTGATGACCTAATGAATTTCATTAGGATTGTTTTTATGAGTGAGAGATTATTTACAGAAGCCTGGATTCCTTAACTGTGGCTATACTACTGAAGAAAAGATTTCTCTTTATCCCTAGGACTATTAACTTTCTATGGATACTCAGGAAGGATGAGGCCTCACGCACACCTTCTTAGCTGCCATGGTCTATTTTTATCTTCTAGAACCCGGAATGTTTTTGTCTGTTTTTCTAAGACATCAATCAAGTGTGTACTTTGCACAGTATTATGCTAAACAGAGGAAGTGGATGCCCATGATGCTTGGATACTTAATCATGACTAGTCACATATTTACACCTTGTTTTCTCACACTTTCTTCTCTTTGCCCTAGCCTTGCCCCTGGCAGCTGAGTTCATCCTAATCCACATGGTTTCTTCCTTTTGCAGTTGTACATGGTGCATTGTCTCCCCAGCAGCACTCCAAAGAGTTGAGAAAGACTCACTTTTATGTTAACATCTATCATCTCTACCATGTCTATTCCACATTTAATATATAAAAGACTTGACTGAATGTGTTATATTTGTGTGTATGTGTTCATGTGAGTGTGTGTGTGTACATGTATGTGGAGACTGGACATTGAAATCAGGCATCTTGTTCAGTCACTCTCTCCCTCATTCTTGGAGATAGTGTATATCTCTGGATAATACCTCTCCCTGCCTTGGTGACCATTAATTGTGCTAGGCTGGCTGGCCAGAAGCAAAGTTCAGGAATCTGTGAGTGCACTGAGAGTAAAGACTATCATTTGATTTGAAGGTCTCCAGCACTGGGACCACATGCTGCAGTGCCCAGCATTTTAAGTGAGGGCTGAGGATCCAAATCCAAGACCTCATGCTTGAATGACAAGCACTTTACTGACCAAGCCGTAACTTCAGCCCTGTCACTGCTTCTTCTAAGGTGTGATGTTGAGAGATGAACAGACTGACCTGCGCTTGCTTTTATTATTTCAAACGCTGCAGCCTCCGTGTATCTACCATCATGATTATATTGGAACATATCAGTGTGTAGCATAAAACGTATGGACAAGTATTTATTCATAGGTGTGTATTATCAAAATGTTTAGCAATCTTCATTTTAGAAACTGCAAAATAGCCTATCATTATGAAATTAAATGATAACCTTTACAATCTAACTTTTGCAAACTTACTACTTATTGGCTTTTCCTCAGTAAACTCACATACATGAAAAGTCCTGGGCCCTAAGCCGTTTATTGGCACTGTTACATTAGCTTGCAATTACATAGCTTAAGCAACCAAGTAACGCATGCATGCAATAGCAGGAGCTTATATGATTTTGTTTTACTGGTTTATTAAACTACTGTGTGGAGCATTAAACTCCATCTCAGGAGAATGAAGGGATGATCAACTACAATACCATCATTGTTGAATATTTAATCTCACCTGAGCACCATAGTGGCCATTTTATTTAACCTCCACTGATCTTTATAATAAAAACCAAGATTAAATTATTATTCTCTCCTTTAATAAATAAGAAATGGAGACTCCAAGAGCTTAAACAGTCTCCTCAGAACCTCCTTAATAAGTGTGGATGCCAGATGTCCACTGAGTCTATTCCATTCTGAAACCTGTAGTTTTAAACATTAGGCCAGATTCCATGACTTAGGTATCGCTACCCACCTTGTAGGAGGCCTAGAAAATAGTTTCTTTGTAACTGAGAGAAGGGTACCTATCTGGGCAAGTGCAGCCACTAGTCTAGCATCTATAATGCAGAGATTATCCTGTGGTCTTCAGTTGCCAGTCAGGAAAAATTGTGCTAATACTCCTTAAGCTGTAAAGTGAGCATTTGGCCTTGGGCCTTTGGGCTTAATGTTTTGATCCCAAGTAAATGGTACAAACTATAATTAAAATGTCTACGGTGATAGTAAACTATCTGAGAGTAATAATCATACTTCTGAGGATATGCATGCTATAATTTGATGAACTTTGTCTTCAATTATACTCTGCACTATACACACATTCATTCCATTTACCATAGTTTAGGCATTCTTTTGTAGATCACTGAATTGAAACTCTGGGCGTTTCAATAGTTTCCCTAAATTCACACAAGAAATCTCAGCATACGTGTTCTCCATCCTCTGAGTAGGCAGGGAGAATTAGAACTTCCTTGACTCCTATCTCTCTCTCTTACCATTCATTCCTGAACTACCTTCCTCTTGAGAACCTTCTATTTGAATGATTTTGGATATATTTTTCTTGAAGTATATGGTTGACCAAACATGAATTTTTTCTTGATCTGTCCCAATACTAACAAGGTAGTCTTGTTGTCGCTAGTGGTTTCTGTCAGAGTAAACATTTCCTCCTTGATAGCTAGTCTGGGAATGACCACTTCCAGACACCTGTGGTATTAAAAATTATTAGTAGACTTCACATCTATCACCTGGGCTACCACAAACTGAGTGAGACGGTCAGTAATTTTCAATGTGATTGAAAGCTCAAGTCCTGGCCAACATATTTTTGAGGCAATTCTGTGATTTAACCTAGAAAACCCTGACCCAGGCCAAGTGTGATGATGTATGGCTATAATCCCAACATTCTGGAGGTGGAGGTCAAGAGTTCAAGACCAGCTTGGCACATTGGAGATCTTGTTTCAGACAAACAAATAAAGCCATCTATTTCCTGTGTGCTGTAGGAACAAGGGGATGGACTAGCTAGGGAGCTGTGGCTGTTTTACTTTTGTGGTGTTGTCTTTTTGTCATTTGACATTTGCTAATTGTTCTTATCTTATTGTCATAAATACTCTGCTTTGCTCTGAGTGTGCTTTTCTGACACCTATAATACCTCTTCCTTTGCTACTAAAGAAAGAGTGAACATTGTTTAAAAAGCACGTCAGGGGCTGGAGAGGTGGCTCAGAGGTTAAGAGCACCGACTGCTCTTCCAGAGATCCTGAGTTCAATTCCTACCAACCACATGGTGACTCACAGTCATCTGTAATGGGATCCTATGACCGCTTGTGATATGTCTGAAAACAGCTACGGTGTGTGTGACACACACACACACACACACACACACACACACACACACACATGAAACCATATCAGCTATAACCATGCCTGATTGGAAAAACATTCATCTTATTGAAGGAGGCATCAAAGCAGGAAGATGACAAAAGATCAAGAGATAGACAGCGAAAAAGGGTGAAAAATCAGGGAAAAACTGAAAGTTATGGGAAAGATGTTGATGACATCAAATCTAAACTTTAAAATCCTTCAGGCATCTACTGAATCCTATTTCTAGAACATACCATCTGCATACAGATGTCTGTGGTCCTGAGAAGAAACCTGTTTGAGAACTTCTTTCCTCATGTGTGAAATAAGGGCAAAAATATCAGCCCCGGCTTAAATTCCGGGTTTGCCACATACTGATTTTCTGACTTGAGTTTGTTTAGGTTCTCTAACTCGGTTTCTCTGTACTGTGACAGAGAATAGCACTTGCAGAGTGAGTGGGAGTATACACCATGCACAGAATATTTAAAGAGAGATTTTAAAATCATACTATGTAGTTTTGACTGGCCTAGGACTCTCTGTTGTAGACCGGACTGACCTTGAACTCACAGAGATATGCCTGTCTCTGCCTCTTTAGTGCTGAGGTCAAAGGGGTGCATTGCCATGTCCAGACTGAAAAGATCCTTGAGTGAACGCAAAGTATCTGGCAGACTTCCTTATCAAACACTTAGTGAAGTTTAAAATACCTCTTTGCATTACTTATGTATTTACTGTGTGTGTGTGTGTGTGTGTGTGTGTGTGTGTGTGTGTGTGAACTAATGCATGTGGATGTCAGAGGACAACTAGCAGAAATTGGTTCTCACCTTCTATCAGGCAGTTCCTGGTGGTTGAACTCAGATTGTCTGGCTTGGTGGCAAGTGTCTTTACCTGCTGAGCTATTTTCTGCCTCTAAGTTTTATCTTATTTTATTTTTAAAGGAACCAGATATACAGGAGTTTATGGTTAAGACTAAGCAACCTGGAGCCCAGAATTATCATCATCAATCCTGCTATGCACATGGCTTGCCTCTTTGAGCATCAGGAACTGTGATGTGGGAATAACGTGCACGCCCCTGGCAATAGTAACTAAGGCAATGCCTTTGAAGGGGTCTCTAAGGGAGAATCGCATCACCCTTGTCAAACTGCTTGAGCTACACTGTGCAGAAGAAAGCTGTGAACTTCCCAAGTCCTGGAAGCTCTTGGCTTTCACTGTTATTAATGAATATTTGTTGTCTGTGAAATGAATTGTTATCTGTAAATTCCTGTTTGAATTAACCACATGCCTTCCCCAGGTATTACCTATTTGTAACTTGCTGTTTATAGGGCAGCTATTCTACTTTAATGAGGATAAATAAAACACTAAACAAACAAACAAACAAACAAACAAACAAAAAACAAACAAAAAAAACCAAAAATCCACAATGCAAAACCACAATCTTCACCATCAACATTGGAAAGTATCCCATATTGGACAGCTAGACCTTGAAGCCCCATCTGCTTCCAGTTTCTTGCTAAATAGGAATCCTAAAAAATTGGTCTTGGAGGAGATAGTGATAGTGGAGCTCAGGCATGTACTTCATGTACTTCAGTGTTTTGGGGGCAAAAGCTAAGATCTCAGGCACCCAGCAGCATTGGGAAAAGAGTAAGGGATGGAGGGAAACAGGGAAGGGAGAACGGAACAGAAGAAGGAAAGGGGAGGGAGGAAGGGGAAGGAGATAGGTCGGAAGAGAGAGGGAGGGAGGGAGAAAGAGAGAGAGGGAGGGAGAGAGAGAGAGAGAGAGAGAGAGAGAGAGAGAGAGAGAGAGAGAGAGAGAGAGAGAGAGAGAGAGAGAGAGAGAGAGAGAAACACGAGCTAGCATGTGGGTGTCCTTACCGTTGCATCTTCCCCAGCATAGTGGTTGAGAACCCGATGCCCACCTGGATGCTTGCCTGCCCAGTCAGTCACATTGTAAACCTTGCGATCAATCACCAGCCACTGGTCGGTTTCCTGATTGTGTTTCTGGATCTCCTGCCAGGTGTACAGGTTGAGACATTTCCTGAGCCTGTCACCCTTGCCATTTGCCTCCTGCTTTTCATAGACTTCCACGTTCCCATTTGCTCTCAGATTCCCATTAGCTATAGGTTTCCCGTTTGCCTGATGCGTGTCATTGAGACACGGTCGACTTTTTCCAACAAGGCTCTCATTGTGCTCAAGCTTTTCCTCCAACTTCATTGCTCCTGGATCCCTGAGATTCTCTAGGTTGATGCCTAAAATTTCTAGTTCTCTAACTTGGCCATAAAATGACCCCTTTCCTCCTATTTCATTCCACTGCAGTCCTGGTGCCTACACAGCCTTTGGCTAAATTGCTCTTCAGAGCCTGACAGCGAGCACCTGCCCAGCTGGCCCTGTTTTGGTCTGTAGTTAATCTTCTGCACTGAGGACAACTCGACTACATTTCTTTCTTCACCTCTCTCCTTGCAGGCTATTGTCTTAGCCGCATTTTCTTTCAGCATTAAATGTCCCAGAGTACAGAGCCCGAGCCAATCACCGTCTGGATGGAATAGAGCCACTGGGAGGAGGGACTAAGATCTGCTCTCTGATTTTTCCAGTGATTTCAGAGTGGGTTGGGTTTACCTGCTCTTTAAGACACCCCGCCTTCAAATGACAACCTTTAGATCTCTAAATTCAACATATGAACAAAAGCTGTCAGAATTCCTGTATGACTGGAGTCTATTGCTTGTATTAGAGAAATGTTCTCTGGACAGCTGTCATTTCACCAGAGCTTTCAAACAGGTTTTAAAAAAAATTAAGTGTCATTTTCAAAAGAGGGAAGAAAGCTTAAGTACACGATGCAAATGACTCCCGCACCCCACTACACCTCAGTTAAATCTTTCTGAATCTCCAAACACTTCTAAAGGCCACATGAGTGACACATCCTTAGAGTCCCTGTCACATGTTTTATCTCTTAATCCTGTCATCCCTCTTTCCGGGGGAAGCTTCTTAGTGCCCCATTTTCCAGCTTAGAAAACAAAGAACTGAAAGTCCAGGAAATGTATCACCCCATCATAGCCACCCCGTGGGTGAAAAGCAACCCAGAGGAACCCAGATGTGTCCACCTCTAACTCCAGGTCTTTTTTTGTTTCTCTGTCCACATCTGGATTCTAGATTTGCAGCAACTAAATGAGATTGTTTGGAAGCAAAGCAGAAGAGATTCCCAACTGACTGGCAAGAGTGAATTTTGAAAAAAGTGATAGCACAAAATAACAAGAACACAGGTTTGCGAGACTGAACCAATTCAACACAATTCAAAATTGTCATAAAAGGGGATTTATTCTACTGACATTTGCAGCTGCTAAAATTGTTCTCAGTGGTCAGCTCTAAGAAAGAAGAATCCATCTGTTTTGAATATTGGATGTTTTATTTCTATTTTTATTAATTAATTATTTTGTTTATTTACATCCCAAATGTTGTCCCCCTCTCAATTCCCTCCCACCTCTCCCCTTCCTCTGAGATGGTGCCCCTCCCAAGCACTTCCCTCCTTGGGGCATCAGGTCTCTGGATATAAGCATTTTAAAATCAAAGTTCACAGAACTTTTATTGGTAGGCACTCATGACTGCAATATTATTAATACAAAGGAAAAAGTATTCAACAAATTATACGTTAAAGTAATTTCTACTAAAAAAAATCTAGTTTGTATTTGCTAAATAACGAATGATAGGAAGGAGATAGGTTAAGTTGTTGGCCTTGTTATCTTTAGAAACTTATGGCACTTTTCAAATTTTGACAAATTGCTGGGTGCAGTTTTATAATTTTAAAATGAAAAATTTAAAGGAACCAAAGAAAATAAGGTGTAGGTTTGGACACTAGATAGAATCATATTTCATCCATTTCATTTACTAGCTATGGGACAATCCTTAAATGATGTCTTTGCATTTAAGTTTTCCACTGATAAATGAAAGGAGAAGCAGCACATTTCTCATTACTTCATTAAACCAATCCTCATGCTGTGATCTTACACGAACTCATAGTTTCCATGGTTTCTAAGTAGATGTTTCCCAAACCCACAAATGTGTGTGGACTATTTGCAGATCATATGTATAAATTTAGGAAAAGTCAATAATTTTGGTAATGATTTCGGTATGGAAACAAGCACTTAACTTGAGGCTAGCATGTTTTATAAGATGAAGAAAGTATCATGCCAGGCAGACACACCACTCAGCAAGGTATCTCAAGGCCTGTATAAACTTCATATCCATCCTTCATACTCCTCTCACCTGCCTGGGAGATTCAGAAGGAACTGGTATTAGGGATTTCGTAGCAACAGTTCTCATAAATGTTTTTTTTTTCTATTTTCAGAGTGGATGTAGGTCTGTCAGTATATGTATGAGGATATTTGAGCTGCTTGAATCCTTTTGAAAATTGGAGGGTCCTGTCCCAGACGTACAGAGAACTGGCCCCCTTTTCATTATTGTTCTTGACATTATCATAACATTCTCACCCTCCACTGGGGAACAATTAAGTAAAAGCTTCATCGTAAAGGCAATCCTCAAGTTGATTATGATCATAAAAAGATAGGTACAACACGAAGTCTCCTGTAAGGATAAGATCATGAGAAATTAATCCTATAAAGAGATTTTTGAAAGCTAACATAGTTGTCAGGGGAGGTGAGTCAGTTGTTTATTTTCAAATCCATCCAGCGAGCGAGCGTGCATGAATTGAGCAGCTTCTGTGAGGTAGCATTGTGCTAATCCTGAAAATCAACTGACTCTGACACCATCACTCAGCGGGACATGGCTGAGCAATGCCAGGTTCAGAAAAGGCTCAGATAATATCTCTAAGCTCTTTGGGCTCAACCTTCACAGTACCCATTTTCCTCTCAGCTCAGTAGTCTTTGTTTTTATCTTTATTTTCTGTTTATTTGGAGACAGGGTTGAATGAGTCCTAGTTGACCTTAGACTCCCTATATAGCTAGGGATGGCCTCTAAATTCTCATCAATGCTTCCACCTACCGAGCTAAAGTTACAGGCCTGTGTATGCTGCTGTCTTTTAGTATATGTGGTGAGAGGGATTGTGCACATGACATAATTACTCTACTCAATGAGCCACATCCTCATCCCTTAGCCCAGAGCTCTTTAGAGGCATCAGAAAGTATTTTCCTGCCTTTAAGAAAATTCTCTAATTTATTGAAGATCCTCTGAGAACTTAAGTGTTTTCTAGCTGCCATCTTAGAGTTGAAAATGAGCCACACTTTCATAATGTTTTACAGACAATTATTTAAAACAGAATAAAACAAATTGAAATAAAGCTTCATTTTTGAACTTCAGCTTCTTCGTAGAGCAATGGATGATCAAATCAAGGACTCCTAATGGCATAAATCTGGAAAAATTCTTTAACTTCACTCTGTCTCAATTTAATTAATTAATTAAACTTAATTTCCACACTTTATTTCTTTTTCTTAAATTTTTATTAGTTATTCTATTTGTTTACATCTCAAATGATATCCCCCTTCCCAGTTACCTTTCCAGAACCCCTGCCATCCCATCTGCCCTTTCCCGCTCCCCTTTGCCTTTATGAGGGTGCTCCTCCACCTACCCACCCATTCCTGCTCCACCCTTCCAGCATCCCCTCAGGCTGAGAAGCACCTAAAAAATATTCTACATCCTTAGTGTTCAGGGAAATGCAAATCAAAATGACCCTGCGATTCTAATAAAAAAATGCAGGTGACAGCAGATGCTGGTGAGGATGTGGTCCTCGCTTTAGAACATAGATGATAGAGGTGGAGACATTGCTCAGTGCTTAAGAGCATGTACTGCCCTTCAGAGGAACCTACCTTGAGTGGCTTAACTGCCTATAGCTTCAGCTTCAGGAGATCCAGTGCGTCTATCTTCCTTAGGCAAATATGTGTGTGCATGCACACACACACATACACACACACACACACACTTCAAAAGAAAAAAAATTTAAAAAAATGGATGAAACTACTAGTGATATTATTTCATAGTTTTTTCTTTGTGGCAGTTAAATATGCAAATTCATGTGAAGTGATTAGAGTACGGCTAGAAATGTTGGTTATTGGTATTCTTTTTTTGCATGTGTATATATGCATGTGTCTGTTGATGTGCAGGTGTGTGTGTGTTTGTGAGTGTGTGTGTGTGTCTGTGTGTATTTGTAATACATAGAGAAATCAAGCAGAAACCAAGCTCAAAACTTCCTCCTAGGTTTCTGTGATATACAATGTTTTAGATCACAGGAGCTGGTGTGACCATTATCGTATACTCTTACATTGCAGAGAAAGTTTAAAGTTCCCCCTACTGACTTTTCTGAAGTACATGATTAACTTTATTCCATTGTAAATACTCTATAGTGATTACTCTAATCTACTTGTATGTGTTTACCCATAAAACACTTTTTCTGTTTGATGCTCCTCACTCCTTCCAGCACTGGTAAGCACCGGTGTGTGTCTCACTTCTGTGTATCACAAAGCATCCTCTAACTTCATCAGTGCTGCAAACACACACGCACGCACGCGCACGCACACACTTTGACACACAAACACAGTGAAGCATCTTGCCTTATGTACTAACATCAATGTATATTTTGTTTGCTTCCACTTCTGTGCTATTGTGAATAGAGTTCCAATGAGCATGGGAGTTCTTTGACCTACTGATTCTCCTTCGTTTGGAGGAATTCCTAGATCATAAAGTAGCTCTATTTCTTTTTCTTTCTTTCTTTCTCCTTTCTTTCTTTCTTTCTTTCTTTCTTTCTTTCTTTCTTTCTTTCTTTCTTTGCTTTCTTCCTTTCTTCTTTCCCTCCTCCTCCTCCTCTCCCTCCTATTCCTCTTCCCCTTTCTCCTCCTCCTCCCTGCCCCCCTCCTTTTCCTCCTCACACTCCTCCTTCTTCCTTTTGGATATTTTATTTACTTACATTTCAAATGTTATCTCCTCCAAAACCCCCTTATCCCCTCCCTCTCCTCCCGTTTTAATAAAGATGCTCCCCTACCCACCCTCCCACTCCCACCTCACAGGCCTAGCATCCCCTAAGGGCCTTCCCTCCCATTGATGCCAGATAAGGCCATCCTCCGCTACATATGTAGCTGGAGCCATGAGTCGCTCCATGTGTACTCTTTGGTTGATGATTTAGTCCCTGGGAGCTCTGAGGGGTCTGCTTGGTTGATATTGTTGTTCTTCCTATGGGGTTGCAAACCTCTTCAGCTCCTTAAGTCCTTCCCCCAACTCCTCCATTGGATCTCCCTGCTCAGTCCAATGGTTGGCTGTGAGCATCCGCATTTATATTGGTCAGGCTTTGGCAGAGCCTTTCAGGAGACAGCTACTCCTGTCAACAAGTACTTCTTGGCATTAGCAATAGTGTCTGGGTTTGGGGCCTCATATGGGCTAGATCACCAGGTGGGGTGGTCTCTGGATGGCCTTTCCCTCAGTCTTTGCTCCACTCTTCATCCATGTATTTCTTTTAGATAGGAGCAATTTTGAGTTAAAAATTTGGAGACGAGTGGGTGGCCCACTTAACCAGGGACCATGCCTCACCTCTGGATATTGTCTCTATAGGTTCTCCCTTCCCTTTGTTGGTCATTTCAGTTAATGTCTTCCCTGTTGGGTCCTAGAAGCCTCTTGCTTTCCTGGTATCTGGGACTTTTTGTTGGCTGTTTCCCAGTTCCCCATCCCTCATTGCTATACACCTCTGTACAATTTTCTAACCCTCTGTATATCTCCCCATCTCCTACTATACTGAATCTGCCTCCTTTTCCTGCTTCCCTTCCTCTCTTCCTCCCAAGTCCCTCCTACCCTCATTCTCCTGTGACTATTTTGTTCCCCCTTCTAAGTAGGACTGAAGCAGCCACACTTTGCTCTGTGCTCCTTTCTTTTTTCTTTTTTTCCCTTATTTATTAAATTGGGTATTTTTCCTTTCTATAGTGGCTGTGCTAATTCGCATTCCTACCTGCTACAGATGAATCCTGACCTTCCTCGAAGACCTCAGCTGTATCTACCTCTGAGTTAGCATAGTACACAATGATAGCATATACTTAAAGAACAATTGCTTCTGTCAGGTAGTGAGTCCTTAGAGTAATTTGATTTTCCTACAGGATATGTGAGGATAGACAGCCAAATGAGCAGGACAAAAGAAAAACATGCTCGAGTTTAGTGAATAAATTGATGGAAAAAGCAGCAAGTGTAAGTCATAGACTGGAGGGTTTTTTTTGTTGTTGTTGTTGTTTGTTGTTGTTGTTGTTGTTTTGTTTGTTTTTTGATTATGTTTTGTCACCAAAACAGGGTTGGTTTTCTGAACCTCAACAGCATCACTATGAATCACTATGGAGACAGCTTCTCTCTCCTTGCTCCCTTTTCTTTCTTCTTCAGCACATCTTAGTTGTAAAAGATAATGGGCTATACCATGGCATTTCTGTGTGTATTGGCCTGTGGAGACCAAAGGACCAAAATCAAATATTATTCCTCAGGTACAGCTCACCTTTCTTTTTTTAAAAATTTTTTTATTAGATAGATTCCTTTACTTACATTTCAAAGTTTATTCCCCTTCTTTTTAAGGCTGGATCACACTGACTTGGGGCTTACCCATTACTTTAGGATAGCTGGCTAGCACAGGATAGGTAGCTCTCTGTCCCAGGCCAGAACTGTAATTACAAGTGTGCATGGCCACACCCAACTATCTTTTGGTAGGTTCTCTGGCTTAAACTCAGGTCTGCATTCTTGTGTGGCAAGCACTTTACTAGCCAAGCCATCCATCTCCCTTTCCCCCTCATTGTGCCATTTTCAAACATATATAAAATGCATTTTGGTTCTAATCATGGCCCCTTTACCCTCTTAGATTTATTTACTCTTTTCTGGGCTTCCGGCTTTCTCCCATGAGTCCTGCTCCTCTTTCTATTTTACTTTTGTTGTTTAAATGGAGATCAAATCAATATGATTGTTCCCTAGTTCTGCAATGTCCTAAGCCAACCAAAGAGGTGACACTCGTGACACTCTTGTAGTCATGCTTTACAAGTGAGATTATCATTCTTTGGTGTGAAAATGAAAGTCACATCATAACCTACAGGAGATTCAGACACCAGCAAATGCTGCCTGTAGGTACAAACTGAACATAGCAGGGGAAAATCTTTAGCTCTTTTATGCCACTTCTTTTTGAAAAGCTACCATGCACAGTTCCAGAAGCTCAGTTTGATTGTGTAGGTTATCCATGATGTCATCCCTAAGGGGTTATTGTGAAGTTCACAAGAGATAATAGAGTTACAGATATGATCATTACATGGTAATCGTAATTTTATAATGAGTGCACAACTTCCTGGTTCTCAGTGAGAATTATTTCAGTAGAGTGCACCATGTCACCTAGAGAAAAATGTAAATATTCTTCTTAACCACAGAACTATAACGAAAGTTGGACCCAGTATAAGGGGATTCCTTCTTCTATTGATTTATGGTCTATCTACTTTCCTGTTCAGAACTGTGCTTTTAGTACTCTGAGGTCTGTCCTGTATGTCTGAGTGCAACTGTCATTATAACTGGCCAATCTACTTTCCATATGGCTTCCTTTCACCAGGGCACGCCCTGAATCTGTGAATAAGCCACTGTGCAAAGGGCACACCCATTTTCCCTGGGCAATTTTTCAGAAGCACTACTCTATCATTTTAACAAAATATGTTTGAAAAAGACTGCAATTAGCTCTTAGTGCCTGAGGTGAAAACAACGTCATTGTTTTGAGGCTGACATTCAGGATGGACCACTTTAGCTGGTCCCTCTGAGTCTTTCCGTGGACTGGTGAGCCCTGCTACTGCTCAGGCAGGAATCAAATGAGGCAACAATATCCTTTCCTGTTGTAGTCACAGACAATGCCTTATCTCACTCAGGAAAGCAGAAATGAAGGCTTAATCCTGTGAACACCCACAAGTGTGATTAATCATTTAATAAATGTTCAAAGTTGTCAGTATCCCCCATCTACACACTTCCTTATTTTAAGAAACTCCTGATTCAGAATCTCAGGTTTAAGAGACTTTGTGTGATACAATTTGTCTTCCATAATGCAGTGTCACATTTGAAAGTATTTACACAGCGTCCTCTCCCATCCACCGTGAGCATATAAGGTCAAGTTTGTAAGTAAATATGACTGCAGTGTGATTTCTTGAGACAAAGCCCAACTCCGCAACTGGTGTCTTGATCTGTCTTCTCTCCTTGCTCCTCACTCCTTAGCCTCACCTTTTCCTTCTTTCTCCTTTCTTCTTTGTCCTTATTTTTATTCTTTGTTTTTTTTTTTTGTTAGCCTTGGAGAAGATAATAAAGTTTCCTCTATCCTTGTGTTTCTTCAGATAGATGAGAGCACATGTTTCTCAAGATATTAATTCCACTTCCCCTTAACTCATGTGTAAGAGTGGTTCTGGTTTTGCATGTTCATGTATAGTAGCTGGTGAGAGAAAGTGGCAGAAACTGGCCTAATAAGCTGCTCTCCTGGTAAATTCTAGGCAGATATTTGTGTATTAAACAAAGAAACCACTGTGATGATTCATTTGGCTTAAGAGTAGGAGATTTGTATTTATTGGAATATTTTAACTTCCAGTATTTTTGAATCTCATTTTGAGCAGAGTTACTATCTGTAACATAGGGTTGGGGTACAGTGGTAGAGTGCTTGGCTGGCCTGCATAGGGCCTTGGGTTCAACTCCATGATTGCAGACACACACACACACACACACACACACACACACACACACACACACACACACACACACACTCTCATATACACAGATAATTTGTTTCCATTCTTCACAATGCATTGATGAAATCATTTCAAGTAAATTCCTATTCATATTGTTCCTGTAGGAAACATGCCCTGAGTGGGATGTTAAGTCAGAGAGCTTAACTGTTGCAGTTACTGACAGTATATTTTTCAGAAATTGCACTGTCTTTCATCCTTCCAGTAAAGTTTAATAGTAACAAAATCAAAGGAGGAAACCTTCTACGTGTCTTGACTCACCTGCCACTATTCTGCTTTCTAGAATTTTCTGTCTTATTACCACATTTCTTCAATGTTCTCATGAGATCCTGGTGGGTTTGTGTCTAGTGATACTTTGTACATTGCCCAGACTAGATTGAATGGAATAAATGAACAAGGCTTCATTATTTGTTGGCTAGGAAGTTATATCTGGGTGGCATTTCCAAGAGAATACTAGTCAATATGATTAAAGGAACCAATAAGAGAGGACTGGGGAGATGGCTTGATGCACATTGGTGCATAAATCAACAGGAGGTATTGGGTACAGATCCCCAGAACTCACATAAAATCCCAATGCTTCTGTAGATCTAGCATGGAGAGTGGTAGTAACAGTTTGTCCTAGTCACTCTAGCCAGTTGAAGAACATTAAGTTTGGTGAAAGATTTTCTCAGAAATGAAGTAAAGAATGTCCTGTCTTCATTTTTGTTATGGTAGTAAAAATATCTTGGCAAAATCAACTAAGGGGAGGAAGGTTTTTTTCTTAATCACTGAGCTTTCTCTATCTCTAGATGACAAGAGCATTCTGTTTTAAACATCACTGTCATATACTATTGAAACACACACAGAGACTCACTGGAAATGATTTTGGCTGTTTTGTACAAATGTAAATATGCACTTCCTACGAGAATGACCCAGCAAGTACAATCCTACATATTTATCTCAGAAAAAAATTAAAATTTCTTTCACAGAAAAACTGCTGGGGACAGCATATGATAACAGGGACTGCCAGTGGTAGGCCAGAATGGAGACATCTCAGAAGCTGGCAGCAGCTCCTTGTTAAAAAAAGTTGTTCCCATTTCTCCTAATCTTAGCCCTGAACAACAGCTGTATAGATTCCATTTGTGTGTGACTGTTTTTCAGTTGGCCTTGGTGTACATAATTATTCTATTATATTTGACTTTCCTACTTCTTTCTTCTTCTCTGGTGAACTCTGTGAAATTAGATGTTCTTTAATGTAATGATTCTTAAACAATTGGAAATTGAGGCATAGGGGCACAGCATAGCACAGCCCTAATGGCCTAGGTGCAGGCTGTGTGTTCTCATCTTGGAAACAATGTAATAACTGCACAATAGTAGTTCTAGATTAATAGTAGCTCTTGACTTGCAAAGAAACTTTGAAGAAATTATTAGAAAATGAATTAGAGCCAACGTTGGGACCCCAAGAAAGGAAAAAGTTATTGAAATTTGAAGTTTGGAAATAAGTTTTACATAACATTTGAGAGTGGTTCCTAGATAAGGATGTATAGAATACATAAAATTATATACTAATAAAACTAAAACAAAATACTGGGACTCTTACGAGAGTCATTGTGTGCAATGTAAAGGAACAGAAAGTTAGCGGAATTACTGAGTTAAGGTTTAACTTGATTCTGTCTGGCCACTGCCTGGCAGGTTTGCCCATCATTAGAGCTTCACAGGAAAATGCAAGTAGCTGCCCTCGGAGCTTTGAGGTCTGAAGTATAGTAAGTCAAAACTGAACGTTTAAATAATGATGTTTGCAATTATTATTATTTTGGCCATAGGCTTGGGAATAGGGGAAGCTCGAAACTTTGGGGAACAATTGTAATTCTTAATTATTTTGAATTTGAGTTGGCAGGGTTATACAATGACATTTTTCTAACTGCTTTTGGACTATCAATAAAAGACTGTGACAAGAGAAAGGCTAAATAGTGAATGAGAGAGCACATGAGGGAGTGAATGTGAGAGCAAGTCTGAGAGTGAGTGAGAGAGTAAATGTGTGAGCAAATGTGAGAGTGAATGGGAAAGCAAGTGAAGGAGCGAATGAGGGAGCGGGTGAGAGAACATGACAAGAACCTGGGAAGAGTGAGTGAAGAGAGACTGTGAGGTGTGTATGAAGATTATGTGTGTGAGTGAAAGGAGAGTGCATGTGGTGTGTGAGACATGTGTGAGGTGTGTATGAGGAGCGTGTGTGCGAATGAAAGGGTAATGAACAGAGGTGTGCATGAGTGTGGGAGCTCAAGAAAGGAAAAACTTAATGGAGAAAAGCAGCGTGCACAAGAGAATGCAGAGTGTGTGCAGCCTCAAGCTGCAAGAGAGAGAGAGAGAGAGAGAGAGAGAGAGAGAGAGAGAGAGAGAGAGAGAGAGGAAAGAGAGTAACTTTAAGCCTTGAAATCACCTGTCAGTTTGTACCCAAAGAGTAGTCCGTGTATATTTATTATGTGCTTTCCAGATATCCCTGCTTCCAGTTGAGAACTCCGATCCTGTGTTGAGGCTGGACACTGACAAAAAACTTTACACAAAAGCTTGTAAGAAGTTTATTTAGAACAGCCTTAAGTTGGAAACCACCCAGAAGTTTTCCAGGAAGAGAGTGATTGAGTAAATGTAGGACACACATATAAAGGATACTACTTATTGTTGAGAGGCAATAAATATCAACATATGCAGCAAGAAAACTAAATGACATTTTTCTTTTAGGCATTCACCACTATGTCCAGCTTAAAATTACTCTAAGTACATCATGCTGAAAAACAAAACAAAACAAAAAACAAAAGGAAAAACAAAACAAAAGTCTTTCTGCTCTGTAATCCACTTTACATAACATTACTGAAAGGACATTATAGCAGAACAAACACATCAGTGGTCACTGATGAAGGTTGAGGAGGGCATAACTAGCAAGGATTAATGAGAGTTTCTTTGTGATCAGAAACTGCTTCTTCATTATGATGATTAATTGGACAGCTTTAGTAATAATATTTTAATAAATCCCAGCACAGAGTTTCTTTGTGCCTTAGATCACTTATGTCCCCAGATGAAACACACACACAGCCTTATATTTTAATAAGCCTTAAACAGCATAATAGCTGGGCAACTGCCTAACCTCCATGTTGTTAGAATCTACCTCCTACCAATAACTTGACCCAGTTGAGCAGCCCTTTGAGCTGTGTTCTTTTGGCCTTTTACATAGTGCTCTGGTTTCCCATCCTGTACACCTTCTCAGGCATGGCAGCTTCTGTCTTCTTCCTTGTGGTTCCAAGCCCAGGAATTCTAAATTCCAGGAACCCTAAATCCTGCCTATGTCTCTCTTCCCATTATTGGCTGCTGGCATCTTTATTTACCAAACAGAATTAACTGGGGGCAGGTTTCCAGAAGCTATGTGAAGACCCTCCTGTGCAAACAGTTTTAACATCAGAATATAAGCAGCTACATCTATAATAAGGTAAGGTGTCATTAAATTGTACATCAAAAGGAGAGACATGGCAGAGAAAGATAGTGCATGTCAACACTGATGCAATCCAAATTCTATCAGCACCTGAATTAATACTATCACATCACTGGCTATTTTGATTATTAAATATCTACTATGATTACATTGGATAATTATATGGGTAGCTTAGGGACAAGTACAGGGAGATTCTTTATTTTCAAGTCTTAAACTGTTTTAAATAAAAGGCAATGTTTGAAATCATCTCTGTGTTTAGATTCAAGCTCCCCCCTCACATCCAACATTTGCCTCTGGGATTTCTGTCCCAGTGGTTTTGGGCCAGAAAGGAGAGAGGGCATAAGATTATGATGTTTGTTTTATAGTTGCTCTTAGTGAGGTGACTGCTGTTTTTCTTTGTTGTAATTGCTATTATGTACATCATTGTTTCTCAGCTTGAGCATGATTTACCTTTTGAACAAGATCATTTCTTTTGGTCCCTACTCACTAGATCTTAGTAGAAACTTCTGCCTTCTCCATCCAGCCAAATCACAGTACTTAGACTATTTCTAGATATTTCCAGTTGATCATTTAAGTACAGACATCCATAGTTGAGAATCAATGTATTACATGTGATACAGAAATTGAATAGGAGGCCATACATTGGTCATACTGAACTTGTCTATGAGGCTCAATAGACCAAATCAAAGGGAAATCATTTACGCTAAAAATTTCAGATAGCAAATCAATTCTAAACTGTTTCTCTGTCTTTCTGAGAAATTAGGAGAGGGACTGGAAGCAGCCAGTTTTTCAAAAGGCTTCCTGTACTCAGCATAGAAAGGATGTCTTGCCTGCTTTGCCCTTTTGTGACAGGGAAAGAAAGTCCAGGCTCCTCCATCTTATATTTTTGTTGAAGCCATTTCAGGATTAATTATAATTTGATCTCTTTTATGAAAAATACCCTGAAAAATTACCCAATGCTGTTCTAGGAACCCAAGGTCAAGATACCCTAGCTAACTCAGTTTCTTGTTCAGAACTCCTGCCAGCTATCTGCTTATCTTAGCTTCTGTTAAGCTGCCTGCTTGTGCATCCGATATTTCTGTAGCTCCAGAGCAAGATACCAGTATTTGTTTTTTGCCTTTAAAAGCCTTTTGATCTAATTGTTTGGGGGCTACATTTAGGAACTGAATACTTGAGTGTAGTCCCAACTGGCTTGAATAAAAATTTCAAATGGCTATGAGCTATGACTGAGTGGTCATCTTTGGAGGATTATCTGTAATAATTTAAAAGAATGTAATCTTGAGGTGACCAATCTAATTTTTGTTCAGTTTCTGATCTCCTTAATTTGCTTCCTTCTGGAAAATCAGTTTCCTTGGCTCACTTCATCAGCATACCCACTCTAAGTTATAAAATGAAGTAGTATTCAGTAACAGAATTACAAAACAGCCAAGTAAGATTACAGGATGTGCTGGTGAATGTCTTTAATCCAATACTTGGGAGGCAGAGACAGGCAATTCTCTATGAAATCTAGGCCAGCCTAGTCTACGAAGCCAGTTACAGGACCTCAAAGAGTACATAGAAAGAATACATCCCCCTCCCAAATGGTATAAGCATGGTTTGTTGTAATTTTGGCATAAGCTTAAATGCACAATGACAAGGTGTGAGGGTAAGTACTGTATGGATGAAAAGACTCCTATAGGCATTAGTGAAGAAACAAGACAGAATCTGACATTTGTCTGCAGCCTTGGTAAACTGATAGCTCATGACAAAGTGATGTCCCTATACTACACTAGTGTGTGCCAAATCTTTAGCACAGAATTTTGTCTCCCTGTCTGATTCTTCTGATCCTTATAGGATTCTTCTTTACTGAAGGGATAGAAGTTGACTGTTTTATTTTATCTTTTTTTCTGGCAATGCCACACCACCATGTTATGTTATAAAAAAAAGTAAAACATTTGTAAGTATAGTGATTGAGGATAAAAATAATAAAAGGTAATCTAAGTGGTAAATTATCAAGTCTATTTTTTCCAAAAATGGTTGTCCCCTGTCACTTCTCTGTGAATCTCTGTTCTTCAACACTCTCTAGGATCTGAGTTCTGCACTTACTCAGTAGTTCCTAACTACTGAATACACAACAAGAAACAAGAATATGGAGAAAGTCAGATGAAACCACGCAGAATGGGTTCAAGAGACCTCAGAGCAACCTTTTGGGGGAGTAACTAGTAGACCTAGATATTCCTCTTAATTAAGTGGTGTGTTATTGGTAGATTATTGGCAATATTGTAGATAAAAGACAATTAACTATACATATAGAATCAAGTTCAAATTCTCATTCCATGTTGAAATTTTCCCATATCTGATCTTTATTTACACACTGGACATGAGGACATAATATAGCACTTATTGGGGAGGTTGATTGAGACATTGTATTTGAAATGTTTATGACAGCGCTTGCCTCATCCTAAACTCATGACCATCCTCACTGTCATTTCCTTCTCGTGTCAAGTGTTTTGGAGTTTGGAAAATTCGTTTATGCACATTTAATCTTCTCAACCCACAGGTGGCTTTTTGAAGCAGGTGCTCCTGGTATTTCATAGATGAGGTAACAGTTTCAAAGAAGTAAAGAGACTCTTCTAAACCTACACATCCTTTTAACATGGGAAGCAAACACAGGTCTTCAAAAATGTAGACTTGTGCATCTCCCCCTAGGTTTCCTTGCTCCCAGTTAAGACCTTTCTTTCTTCATTGCTAGCCCATGGATTTGCATAGAGTACATGCTTAATAAATATCAATTCTCCTGTTGTGTCTTGTGGGTTTTTCTATTTTCCTTAACAGCACATTAAGTTAAAAAAATCCTATTATGTAGAAGGAGAAGCCCTTGGTCCTGCCAAGGCTGGAACCCCCAGTGTAGGGGAATGTGGGGGGGGCAGGAAGAGTGGGTGGTTGGGGTGGGGAACACCCTTATAGAAGAAGGGGAGGGGGATTGGATAGGGGACTTATGTCTGGGAAACTGGAAAAGGGAGTAACATTTGAAATGTAAATTTAAAAAAATCTAATAAAAAAGCATTAGCACTAAATATTAGTTAGTTGACTGAATTAAATATTGTAACATTTGGTTATAAATTAATTTCTGATGACTATCGGACTGAGTACGGGGACGCAATGGAGGAGTTAGAGAAAGGACTGAAGGAGCTGAAGGGGTTTGCAACCCCATAGGAAGAACAACAATATCAACCAACCAGACCCCCTCCGACCCCCGACCCCCCCCAGAGCTCCTGGGGATTAAACCACTAACCAAAGAGTACACATGGAGGGACCCATGGCTCCATATGTAGCAGAGGACAGCATTGTCTGGCATCAATAGGAGGAGAAGCCCTTGATCATGTGAAGGCTTGTTTCCCCAGTGTAGGGCAATGTCAGGGTGATGAGGTGGGAGTTGGTGGGTGGGAGTGGGAGCATTTTCATAGAATCAGGGGGACGTGGGAGGGGGATAGGAGAGGGGGAAAGCAGATAACTTTGAAATGTAAATACATAAAATATCCAATAAAAATAAATTAAGAAAAGAAAAAATCCTATTGTGAAAACATTTTCTTTCTCAGGAAATCAAATAGATCATACACAAATAATTTGGAGTTGAACCAACTGCTTGTTTTACATACATATTTGTTTACATAGAGAAGCTGGAGTAGCCAAGGGGAGTATGATGTAAGCAATGATCCATAGGAGTCTTATTATTCAAAGAACTTCAGAGACATCAAAAACAGATGGAAATGGAGCAAAAACCAGGGAGACAAGGTTGGGTAGATAATTATGAGTCTGGGGTTCAATCTGGTACACAGATTCTGGGCAAACAAAACAACACAAGGCAGTGGGTGAAAGAGCAGAATCCTTGGGATAATGATGATACTTCTACAAGATGTGAAGAGGAATAAACTTTTACCATAATACTAGTGAAAATTATGTTCTGTGTTGGTGCCAGATAAGTAATAGCAAGTAATAAAGTTTCAATGAGGAGTTGAAATTTACATAACCTTTCTATTATTTTTCGAAGGAAGAGTCACATCTGTGCCTTGAGCCAGAGATACGGAAACTGAAAAAAAAAAAGAAGAAGAAGAAGAAAGAGAAAGGCTTGGTCAGAAGAACTGGAAACAAAGTCTTTGAAGAAGAGTGGGCAGTGGCATGGAAAGAATGAGAAAAGCCAAGATGAAAGATGATGCTAGTACCTTGATGGAGATTGTGTTTAACACTGAATTACTCGTTTTTGAGAAGTTGTATGCTTAAAGGAAAGTATTCGATTAGAAAATGTTCAGGTATCATTTATAGTAAATACTGTGCAGGAAGGTCTCCAAGAGGAATTTGAGTAGAGTGAACAGTATGAAAGCTTAGGTGATAGTTGAGGCAAGGGGAGATAGAGAGATTAAAAGGACAAGCCATAGAAATGGCAGATTATTCAATTAAATTAATCATGCTGGATTCTATGTTGAGATATTGAGTTTTTTTGTTTTGTTTTGTTTTGGCTTTTTTGGTGTGTGTGTGTGTGTGTGTGTGTGTGTGTGTGTGTGTGTTTTAATAAGGAAAAAGTGTTTTGAGTAGTCAGCTTCTTGGTACATGTGTGAAACCATGTGGTTCAGTACAGCAAATAGACATAAGCCAGCTGAACATGTACTTGCTGAGTGTCTGCCATACATACATGTCTTGTGCTTGTGTAGTTCATATTACCTTGCATGTATATCTCTGTCTGGATTTGATGTTATACTGGGGATGCTCCTAATCAGAGGCAGAGATCACAACCATTCATTACTGTCAACCACTTGTAGAGTTAGAAAGGACAAAGTAGAAAGTGCTACTTTTCAAGATTGCTCATGTTTTGGAAGGTTGTTCTGGAGGAGAATGGTTAGATTCTGGTTAACAGTCTCCGTGGTCGGGTCCTAGTGAATGATTAGTCGACTTGGCAAGAATGTTTTGCAAAACAAAGTGAATGGCTACCTTGTGATTTTCACCTGGGCCTGCTGCTCTGTGGGATACAGATTTGTCTGAAGTGAGATCACAAAGTGATTTTCTTTATTAATCCTGTGAGATCCTCCATAACCTCACCAGCCACCTGAAGCATGTGATATCTAAACACACACGTACTCTGGGCTAAATCCAAATCAGGATGACGTTAGCATAACAGGAAAAAGAGCAGGCTGTCCTTTCGAAAGTAAGATTGTCTAAATACATTTAGGCACTGTACAAGTATTTGTAATAATGATAAAAATGGTACTGAACAAAGCAGCATTAGCATATCATTTTCTAGTGCTTCAGATGTGCCAGAATGACTGTAAACATTTCAAATGCATCAGGAATGTTAATCTTCACAATAATCCCATGAGCCGAGGAGAGAATATTTTAGGGACTTGCCCATGATTACACAGCCAAGAGTGGTAAGACTGGAAAAACTACTTCCCCTTCTCTATTCAATCATTTCTTTATCCCTTGGCAATGAAACGCCTTTATTCTTGGCATTCCTTGAACTTAATTTTTTGTAGGTTTATTTTCTTTATTTTATGTGTACAGTGTTTTTACTTGTTTTATACATATACACCATGTGTGTACAGTGTCAATGTAGGCCATAAGAAGGTATTGAATCCCCTGGAACTGGAGTTAGAGACAGTTACGAATTCCCAGGTGAATGCTGGAAATTGAACCTGGGTCCTGAGGAAAAGTAGTCAAAGGCCTTAATAGCCACTGAGCCATCTTTCTATCTTCTTGACTTTAATCTTATAATATATATTTTGTATTATATGACATCTTCCACAATGTTACAAATGTAAAACTTTTAAAAATCCATTCAGACCCACTATAGAATTCTATAAGTTTATATAAATTCTCCTTATCTTTCTTTGGTAGTTATCATGTAACTATCATATTAAATTATCACTGTATACTCATATGGTGGCCTTCCTCATTAAACTTTGTTACTTTATGGCCCAGTTCTCTCTATCATCATTTTCTAATGGTATTGCTGCAACATTTCTCCAAGGTTGTGGTTCCATTGGAAAATCCATGTTCTTACTTTTTATTTTTATTTTTTTTTCTTTTTTCTTTTTTTTTTATTAACTTGAGTATTTCTTATATACATTTCGAGTGTTATTCCCTTTCCCGGTTTCCGGGCAAACATCCCCCTCCCCCCTCCCCTTCCTTATGGGTGTTCCCCTCCCAACCCTCCCCCCATTGCCGCCCTCCCCCCATAGACTAGTTCACTGGGGGTTCAGTCTTAGCAGGACCCAGGGCTTCCCCTTCCACTGGTGCTCTTACTAGGATATTCATTGCTACCTATGGGGTCAGAGTCCAGAGTCAGTCCATGTATAGTCTTTAGGTAGTGGCTTAGTCCCTGGAAGCTCTGGTTGCATGGCATTGTTGTACTATTGGGGTCTCGAGCCCCTTCAAGCTCTTCCAGTTCTTTCTCTGATTCCTTCAATAGGGGACCTATTCTCAGTTCAGTGGTTTGCTGCTGGCATTCGCCTCTATATTTGCTGTATTCTGGCTGTGTCTCTCAGGAGCGATCTACATCCGGCTCCTGTCGGTCTGCACTTCTTTGCTTCATCCATCTTGTCTAATTGGGTGGCTGTATATGTATGGGCCACATGTGGGGCAGGCTCTGAATGGGTGTTCCTTCAGTCTCTGTTTTAATCTTTGCCTCTCCCTTCCCTGCCAAGGGTATTCTTTTTCCTCATTTAAAGAAGGAGTGAAGCATTCACATTTTGATCATCCGTCTTGAGTTTCGTTTGTTCTAGGGATCTAGGGTAATTCAAGCATTTGGGCTAATAGCCACTTATCAATGAGTGCATACCATGTATGTCTTTCTGTGATTGGGTTAGCTCACTCAGGATGATATTTTCCAGTTCCAACCATTTGCCTACGAATTTCATAAACTCGTTGTTTTTGAGAGCTGAGTAATATTCCATTGTGTAGATGTACCACATTTTCTGTATCCATTCCTCTGTTGAAGGGCATCTGGGTTCTTTCCATTTTCTGGCTATTATAAATAAGGCTGCGATGAACATAGTGGAGCACGTGTCTCTTTTATATGTTGAGGCATCTTTTGGGTATATGCCCAAGAGAGGTATAGCTGGATCCTCAGGCAGTTCAATGTCCAATTTTCTGAGGAACCTCCAGACTGATTTCCAGAATGGTTTTACCAGTCTGCAATCCCACCAACAATGGAGGAGTGTTCCTCTTTCTCCGTATCATCGCCAGCATCTGCTGTCACCTGAGTTTTTGATCTTAGCCATTCTCACTGGTGTGAGGTGAAATCTCAGGGTTGTTTTGATTTGCATTTCCCTTATGACTAAAGATATTGAACATTTCTTTAGGTGTTTCTCAGCCATTCGGCATTCCTCAGCTGTGAATTGTTTGTTTAGCTCTGAACCCCATTTTTTAATAGGGTTATTTGTCTCCCTGCGGTCTAACTTCTTGAGTTCTTTGTATATTTTGGATATAAGGCCTCTATCTGTTGTAGGATTGGTAAAGATCTTTTCCCAATCTGTTGGTTGCCGTTTTGTCCTAACCACAGTGTCCTTTGCCTTACAGAAGCTTTGCAGTTTTATGAGATCCCATTTGTCGATTCTTGATCTTAGAGCGTAAGCCATTGGTGTTTTGTTTAGGAAATTTTTTCCAGTGCCCATGTGTTCCAGATGCTTCCCTAGTTTTTCTTCTATTAGTTTGAGTGTGTCTGGTTTGATGTGGAGGTCCTTGATCCACTTGGACTTAAGCTTTGTACAGGGTGATAAGCATGGATCGATCTGCATTCTTCTACATGTTGCCCTCCAGTTGAACCAGCACCATTTGCTGAAAATGCTATCTTTTTTCCATTGGATGGTTTTGGCTCCTTTGTCAAAAATCAAGTGACCATAGGTGTGTGGGTTCATTTCTGGGTCTTCAATTCTATTCCATTGGTCTATGTGTCTGTCTCTGTACCAATACCATGCAGTTTTTATCACTATTGCTCTGTAATACTGCTTGAGTTCAGGGATAGTGATTTCCCCCTGAAGTCCTTTTATTGTTGAGGATAGCTTTAGCTATCCTGGGTTTTTTGTTATTCCAGATGAATTTGCAAATTGTTCTGTCTAACTCTTTGAAGAATTGGATTGGTATTTTGATGGGGATTGCATTGAATCTGTAGATTGCTTTTGGTAAAATGGCCATTTTTACTATATTAATCCTGCCAATCCATGAGCATGGGAGATCTTTCCATCTTCTGAGGTCTTCTTCAATTTCTTTCCTCAGTGTCTTGAAGTTCTTATTGTACAGATCTTTTACTTGCTTGGTTAAAGTCACACCGAGGTACTTTATATTATTTGGGTCTATTATGAAGGGTGTCGTTTCCCTAATTTCTTTCTCGGCTTGTTTCTCTTTTGTATAGAGGAAGGCAACTGATTTATTTGAGTTAATTTTATACCCAGCCACTTTGCTGAAGTTGTTTATCAGCTTTAGTAGCTCTCTGGTGGAACTTTTGGGATCACTTAAATATACTATCATGTCATCTGCAAATAGTGATATTTTGACCTCTTCTTTTCCGATCTGTATCCCTTTGATCTCCTTTTGTTGTCTGATTGCTCTGGCTAGAACTTCAAGAACTATATTGAATAAGTAGGGAGAGAGTGGGCAGCCTTGTCTAGTCCCTGATGAAAATCCATGTTCTTATAATGCTAGCTTTTTCTACAGCTCACAGGGATCACTCCAGAAAAATCCTGCTCATCAAAAATAGCAAATGGCTATTTTTTGCATTTTTATTGGATATTTTATGCATTTACATTTCAAATATTATCTTATTTCCCATTCTTCCTTCTCCCATCTACCCTCCCCCTGCTTCTATGAGGATGATCCCCTTTCCACCCACCCATGCCCACTTCATCACCCTGGCATTCCCCTATACTGGGGAAAGGAGCCTTCACAGGACCAAGGGATTCTCCTCCTATTGATGCCAGACAATGCCCAATGGAATCCTCATATGCGACTGGAGCCAAGGGTCCCTCCATGTATACACTTTGTTTGGTGTTTTAGTTCCTGTGAGCCCTGGCAGATCTAGTTGGTTGATATTGTTGTTCTTCCTATGAGGGTCGAGCTCATTATTTTAACTAAGAAGTTTTTGCTTTGAGGACCAACTGAGTTTATTTGGCAGAGTAGGTAAGCATCAGTGTTACCTGAAAACATTTTTAAGTGTTTCATTCTGTGCCGAAAGCCTCTGGGAATTCTGATTCAATTAGTTTGGGTTGGGGTTTAAGAGTCTTGCACTTTCCAGAAGGTTCTTAGGTAATTCTGCTGTCAGGCTTGAAGGGTTCCATAAATTTCCACACCCCATAGTTCACTGCTGCTGTGTCTCTAAATTATTTATTGCATTAACTTTATATTCTGGCAGCATCAACGTATTTGTCATTCAATGAATACTTCCTGACACATATATGCATTACACAGCCCAGAGTACCTGCTTGTTCCACCCTTAAGATTTCCTATCTCCTTCCAGTTAATTTGTAAAAGTGATATTTTGTTTATGCTGAGAAGTTTGGGTTTCCATCTCCTTACAGCATACCTAAAAGTCTCTTCTGTAATTATGGAATCACAAGGCCCATGCATGAGTGTGGCAGGAAAAGAAATCTATTTTTATTACCCTAAATTATAGTATATTATTCTGACTTGTTCTACCTGTTTTCTCATGGGTGGGGCATAAAACTAATCCAAGATAAACCAGAAACTGAAACTCTCACCACAAAGCTAATTGCACCATTGTCAGGTGCTAGATGAACTCCAACCTTGGGTCTGTGTTTAAAGACTGGAGAGTGGATAGCTCACTGCTCAGAATAGTAGCTGTTGAACTGTGGTGCATGAAGCATTGATGTGAGAAGCTTGTGTTCTTGTTCACATCTCTGAGTACATGAACACAGTGACTTCCTGGGTCTTTGTAACTTTTTTTCCTATTGTAGATATTTCATAGATATGGAATTAGAAGCCCAAACTAGTCAATTTAGACTATCATTTGATGCCAAGACTTAACAAAACCACAGAGAAAAAACTTGAGTGTTAAAATTATTCAGACCACACAGCGAGTGATGATAATTAGGTGGATTCCCTAACATGTATATTGTTTCTATAATCCTAATGAAAAATTTGATAGAGTAGTTGAGGATATTATGCTAAGATATACTTTATTGGAGAAAAATTATCATGGGAGGCAGAGGGAAGGAGAGAGGGGAGGGGAGGGAAAGGGGGAACAGGATTAAATATGGGGGAAATAGGAGAGAAACCTGGAAGGCCAGGAGAATGGAGGGAAATATGCAGCATCTAGGGATGGGGGTAGGGGTGTGGGGGGACCCTCTAGAAAATCCTAGAGATATGGGATGTGAGAGACTCCCAGAATTCAATGAGGGGGTGACCTTTGTCAGAATGCCCAACAGTGGGGAGAGAGAACCTAAAGAGACTACCTCCAGTAGATAAACAGAGACACAAATGCAGGGACAGCGTTACTGATCCACAGTCAAAATTTCTGACCCAGAATTGCTTATGTCTAAAAAAAATGCAGGGACAAAAAATGGAGGAAAGATTGAAGGAAAGGCTGTCCAGTGACTGGCCCAACTTGGGATCCATCTCATGGGCATCAAAGCCTGACACTATTACAGATGTTATGTTGTGTTTATAGACAGGAGCTAGCATGGCTCTCCTCTGAGAGGCTTTACCAGCAGCTGACTAAGACAGATGCATATACATATAGCCAACCATTAGACTGAGGCCAGGGACTCCTGTGGAAGAGTTAGAGGAAGAGCTGATGGAGCTGAAGGGGATGGCAACCCCAAGGGAAGACCAATAGTCTCAACTAACCAGGACTCCTGGGAGCTCCCAGAGACTAAGCCACCAACCAGAGAGCATACATGGACTTGTTGAGGCCCCTGGCACATATATAGCACAGGACTGCCTTGTACAGCCTCAGATGGAGAGGATGGGCCTAATTCTGTAGTTGCCTGGGAGTGGGAAGAGGGGGAGCACCGTCTTAGAGGCAAAGGGGAGGGGAATGAGGACTGTGGGAGTGGGGACTGGGAGGTTGCAATATCTGGAATGTAAATAAAGATTATAATTAATTAAAAAAGTAGGAAATACTTACTTGATATACCAAAACTTTGAGGACAGGAAAATTTGTCCTCTAGTTTTAGCTATAAACAAAGTCTACACTTTTGAATTTTTCCTTTAAGAGAAGTCTACAAATTACACAGGGTTGAATAAAATGCAGTTATCTCTTAAAAAGTGTTATATGATTAACTCAAGGACTAGGAATTCTTGGAAGACACTGGGGGGACATGAGAATGAGAGAGTGGCGTTGCCCTCCAGTGAACAGCGAGCTCACCATGTCTTTCCTCAGTGGACTCTTCCTCCTGAAGTGTTCCTCTCCATCTTATCAGTCTTCCTAGGAAACTCCTTGCTCAGTATTCCAAACTCAGTGCAAGCAACACTTCCATTTTATAATAAACATTATTTTTGAATTGTCTTGAACTTTGCCACTCATTTTTAAAAATGTAAACTAAAATCGTTTTATTCATCCATTAACAAACTTAAATTGTACATCCTAATGAGACTTCAGGTAGTGTTTTTTAATTTTTACAAATGTATTATTATTATTATTATTATTATTGTGTGTGTGTATGTCTGTGTGTGTGTGTGTGTGTGTGTGTGTGTGTGTGTGTGTGTGTGTGAAGTATGTCTGCCTGTCAAGCCAGAAGGCATGAGATCTGAAGGTAGCGTTTCAAGGCAGTTATGAGCCTTCCCACGTGGGTGCTGTGAACTGAACCCAGGCCTTCTGGAAGATCAGGAGCCATCTTCACAGTCACCTGGTATTTGATATTTGTATACATTATACAATGTTTAAATCAGTTTAAACTAATCTAGGTCCTCAAACATTTATCATTCTTTATAGTAAAAACATTCAAAATTCTTCCAATGTAAAAGCATACACTCTCTTTTTGTTACATCAAGCTATGTACCATGTAGTTATAGGCTAGAATGTACTCTTGTTTGTATCTTACACCCCATTGATCAGCCTGATGCCTACTTCCTTCTTACCTTCTTTGTCCAGCCTTCAGTAACTCTCTACTTCCAACTTCTATGGATTCATGTTTTGGATTGCAGGTACAGGTGAGGTCAATCAGATACAGGTGAGGTCTTTCACGATCCTTCCTGATAAGACTAGAGCAATTTGTTTTCTGTTCTTATTGCTCCTGAGCATGGTGAGATTATGCACCCCCTTCATTTGCATTTGTGTTGCACATTAGAATTAGAATATGAATTGTGAGAGGGCAAGGGCCATGCCTTCTTTGCTTCTGCATTTCTCAAACTGACATTAAGTAATGCTCAGGACTTTATTGCAGAGGGAACTATTAGAGACTGATTAAGATCCTGAATACTCTTCCTCCTCTGACAAGAGGAGGGTCCTGGGTGAAAGAGTGTAAAAGTACTACAAACCCTCAGGCCCCTCTCATCCTTCTCACCAGAGTAATGCCACATCTCCTTCCCTAATCAGAATGATCCTCTCTGATTATTCAGTTCTTTTTCTAATTAGCACTATTCTTAAGCTTGTCATTCCAAACAAGCTTGTCTCTCCCTCATCTGGAACGAATATTTACACATTCCTGCCCTTTGTATAAGATCTGATAATAATTTCAGAGTCTACAAAAATGAATTTTTACAGAGGGGAAAAGGCTTAATAAATCCTTCAAGAGACTAGACAAAGACTCAAATATAGTTGTGTGCTCATGAATATGTGGTACTGTGTGTGTGTGTGTGTGTGTGTGTATACACTTCTGAGTTCACTCATGTAGGTTTATGTGGAGGCCAGATGTTAACATAAAGGTGTCTTCCTCATCATTTTATTTTTTGAGACAGGGTCTTTCTCTTATCTTGAAGCTTCCCATGACAGCTAGATGGACTTGGTGCTAGGCCTCCTAGGCTCCTCCTGTCTCTGCCTTCCAAGGCTAGGTTGCATGTGTGCTCTTCTGTGTCTAGCTTTTTTATGTAGGCTCTGGGGATCTGAACTTAGATTTTCATGCTTATGCAGCAAGTAATTTTCAAACACAGAGTCCACTCCCCAGCTCCTCAAAGTTTGTTTTCTAAGAGGTATTTACTATGAGTTTCCTGTCACTGCAAGGTGATATTCAGCAACACATAGTAGGCTCCAAAGTTAGTTTTCACTTGTGTAATCCCTTTACTTTTTGTGTGTTTGTGACAGATTTTTTTTCTGTGTAATCCTGACTGTCCTAGAGCTTACTTGCTCTGTAGACTAGGGTAGCCTCCAACTCAGAGATTCACCCGCCTTTGCCTCCACAATGCTAGGGTAATAGGTGTGTACCACCACTCCTGTTTTGTTCCTTTACATTTTACTGCATAACTACAATGCCCCAAGTCTCAGCAGAAATGTTGTAAAGTCTACAAAGGTTCTGTAATCTTGTTTCACAGGAAGGACTCAGAATGACTGGGACCTTAAAACCTTCCAACGACATATGACTATTACTCTGACCTATTTCTGGTTGGTTTTATGACTGTTACTCTTTATGTTTTGTTATGATATAATACTTCATTTCATTTTATTGTTATTTATTCACTTTACATTTCGCTCACTGGCCCCCCTTCCTGGTCACCCCTTACCCTGGCACATCAAGTCTCTGTGGGGCTATGGAGACAGAAGCACTTAAAAAAAACTTTTCCCCCTTTAGTAAAGAATTTTAGTATATTATTCAATCTTTTTTTCACTTTATATCCCACTCACTGCCCCCTCTCAGTCACCACCTCTTACAATCATCCCCCCATCCTCCTCCCCTTCTTTTCTGAGAGGGTAGGGGCCCCGGATATCTTCCCACTCTGGTATTTCAAGTTTCTATGGGGCTAGGCACATCCTTTCCCACTGAGGTCAAAAGACAGCTTCACTAGAAGAACATACCCCGAGAACAGGCAACAGCTTTTGGGATAGTTCTCCATCTGGTTGTTCAGGAACCACATAAAGTCCACTTGTGCTATGTGTGTGGAGGCATAGGACCAAGTGTGGTACATCTGCACAGTGGAATACTATTCGGCTCTTAAAGACAAAGGCATCATGAATTCAGCAGGCAAATGGATGGAACTTGAGAATATCATCCTGTGTGAGTCCCCAAAGGACATGCAAGGCATGTACTTATTTATAAGTGGATACTAGACATAAAATACAGGATACCCATGATACACACTATAGACCCAAAGAAGTTAAACATGGAGAAAGGCACAAGTGATGGTGCTTGAATTTCACTTAGAAGGGGGAATAAAATAGTCCTAAGAGGCAGATGGAGGGAGGAAACTGGGTGGGAGGAGCATGGAGAAGGAGAATAGAGGTGTTCAGGATCAGATGTGGGGAGGGACAAGAGAGATGGCCAGATGGCCATGAGAATGAATGAAAATCTGCAAGTGATGGTGGTGGGGAGGTAAGGGGCATTTCAAGGACCTTACAGAGACTTGAGATAAATGAGATGCCTAAGAATCAGTGGGGATGACCTTAGCTGTGACTCACACTATGTTCTTTCTGTTTTAACAATCTCATTTAGCTATGGTGAGTTTTATTGACTCTATTATCTGATTGGATCTCAATTAGCTGCCATCTCCCACTCTTCTGTTTGGGCAGAAAATATGAATATTTCATAAAAAATTTCTCTTCAACTTGTAAACTTTTCTCTAGGCACCCAAGAGTGAATACTAAGGATGTGTCAGCCCTGTTTCTTCATCTAGTGAACAATCATTTTACTTCAGCATACAGTTTTGCACTTTAAGAAATGTAAAAATCTACTTCTGCTGTCAGTGAGTTCAGTCTATAATGGGAAGAAAATAATAATAACACAAAATGTCACTTTAAGAATACACCAAAGAGTACAATCAACCTAGTGTAGAGTCAAATTTGGAAGCCTTCTCACTTGCTTGACATAAAGAAGGAAGGAATATATAGAGGAAATGACACTAAGTTGGATCATCAAGGGCAGAGAACTTCCCAAGAGCAAACACATGAGCAGAAGGGAAAGAAGAGGAAAGGCACACATCAGCGAGAGGATAGAGCTTCCAGCAGGAATGATAATCAAATACAGCTTTCTGGCTCGCCATGTGAATTATAACATTTACTGATCAACGAGAATTCTAACGTGAGCAACGGATTGCAAAAGGCTTTCAATGCCAAGTTCAAGTGATTAAATGCTAACATTCTTTGAGACTGTTTTCCATTGCTATAATTTTATTTGATAGGAGATCCTCAGGGTGTTTGAAAGAGAATATTTCTAGAAGAGATAAAAGCTAATACATTGCACAAGACTCTACAGGGATCAGAGAACAATCGGGAGACTTATGCAATGGTTAAAGGTAAGAGGCAATATGACTTGAAGAATGTAGGAGGTGCTGAGAATGGAGAGGAAAGGTCAGGACAGTTCCAAGCTTTTGCATCCCAAACACAGATACTATGCTATAATCCTTTTCTTCAGATGCCAAGAAATAATATTTCCTGCAGAAGCTGAAATGGATAGAAATACAGATGTGAATCATGCACTTTCTCAGATCCAGCTTCTGTCAAGGCGTTTTTCTTTAAAAAAAAAATATGGAGCAAGTCTTATCGACAGCTGCCTTCGTCCCTTGAGATGGTAAGAAAATATACACGGAAAAGAATAGTCTTTTGACCATTTTTAATGAGCATTTTAAGAATGAGCAAAATTGTACATTAGTGAGAAGACTGAACTTCTAGCAGGAATGAGAAGCAAATATCTTCGGATCACAGTGTGAATTGTAACATTTAGTGATAAAATGAAAATTATAATGTGAGCAATGGATTGCAAAGGGTTTTAAATGCCAAGTTCACGTGATTAAATCCTAAAATTTTTAGAGATGTTTTTCCATTTTAACTTTAGTTGACCATTTTTAATGAGCTAATTCTTAAAAGAACTGTTAATACATGAAAGAGAGTCACAGGATATGATAGCATCCCATACAGTCCTTACAGTGATTCTGTTTGCATCCAACCATGGCTCTGAGGAAGCCATTTGCTCTCCCAAACCTTACTATCAAATGGTGCAATGGAGGTTCAGTGGCTTCCAACATTACTCGATGTCAGAATTTTGGCATATGTTGATTGTTAGGGGAGTCTACAATGCAAACCAATACATAGGAAATGCAATGATGTGGCCTCTGTGTTCTCTTCAGAGTATTATGGGACATCATCAGACATTCAGAGAACATTGTGAGCTTTAAGATCATATCAGATGCTCCTTTAAAGTCCTTATAATTATTGTGAGTCTTCAAACAGAAGTCATACACTGGTTCCTTTACACTTCTGGCAGTAAAATGGAGAAGTGTCATTCCTTATGAGCTTGTCCTTCAAATGAATCAAGCAACTCAGTTTTGTTCTTGTTTTGAGCCTCTCTTCCGTGTTTCACTCTTTTAAATATCCCCTTTTCCCCAATTCTACTATCTTTCCATCATCAACATCTTCAAACAAAAACACATCTCAAGAATCCTCTCTTCAGAAAAGACTTGCTTAGAGGCTTCTCCTTTGTAATTTTCTCTTCCGAGGACCTGGAAGGGACTCCAGCAATATGCTCATATCATTAAGTGCTTTGATCAATTTTGAAAGACACTTCCGTTATAACCCATGGTGATTACTTTCTCTACTTTCTCTCACTTCCTACTTTGTGGTGTTTCTCTTGTATTGTGTAACCTCTGAAAGCCTTGTGTCTCCCATTCTTCATCCACAAAAATGAGGAATCTCATCTATCTCTCAGTGTAGTGAGATGCATGCTTTCATGATGTATCAAGCATAGTAAATGTTTACTATTTTCTTTTTTACCAGCTCTAGAAATCAAAACAATAGATTATTAGATTAGATTCACATATGGTTGGACTATTGGAGATTGTCAGTAACATAGCTAGCACAAAGATCATGAAAACAAGAACTCATCTTCCTCTGAAATTGATGCAATAAGGCCGTGGGGGAATTTAGGGGATTGTCCACATTTCCCATCTGTGAAGGATTCAAGGTAGAACTGAGCTCTAGGTCTTCTGTAGAAAATGTGTCTGGACATACACTGTTGCTTGTCAATGCTTCACAGGGAAGAAGGTTCCTTAGAGAGCCTAGTCCCTTATTGTCCACCACCCCTTTCATTAGGATTCATTCATTGTGAACATGATGGAGTTCATTAGGACTTTCTCATGGAAGTATTTCATATTACTCAGTTTTCTGCTCCTCACTCACCCTTCTTCTGCTCCCTTATGGGTCCTGAATGTTTTTCCCTATATGTTCCCATCTCTTTAAAAATATGTCAGATTCTACTTATGAGTGACAATATATATATGAGTTTTTCTTTTTCCTTTTGCTTTTACTTAACAACATGATCTTTAATTGTACCCATTTTCCTAAAATCATTTTTGATACCTAAATAGTGAAGCATATTTTCTTTGTCCACTCATCTGTTAATGTACACCTAGATTGAATATATAAGATTCTGATTGTGGAAAGTACTACACCAAATAAGGATATGTAGGCATCTCTGCGATATGCTGTTCAATCTCATCTTCCTCTTCCTCCTCCTCCTCCTTCTTTTTTCTTTTTACTGACTTTTTCAAAACCCTACATATAAACATCTATTCCTTAAGCTAGTTCACAGAACACTGAGAATTTACTAAAACAGCCTTCCAAGAATCCTATAACATGAAAACCAAAATGATGTTGAAATGCTTAGGTACGTATTTGAGAATTCTGATTAATTTTATTTTGAGGTTACTGTATGACTTTGGGGTACCACCAGAGTATATAATCAGATGTGAATTTATATCCTAGTTCTTGGAAGCTAATTCTATATGTCATTACTATACACAAGGATAAACTCCAGAAGCTAGAATAAAGCAGTTATAAGACATAAAACCAAAGTATTGTTTGTATGCATGAGGGAAGGTTTTTATGATTTTAAAGAATTCCAGCCTCTGTTACTGTTATATATGCGTAAATCCCCTAGGAAAGAAGGGTTGATATATTTGTTCTTCCTAAATACAAAGAGCTCAAACCAATATTCCAGATGGTCAAACTAAAGAAAGCAGCTTAAAACCCACAAAGGCCATGAGGAGAGTCAAAGCTGAGAAAATGTTGCAACTCTAGTCCTAGACAAAAGACTGATTTCCTTAAACATGAAGACAGCTGCCTGAACTTAAGATCCACCTAGAGATACCACTCTTCAATTATCAATGAGGATGCCCATTGTATTAGCAAAGACCTGGAAACAACTTCCATTTTCCTCCACAGAAGGTTGAATACATGAACTTTAGTTTACTACTATGGAGGTGTGGCCAATGGCAGAATGAATTGCTGTGTAGGTATCCCATGGAAAGATCTCCAGTGCATATTTGTCAATGAAGCAAGAAAAATTTCACATTGCTTGTTAGATTTAGATATGGAGGTGGTCAAGAATTATAAAATTCTGTTTTCCTGTAATAAGTACTTGAGAAATATGTAGGGCACCATGTAAAACATTTAATCAATCAATCAATCAATCAGTGTGTGAGTGTGTGTGTGTGTGTTTGTGTGTGTGTGTGTGTGTGTGTGTGTGTGTGTTTGTGTGTGTGTCTTTGCATTTGCTTACAGGCATGTAGAGGTCACAGAACATGTTTTCTTCTCCCATGTTTACATGGGTTCTAGGCTACAACTCAGGTCACCAGGACTGTGTGGTAAGCACCTTTATCTACTGAGCCACCTTTCCAGCCCCGTGAGTCAACCCCAGAGATTGGAAGTTAACAGTGGAGTGGACTGGGTGAGGAAGTGGGAAGCTAGTCAGTAAATAACTTTTACTGTTCTGATTTAATAGTAACTAGTCAAAAAAGTCAAGATAAGGTTAAATAAGTTCCCATCAATGCCATATTCATATTTCAAAGTAACTTGGAGAAAGTTGTTTGAACTTGATGAGCTTCAAGTTTCCCATCTACAAAATTGGGGAAATGACATCTAAAAAGAACTCCAGCCTCCATAGAGATTGTCAGCAGTTTGTATTTAATTTGACTTCTGATGTTCTCCTAGATTCATTGCATCTTCACTTTGACCTCTTCAAGCACAGTCAGTCAAGGACCATGCCTTCCCCAAGGTGCAGGCTCAGAGTTAAAAGAGCCCTACAGCTGCACGGCCTTGGCATTGGATAATTGCCCCTGATCATTTGCATACCTGATCAGACAGAAGAGTCTAATCATCTTCTCCTTGGCAAAGCCTCTGGAGAGAAAGTTTCAGACCTGTTTTCTTCTCATTTCCTAAGAAGAGTAATAATTTTGAACTCAATTTCACCTTGGAGGAAACCAGCAATGCTAATTTGTATATACACATTTAACTTTTATGCAAATGAATTTTAAACTCTGATTTTTCTGGTTTTACAGATGAATACTTAGATTGGCACAAGGGAGGTTGATATTTCTTATGTACACTGAGGTGTACATAAAAAAAGTCTCTCAATTTACATATCGCTTCTTTGAACTCATTGGAATCTTGATTCTCAAGCTTAGTTTACAAAGTATACTGTCATCTTATAATAAGATAAAATTATATATTCACCCGTGTGTAATTCCAGCAAAATGAGGTGCAGAGATGAGCTATTTTCCAATCATTTTCTTCCCTCTATGTCAGTAGCTTTCTGGCTAATTTCAGGTCTATCAATAACAAACATTAGGTGTTCACTTTCTGGTTCATTACTTCCATTTCTCACTAAATATATATACAGATTAAACTGATGAGGCAAACAAGCCGGAAAACTCATGGAGAATATTGCAAACATCCTGCAAGGGAATCTTTTAACATTTTTCCCTTATACACAGAAGCATGAGTGAGATCTCTCAGATGAGAGTCTGGGGAGAAACACGTTTTCTGAGCATTCATGTGAGCCCCTAACTCTACCTAAGAGCATCCATTTCTTCCTTGGTTGTAGCCCCTACCTCCTCAGTGGGCAAAGCAATGTCTCTGTATGAGGGAGGCTCAGCCAAGGATCAGGGATTTCTAAATGGTGCAGTGGCACATTTCAAGATAAGACATCAGAGACTAACCTTGTAAATTTCCTCAACGAAGACATTCTTTCCCAGTATGAAGTAAATGAGTTTCCGAAGTTTGGGGTGGACTTGTAGCTCAGTGCATAAGTCATCACACAACATACATGAAAGCCTTGGTTTCCATACTTCTAAACTGTAAGAAATGAACAAGGACTTTCATATTCATTTTCTTACATAATCCAAATGCAAGTATTTCTTCTTGTCATTATCCCTGCTATATAATGGCTATTATCCTTGCTTCACTGAGAAAGAAACAGGTTTAAAGAGGTTAGGAAGTAGCTTAGAGCTACAAAGCAGGTAGCTGTTAATGGCTCTGAGGTTTGGTGGCAGCTCTTCGATCTCGAAACTGGTTGTTCTTTCAGTGCTTTACAGGCTTTCATTTATTTCACGGCTGAAAGAAAAACTGCAGGCACACATGGGAGAGTGAGGGAAGGCATGAAGGCCAGGGCCTCACGGTGAGCAAAGCTATCCTGGCAAAGTGGGCCTGGATGGATGAGCCGTGAAGAGCTTCCTGATAAATAGACTATGAATGTTAGATGATAAATTCCACATGAAGCAAAGGGACAGATCTGTTCATATTTTACTCCGATGTACAAGTAGTCTGTATTTAACCTTTTTGATGTTTACAATTTTATTCATTATGATCCTACATGCTACTGAATAGCAAGGGCCACTAGGGTCTGTTAAACGCATGAACTGGTGTTCTTTTACAGGCCTGAGCTTCAGGAATTTCTTTGTTCTATAGATAGGTGTTTCCACAGACACACTAAGAAGGAAAGATGAAAGGTTTTTCTGTTTGTTTGTTTGTTGTGCTTTGTTTTTTTTGACAATGGAATGGGAGCAGTCTCTGGGATTCATATGAATCTTCTGGTTTCCTGGTTTCTGTGATGACTACATTGTCTACCTTATTGTTTTTCACACTTCTGGATTTCCTAGATAATGATTTGATCTTAAGAAGGTAGGATGCTGAGCATACCGTGTGTTGTGAAGGTTCTTTTTCTATGCAGTAGTAGGTGTTATAGGAAGAAGCACACAGAATACAGATGTATTCTGGAGATGTATGAATTCTATCCACAGCATCAGTGTTAATGCAGACTAAATTGCAGTCTAGTGGTCTAGTCAAGAAAGTGGACTCCTTCACCTGCTGCCATGCCTGATACCCACTTTCCCCAAAGCAATTTGAATTGAGAATACAAAGTTGAGGTGAAAAGAATTGGTGTAATAGATTGGCCAGGAGTTCCTCTTTCATTAATATCCAAAGAAGAATCTTGGAGAACACTTCACCGCTGAGCTATTTGTGGTGTGCTCTTCACAGGTAAAATGACCTCATTGTGTTAGACAAATTATAAGGATGCTTGCTTTTGGAGTAAGGCTACATTTTTTTTTAAAAAGAAACTTTTAACTTTTATTTGTTTATTTATTTACTTATTTTTGCGGTGCTGGAATGGAATCTAGAGTCGTACACACGCTAGGTCAGTATTGTACCACGGACTCCTCTCCTCCTTGCAGCTCCCTGCTTGCCCCCAGGGACGCGGAAGTCCCGCCTGTGCCTTTCTCCCAGCAATTGGCCCAAGACTTTTTTTACTGACAGATCAGGAACCAATTGGGAAACAGGACCTTTAGCATTAGAACTACCTGCAGTGGAGTGTATCTACAATCCCATCCCTGGGGAGGCGGAGACAGGAGGGCCTTGGCTGGAAGGTAGAGTCTGAACACGTAGTGAAACCTTGCTTCAAAACATCGAAAGCAAAATATAATGCCTTCATCTTTACCCACGGTAACTTTTGCTATCAGTTAGTTATGAATTAGGATGGGCTTCCACTCCAAATTATTATTCTCAAAAGTGTCTTGACATACCTCAAGGAAATTTATTGCAAACTCATAAGTAGAGTAAATACATTATATGAATATAGTTGAGCAAATGAGTCTTTATTGAGTACCAATGCGTCTGCTGCTATCCCAAGAACTTGGGCAAAAGCAATAGGTTAATGAAGGGAATTAGGAGCTGAAAATAACATGATATGGATCTCAAAAATGTAAATAGTAAGTGAGATAAATATTTAATAACTATTGATATAGAATAAAACAAAGCAAGGAAGGAAAATAGATCCTAAATGTGATATGCCATTTCAGAGTGATCATGAAACATCCCTCAAAGAAACTATCATCTGAACAAAAGCTTGAAAGTGTTGAATAGAGTAGCCATGTGGATAGTGGGGAAAAGAAATTGGTATTAGTATTTTGAAGCAAATATGAGACAACAAATACTACTTTTTTAATGAAAAATATTTCACATGTAATATATTCTGATTATGAATTCTCCTCCAACTCCTTCCAGATCCTTCCCAGCTCTTTACCCACCCTATTCTATTCTATTCTATTCTATTCTATTCTATTCTCTATTCTATTCTATATTCTATTCTATTCTATTCTATTCTATTCTTTCTTCCTTCCTTTCTTTCTTTCTTTCTTTTCTCTTTTCTGTAGGGAGCGGCTAAAGATGGCGCCGACATCCGGTGGTCGTTTGTGGTAAACACCTACAGTGCATGTGTTGGCAGACCCCCAGCACCTACAAGGCCAGGGTGATATTCATGCTAAATAGGTATTTCATGCTCCACCAATCCCCAGTGGACAAATTTACAGCCACAGCCTGTCTTGTATTTAAGGCGAGTGCCTTTGTTCCCCGGGGTCCCCGTATCATCAACTAGGTGTTCCTGCAATAAAGGCTGATTGAGAAGGATCCAACGGTGTTGCGTCTTCCTTGCCGGTCGAGGTGGGCGCGGCAACTGGTGGCCCGTACGGGGACCCGAGAAAATTATCTTTTCTCGTCTGGATCCAGAACTTTTTCAGCCTCAGGACGGTCGGCGCCGGTAAGTTCCCAGTAGGGGCAATTAGTTGCCGGAATTGGGACAATAGAGTTCCTAGAAGTGGAACTGGTAAAGTTCCTAGAATTGGAACTGTAAAGCTCCGGGATAAGGGATTGTAAAACTTCCCTGGTAGGACAATAAAGTTCTCTGGAAAAGCAGGGACAATGATAGCCTTGATTTAGAGGCAAAAAGGGGTTGTGGAGCACGGTAATGTTGTCTTTTCCATTTGATCCTTTGTGGGTTGGACTAGCACTTTTGCCTTATACTCTTTTTGTGTTGTGGTGTTGCTTCTGTCTGAATTGCCACCGTCCAGGGCACGAATGCATTTGTTGGGAAGAGTCCACTGATGAGCCACAAGTTCGTGTGTAAATAAACACGCCAGCTCGCCAGCTCGCCTTGCTCGTAAATCGATCGTAAATAAGGTCGTAAAAGCATGGGAAGCTCACACTCCACCCGGCTCCTGTCAGCTCTTCAGGAGCTTCTTGGTCAGCGTAAGCTTAAAATTGAAAAGAAAATCCTGCTGAGTTTTCTTGATGAGTGTAACCGTTGTGCCCTGTGGTTTATAGTGTCAGGGTCGCTCACTTTGAGAGCATGGGAGAGGCTGGGAAAAGATCTGGATAAGGAGACTACAGTGGGCAAGCTTAAACCAGGGACAAAGCCGCTTTGGCGTATAATCCGTGCCTGCTTGGAAGATAAAAGATGTGAAGAAGCTGTTAGGACAGGTCAGAGAATCCTTACAGAACAACAGGAGAGTATGTCAGAAGGAGAGAGAGTTTTGAAGGAGGGAAAGAAAGGAAAAGGAGGAAAAGAGGTAAGAGAAAAGACAGAAAAGATCAAGGAGAGGACAGACAAAGGCGGGAAAAGTAATCAAGATCAAGGAATAAAGAAAATTTATCCCTCATTAAAGGCATTGACCTTGGAGATGTCTAGTGATTCAGAATTTAGTGATAGTGACCTAGCTGACCTTGAGGAGGAGGTAGCTCATTATGAGAAAGAGATTTATCATTCTGACTGGCCAAACACTTACGATGTGCAGAAACAAGCCAAGGAAAGTACTTCTTTTTGCCCGGAAGTATGGAAAGAGTTAGGATTGAGTTTTCCAGTTTTTCTGGATGCAAACGGGCAGCGACATCATGAACCTGTTGACTTTAAGACAATAAAACAATTAACAGAGTCAGTCAAAACCTATAGAGTCAACTCAGCTTTTGTTATTGCTCAAATTGAGGCTCTTGGCAGATACTGTCTCACCCCTGGAGACTGGGGGAGTTTAACCAGAGCCTGCCTTTCTCCGGCTATGGAGCAAGTGTAGTGAGAAAGGAAACTTAATTTTATGGACCCCGCTCTAGTGGCGGTGTGTTGGTTGATAGCCAACCTTAATTTTTGAAGCATAGTGTTTTATCTGTGCTTTTGCTCCCAACCCACACAGTAGGGGGAGCGAAACTAGCTGCGGAGCTGCTACAGTGAACATGGAGACTGCTCAGTCTCACCCAATTTTTCTGGCTCTTCAAGAGCTGTTTAAAAGAAAAAGGCTTAGGATAAAAAGAAACACTATAGAGAGATTTCTTAGTGAGTGCGATTGCCATTGCACCTTGGCTCGCTCTCTGGGAATCTCGAGGTGGACAGCTAAGAAAAGCTGGGAAAGATTTAAATTTTGCTTGGGAACAAGGAACCTTAAAGGGACAGGCTACAGTAGAAATGCTACAGGAGGAACAATTTGAAAAGGCTGAGAGTGAGGTGGGGGAGGACTCTAAGGAAAACAAGAAAGGAATTTATCCATCCCTCAAAGAACAAGGTCAAAAAAAAAAATAAAATTCCAGTTGCTAACTTTAGTGGCCTGACCTTCAACTTTTGCTCACAGAAAGAGAGTGCTCATTAAGAGAAGTTCTTTCAGGGAGCCTGCCTTATCTGTTGGTTTTATTCCAAGAGAGGAGTCAGTCTCCAGCATTAAGTTATTTTTCTCGTTAGTCATCATTAACATGGAGAGTGCCTTTGATCCTATCCCCACAGCAGCCAGTTCCTGCCCCTGTGGTCAAAATGCCCCAGGTTGGGGGACAAAGAAGCCCCTTGGACTACAAAACTGCCAACAGCCAAAGGTAAAAGTTAAAACAGAGAACATTCCAGGCCCAAGCCTAACCAGATGTGTTTCAAATGCAGATGCTTCATCAACTCTGACCAACTTTTACTCCGACAGGACGAGATAAAAATAATAAAGACTTGAAGATCCGATCCTTCTCCTGATTTAGTAGCTCTGTTCCAAGAACCGGGGCCATAAAACCTTTTGGCCCTTATCTCCTGGAGCCATAAAACAGGGACATATTGGGGTAAGATGGGCTAGAAAAGGCCTCGATGATTTGGGCTAGCATGAGTAAAACTTGTAATAAAAAAGAGACAAGGTAATGGTAAAGTGTTTTTGTGTATACATTCTTTTAGAGTTATGTTTTAGTCTTTGGACCCTGATTAGAGACAGTTTACACCCTAGACATGAGAGAGAATGGGTTTGAGACAAACAGTCCTCCCAGACTCTCCACAGATGCTTTGGAGAAAGAGAAAAACTTTCAGAGCTCTCCTGGGAACAGAAGAAAGGTAGGAGACGTCCTGCCTCTCTGCTGGCTCCTATTGGAGAAATGCTTATTTCTGGTTCTGGGTTCCATAGGTAGGATATCTGGGTCCCTTCGGTGGGACACCATCTAGTTTTTCCCTCTATGTCTATTGTCTGTCCTTGGTGCACCAAGCTGTCCATGTCTGTCAGTTTATGTCTGTGGTTTTTGTTTCTCATTGTTTAAATGTTTTATGTTTCATGTTCAAAAGAAAAAATGGTAAAAACTTTATCTGCCGGTCATTCACACCTTGATTTGGTCTTAACTCGTTTCTGAAAAGAGAACAAATGAATAAAAAGCAGTTTCAATCGGCCTTTGGAGCCCTGTACCTACAGCAAAGAGCCTAGGTCAGCTGGACAAGCTGCCCGGGGGCAGAACATCTACAGGAGCTGATCTTAAAGGCGCCAACAGCTCCTCAGCTTCTTGGTATGGGAGCTGATGTCTGTTTCTCTTAGAAAAATCCCTGAGTTGTTATTAGACTTAACAGGTGACAAGGTGTTTCTTTTAAAATCACAGCTAGAAAAGCAAAAATGGTGCTTGGTCTAAATATTAAAGACATGTGTTAACCACTTCAATTTTGTTTCTGACTGGTTTTAAATGTATAAATATGTTCTACATGCCTTGGTCATAGATTATTGGCCTTTAAGTTATTAGATATGGTTAAAAAATTATAACATCTATAACAAGAAGTTGACATAAAACTGATAATTTAGATAAAGTCATTCTAGACAATATGTGACATGAGCCAACCTAGAGAAACAGGTCTAAATTGAGATAATATTTTTATAGAACTCTTATCCTAGAAGCCAGGCACCCCCAAATTACAGAATGTAAAATTGTGTTAGAAGTTTTTAAAAGATTTCATGATTCTTTCAATTTAATTTCTGATTCTGCTTATGTAGTTAACGCTGTGCGCTCACTTGAAATTACAGGGCCAATTAGTTTGACTAGTACTATATGTCAAATTCTTTTAGAATTACAAAAATTAATTTGGACCAAGAAAAAATAAGTTTTTCATACAACATATTCGAGCTCATACTAATTTGCCTGGTCCCATGGCCAGTAATAACGCTTTGGTGGATGCTAGTACTCGCAGAGAATTTATTTTTCATGCAGCTCCAGTTGATCTTGCTAGAGAATTTCATCAAAAGTTTCATGTTCCTGCTTTCACTCTTCAACAAAAATTTAAAATCTCTAGAGCTACAGCTCGTGATGTAGTATTACGTTGCCAGAATTGTGTTCAGTTTCACCACCCTCCTCAGGTGGGAATTAACCCTCGTGGCCTGATTCCATTAAAGCTCTGACAGATGGATGTCACACACATATCTCAATTTGGAAATTTAAAATATACACATGTTTCTGTTGATACCTGTTCTGGCATTATACATGCCACTCTGATGACTGGTGAAAAGGCTCGTAATGCCATTAGTCATTGCTTAGAGGCGTGGACAGTCTGGGGAAAGCCTGACAGCCTCAAGACAGACAACAGACCTGCCTACACTACAAAGTCTTTTCAGACATTTTGCCAAACAATACAGGTCAAACATATACAGGATTGCCATACAATCCCCAAGGTCAAGGAATTGTAGAAAGAGCACATCGTACTTTAAAAGAGCTCTTACAAAAACAAAAAGGGGGAATTGCCTATGGCAAAACACCAAGAGAACAGTTGTCTTTAGCTCTTTTTACTCTAAATTTCTTAATTTTGGATATGCATGGCCGCTCTGCTGCGGATCGCCATGCTGCTACTCAACCTATGACTAATCAAATACAGACAGCTGAGACTATCAATCAGATTGTAGACAGAACCGCAGTGGCATTAGAGATACAAGAAGAATTTAATGCCCACTTGGCATCTGGCTTTCTATTAGCTAACCAACGAATAGATTTGATTCAAGAACAAATTGAGGCATTATATCATATGACGCAGCTGTCCTGCGTTTCCTCTCTTAGAGGCTTATGTGTTATTCCATTGCAAGCTAACTTTTCTCAGTATTTTCAACAGAGCAAAGAAATCTCAAATTATTTGAAAGGAAACTGGTCCATGGAAGCGGAACAATTATTGAGACAATTGCTGATTGCTGTCCTTAACAACACCAGAATGGAACCCATCACGTTTGGAGATTTCACCTCGTGGATCACTAATGCTTTCTCATTTTTTAAAGATTGGGCTGGCATGTTTGCCTGGGGGGCCATTGTCCTCTTGGGATGTGGAGTATGTCTATGGCTTTTTTGCCGTTTACAACGAGAGCATGCCAGACACAAAGCGATTGTTTACCAAGCTATGGCGGCCATTGAAAGCGGTGCTTCTCCCAGTGTATGGCTGGCCTCTCTGATAGATTGAGAGTTCGCCCTAGATCATATTTTGTCACTGTCATGTGAAGTCATTGTATCCAGAGACGGGCAACTTTCCTCAGGCTCGGACCAACCTAAGCCAGGAGCCCGGTGGCGATAGGGTTAATTTCCAGTGACGGGTAAGGCCGAGTTTTTAGAGAGGAACGACCTAAGACAGGAGCAATGACGTGTATTGACGTGACACCCAGATCTAGACCAGTCATAGACAGAGGTGACCTTGCCCTGTTTGAACATTCGGTCTGGTCCTATGCCCCTCTGCTCTGCTTCTCCCCTAATATTAAACACACACGTATAGCCCAGGACGGTGTGTTGTACATAAGTCATCTCTAGCCATTGGGGTGCAGTCCTAACTGCAAGAGTGGTTCGCCATGGCCGAGCTGGGCACTCTGTGAGGCATGTCTGACCTCTCTCAGACCACTACCTCCACCTAATGGGTTCATTTTTAAAAAAAAAAACAAAAAAGAGGGAGATGTAGGGAGCGGCTAAAGATGGCGCCGACATCCGGTGGTCGTTTGTGGTAAACACCTACAGCGCATGTGTTGGCAGACCCCCAGCACCTACAAGGCCAGGGTGATATTCATGCTAAATAGGTATTTCATGCTCCACCAATCCCCAGTGGACAAATTTACAGCCACAGCCTGTCTTGTATTTAAGGCGAGTGCCTTTGTTCCCCGGGGTCCCCATATCATCCACTAGGTGTTCCTGCAATAAAGGCTGATTGAGAAGGATCCAACGGTGTTGCGTCTTCCTTGCCGGTCGAGGTGGGCGCGGCACTTTTCTTTTTAGCAAAGCAGTAAAACAGAAAACAAAATAAACCAACCAATCAATAATAATGTTAATAATGATAATAATAATAGAAAACACAAGAAACACATACAACCTAATAAAACACAAAATCAGAAACCATAATGTGCAATCAAAAGACCAGTATGATTAAGAAAAAAGCCCAAACAAAGCAATATGAAACAAAAAGTCTACAAAATAATCATTAGTTCATTTACATTGGCTATTAATTGCTGAGCATAGGGCCTGGCCTTAAATGTGGTTAATATACTCAGTGAGACTTCATTGGAGAAAACTAATATTTTTGCAAGTGGTTATCAATTGGAGATCACTTCATGAACTTGAAACCAGCCATCATCTAGAGATGAACTCTGGAATGTTAATCTCTGTATGATGACTAGTTTCAAGATCATATGTAGGATGTCATACCCACAAAATTAACAATAATGTTTTTAAATCATATATTTTTATACCAATGTTATTTATTGTTTTGTTTTCTCATACATGTTTGACTAATGCTAATACAATTTCAAGCTTTTCTTCTAATTCTTTTTTGAGACAAGGTTTCTCTGTGTAGCCCTGGCTGTCCTGGAACTCACTCTGTAGATCAGTTTGGCCTTGAACTGTGCCTTCTGAGTACGAGGATTAAAGGCTACCACCACCGCTGCCCTGCTAATACCATCTTCTTGTTTCAGTTTGTATTTGTTTATTTTACAATTTTATGAATATATGTATTACATACTGGCCACCCTCACCTGCTACCTTCCCTTCACTATTCCTGGCCACTCTCTACCCTTGCACAAATCTTTCTCACATTTTTATCTATTGGTTTTGTTTTGTGTCCCACTGTGATTAAACAGGGCCATATGTGTGATCACAGATTTGGAGTTGTCTGTTGGAGCCTGGTGAGCTCATAATTTTCCCTTCCCTCAAAATATGTCAATAACCAACAGTTCAGTGTTAAAGAGTAAGAGTCACATGAACCTCTCCCCCATCCTTGACTGAGTAGACTAGGGCTCAGAGCAGGTAAGTACAACTTTTGTGAGTTAGTTATGACAATGGCTGTATGGAGTCTAGAGAATGACATTTTACAGACACCTCCCTATCTTCTGGAATTTACATAATTTCTGCCCCAAGCTTTGGGAGTGGTGGGGATGATGGTATTAATGGCTTGTTTAGGGCTGATACCTCATCACTTTTCTATAACTTGAGCAGCAATGAGTCTTTGCATTCACCATTGTTATTCAAAGGAGGCTTCTCAGATTAAAGCTGAGAGCTGCTTTTGTCAGTGACATAAGTACTGGCATTTAGAAGGGAGTTTACTGCTATGTCACAGTGTTAAGTATCTGAAGTACACTTCCTGCACGGGACTACCTTTTCTTTTCTTTTCTTTTCTTTTTTTTTTTATTAACTTGAGTATTTCTTATTTACATTTGAATGTTATTCCTTTTGCCAGTTTCCTGGCAAACATCTCCCTAGCCTCTCCCCCTCCCCCTCTATATGAGTGTTCCCCTCCCCAAACTCCCCCCATTACCGCCCTCCCCACAACAATCACGTTCACTCAGGGTTCAGTCTTGGCAGGACCAAGGGCTTCCCCTTCCACTGGTGCTCTTACTAGGCCATTCATTGCTACCTATGAGGTTGGAGCCCAGGGTCAGTCCATGTATAGTCTTTGGGTAGTGGCTTAGTCCCTGGAAGCTCTGGTTGCTTGGCATTGTTGTTCATATGGGGTCTCGAGCCCTTTCAAGCTCTTTCAGTCCTTTCTCTGATTCCTTCAATGGGGGTCCCTTTTTCAGTTCAGTGGTTTGCTGCTGGCATTTGCCTATGTATTTGTTGTATTCTGGCTGTGTCTCGCAGGAGAGATCTACATCCGGTTCCTGTCGGCCTGCACTTCTTTGCTTCATCCATCTTGTCTAATTGGGTGGCTGTATATGTATGGGCCACATGTGGGGCAGGCTCTGAATGGGTGTTCCTTCTGCCTCTGTTTTAATCTTTGCCTCCCTATTCCCTGCCAAGGGTATTCTTGTTCCCCTTCTAAAGAAGGAGTGAAGCATTCGCATTTTGATCATCCCTCTTGAGTTTCATGTGCTCTGTGCATCTAGGGCAATTCAAGCATTTGGACTAATAGCCACTTATCAGTGAGTGCATACCATGTGTGTTCTTCTGTGATTGGGTTACCTCACTCAGGATGATATTTTCCAGTTCCCTCCATTTGCCTATGAATTTCATGAAGTCATTGTTTTGATAGCTGAGTAATATTCCATTGTGTAGATGTACCACATTTTCTGTATCCATTCCTCTGTTGAAGTGCATCCGAGTTCTTTCCAACTTCTGGCTATTAGAAATAAGGCAGCTATGAACATAGTGGAGCATGTGTCTTTTTTATATGTTGGGGCATCTTTTGAGTATATGCCTAAGAGAGGTATAGCTGGGTCCTCAGGTAGTTCAATGTCCAATTTTCTGAGGAACCTCCAGACTGATTTCCAGAACGGTTGTACCAGTCTGCAATCCCACCAACAATGGAGGAGTGTTCCTCTTTCTCCACATCCTCGCCAGCATTGCTGTCACCTGAGTTTTTGATCTTAGCCATTCTCACTGTTGTGAGGTGAAATCTCAGGGTTGTTTTGATTTGCATTTCCCTTATGACTAAAGATGTTGAATATTTCTTAAGATGTTTCTCAGCCATTCGACATTCCTCAGCTGTGAATTCTTTGTTTAGCTCTGAACTCCATTTTTTAATAGGGTTATTTCACTCCCTGCGGTCTAACTTCTTGAGTTCTTTGTATATTTTGGATATAAGCCCTTGATCTGTTGTAGGATTGGTAAAGATCTTTTCCCAATCTGTTGGTTGCCGTTTTGTCCTAACCACAGTGTCCTTTGCCTTACAGAAGCTTTGCAGTTTTACGAGATCCCATTTGTCAATTCTTGATCTTAAAACATAGGTCATTGGTGTTTTGTTCAGGAAATTTTCTCCAGTGCCCATGTGTTCCAGATGCTTCTCCACTTTTTCTTCTTTTAGTTTGAGTGTATGTGGTTTGATGTGGAGGTCCTTGATCCACTTGGACTTAAGCTTTGTACAGGGTGATAAGCATGGATCGATCTGCATTCTTCTACATGTTGACCTCCAGTTGAACCAGCACCATTTGCTGAAAATGCTATCTTTTTTCCATTTGATGGTTTTGGCTCCTTTGTCAAAGATCAAGTGACCATAGGTGTGTGGGTTCAATTCTATTCCATTGGTCTATCTGTCTGTCTCTGTACCAATATCATGCAGTTTTTATCACTATTGCTCTGTAATACTGCTTAAGTTCAGGGATAGTGATTCCCCCTGAAGTCCTTTTATTGTTGAGGATAATTTTAGCTATCCTGGGTTTTTTGTTTTTCCAGATGAATTTGCAAATTGTTCTGTCTAACTCTTTGAAGAATTGGATTGGTATTTTGATGGGGATTGCATTGAATCTGTAGATCGCTTTTGGTAAAATGGCCATTTTTACTATATTAATCCTGCCAATCCATGAGCATGGAAGATCTTTCCATCTTCTGAGGTCTTCTTCAATTTCTTTCTTCAGAGGCTTGAAATTCTTATCGTAGAGATCTTTTACTTGCTTGGTTAAAGTCACTCTGAGGTACTTTATATTATTTGGGACTATTATGAGGGTGTCGTTTCCCTAATTTCTTTCTCAGCTTGTATCTCTTTTGTGTAGAGGAATGCTACTGATTTATTTGAGTTAATTTTATACCCAGCCACTTTGCTGAAGTTGTTTATCAGCTTTAGTAGTTCTCTGGTGGAACTTTTGGGATCAAATATACTATCATATCATCTGCAAATAGTGATATTTTGACTTCTTCTTTTCCAATCTGTATCCCCTTGATCTCCTTTTGTTATCTGATTGCTCTGGCTAAAACTTCAAGAACTATATTGAATAAGTAGGGAGAGAGTGGGCAGCCTTGTCTAGTCCCTGATTTTAGTGAGATTGCTTCAAGTTTCTCTCCGTTTAGTTTAATGTTAGCGACTGGTTTGCTATATATGGCTTTTACTATGTTCAGGTATGGGCCTTGAATTCCTATTCTTTCCAGGACTTTTATCATGAAGGGGTGTTGAATTTTGCCAAATGCTTTCTCAGCATCTAATGAAATGATCATGTGGTTCTGTTCTTTCAGTTTGTTTGTATAATGGATCTCGTTGATGGTTTTCCATATATTAAACCATCCCTGCATGCCTGGGATGAAGCCTACTTGATCAAGGTGGATGATTGTTTTGATGTGTTCTTGGATTCGGTTTGCCAGAATTTTATTGAGTATTTTTGCGTCGATATTCATAAGGGAAATTGGTCTGAAGTTCTCTTTCTTTGTTGGGTCTTTGTGTGGTTTAGGTATAAGAGTGATTGTGGCTTCACAGAAGGAATTCAGTAGGGTTCCATCTGTTTCAATTTTTTGGAATAGTTTGGATAGTATTGGTATGAGGTCTTCTGTGAAGGTCTGATAGAATTATGCACTAAACCCATCTGGACCTGGGCTCTTTTTGGTTGGGAGACCTTTAATGATTGCTTCTATTTCCTTAGGAGTTATGGGGTTGTTTAAATGGTTTATCTGTTCCTGATTTAGCTTCCGTACCTGGTATCTGTCTAGGAAATTGTCCATTTCCTCCAGTTTTTCCAGTTTTGTTGAATATAGGTTTTTGTAGTAGGATCTGATGATTTTTTGAATTTACTCTGATTCTGTAGTTATGTCTCCCTTTTCATTTCTGATTTTGTTAATTTGGACACACTCTCTGTGTCCTCTCGTTAGTCTGGCTAAGGGTTTATCTATCTTGTTGATTTTCTCAAAGAACCAGCTTTTGGTTCTGTTGATTCTTTCTATGATCCTTTTTGTTTCTACCTGGTTGATTTCAGCTCTGAGTTTGATTATTTCCTGCCTTCTACTCCTCCTGGGTGTATTTGCTTCTTTTTGTTCTAGAGCTTTTAGGTGTGCTGTCAAGCTGCTGACATACGCTCTCTCCTGTTTCTTTCTGCAGGTACTCAGAGCTATGAGTTTTCCTCTTAGCACAGCTTTCATTGTGTCCCATAAGTTTGGGTATGTTGTACCTTCATTTTCATTAAATTCTAAAAAGTTTTTAATTTCTTTCTTTATTTCTTCCTTGACCAGGTTATCGTTGAGTAGAGCATTGTTCAGCTTCCACGTACATGTGGGCGTTCTTCCCTTATTGTCATTGAAGACCAGCTTTAGGCTGTGGTGGTCTGATAGGACGCATGGGATTATTTCTATCTTTCTATATCTGTTGAGGCCTGTTTTTTGACCAATTATATGGTCAATTTTGGAGAAAGTACCATGAGGTGCTGAGAAGAATGTATATCCTTTTGCTTTAGGATAGAATGTTCTACAAATATCTGTTGAGTCCATTTGGTTAATGGCTTCTCTTAGTCTGTCTACATCTCTGTTTAATTTCTGTTTCCATGACCTGTCCATTGATGAGAGTGGGGTGTTGAAATCTCCTACTATTATTGTGTGAGGAGCAATGTGTGCTTTGGCTTTAGTGAGGTTTCTTTTACGTATGTAGGGGCCCTTGTATTTGGAGCATAGATATTTAGGATTGAGAGTTCATCTTGGTGGATTTTTCCTTTGATGAATATGAAGTGTCCTTCCTTATCTTTTTTGATGACTTTTAGTTGAAAATTGATTTTATTTGATATTAGAATGGCTACTCTAGTTTGCTTCTTCCGACCCTTTGCTTGGAAAGTTTTTTTCCACCCTTTTATTCTGAGGTAGTGTCTGTCTTTGTCTCTGAGGTGTGTTTCCTGTAGTCAGCAGAATGCAGGGTCGTCATTGCATATCCAGTTTGTTAATCTATGTCTTTTTATTGGAGAGTTGAGACCATTGATGTTGAGAGATATTAAGGAATAGTGTTTATTGCTTCCTGTTACATTCATATTTGGATGTGAGGCTATGTTTGTGTTCTTTTCTTCTCCTTGTTTTGTTGCCAAGGCGTTTAGTTTCTTGCTTTTTCTAGGGTGTAGCTTGCCTCCTTATGTTGGGCTTTACCATTTATTATCCTTTGTACCACTGGATTTGTAGAAAGATATTGTGTAAATTTGGTTTTGTCATGGAATATCTTGGTTTCTCCATCTATGTTAATTGAGAGTTTTGCAGGATACAGTAACCTGGGCTGGCACTTGTGTTCTCTTAGGGTCTGTATGACATCTGTCCAGGATCTTCTAGCTTTCATAGTCTCTAGCGAAAAGTCTGGTGTGATTCTGATAGGTCTGCCTTTATATGTTACTTGACCTTTTTCCCTTACTGCTTTTAATATTCTTTCTTTATTTTGTGCATTTGGTGTTTTGACTATTATGTGACAGGAGGAGTTTCTTTTCTGGTCCAGTCTATTTGGAGTTCTGTAGGCTTCTTTTATGCTTATGGGCATCTCTTTCTTTAGGTTAGGGAAGTTTTCTTCTATGATTTTGTTGAAGATATTTACTGGTCCTTTGAGCTGGGGGTCTTCACTCTCTTCTATACCTATTATCCTTAAGTTTGGTCTTCTCATTGAGTCCTGGATTTCCTGTATGTTTTGAACCAGTAGCCTTTTACGTTTTACATTATCTTTGACAGTTGTGTTGATGATTTCTATGGAATCTTCTGCTCCTGAGATTCTCTCTTTTATCTCTTGTATTCTGCTGGTGATGCTTGTATCTATGTCTCCTTGTCTCTTCCTTTGATTTTCTACATCCAGGGTTGTTTCCCTGTGTTCTTTCTTGATTGCTTCTATTTCCATTTTTAATTCCTTCAATTGTTTGATTGTGTTTTCCTGGAATTCTTTCAGGGATTTTTGTGATTCCTCTCTATAGGCTTCTACTTGTTAATTTATGTTTTCTCGTGTTTCTCTAAGGGAGTTCTTCATGTCTTTCTTGAAGTCCTCCAGCATCATGATCAAATATGATTTTAAATCTAGATCTTGCTTTTCTTGTGTGTTTGGATATTCAATGTGTGCTTTGGTGGGAGAATTGGGCTCTGATGATGCCATGTAGTCTTGGTTTCTGTTGCTTGGGTTCCTGCGCTTGCCCCTTGCCATCAGATTATCTCTGGTGTTACTTTGTTCTGCTATTTCTGATAGTGGCTAGACTGTCCTATAAGCCTGTGTGACAGGAGTGTTGTAGACCTGTTTTCCTGTTTTCTTTCAGCCAGTTATGGGAACAGAGTGTTCTGCTTTCAGGCGTGTAGTTTTTCCTGTCTTCAGGTCTTCAGCTGTTGCTGTGGGCCTGAATAGTTCCTGTGTGTTCCTGTTAGTCAGAAATGTGGGCCGAGTGTAGTCTCTTCTGGCTTCCCAGGCTTGTCTGCCTCTCTAAAGGTTTAGCTCTCCCTCCCACGGGATTTGGGTGCAGAGAGCTGTTAATCCAGTTCCTTTAGTTTCCAGTGGTGTCTTGGGCGCAGGGGATCTGCAGCCCCAGAGCACCTATCTACCGTTTCCCAGAGGCTGTATACAGTTTCCTCTTTGGCCAGGGATGTGGGCAGGGGTGGGCAGTATTGGTGGTCTCTCCCGCTCTGCAGTCTCAGGAGTAACCACCTGTCCCAGCGGTGAGCTCTCTCTCCCATGGGGTTTGGGAGCAGTGAGCTGCGGGCAGGGCTCAGTGAAGTTTTGGGACTTCCTTTTCTGATTGGAGTAGTTAACCAAGCATTTGTGTCCAACCCCCTTCTATGAAATTGGTCTTAAATCCAAACAGAGAGCAATTGGTTACCTCCCCAACAGTGAAGCCACTGCACTTACATGGATAGGTATAATATTGATTTTCATATAGTTTTGTATTCTATTTATCTCTGTCAGTCCTTTCCCTCATCCTGTATCATCATCTTCTTAGTCACCCTCCCTCCTTGCCTGGCAGTAGCTTCTTGAGCACAACAGTGGCCCAGTGTGATTTCTTATTTTAATCATGTACTGAGAATCTTTGGTTACAGCAAGAGGTAGATTCAGAAAAATCCAGATAATATACTTGGTGAGTAATAGTATTTTCAGTGAGAGAAGTGTTAGTGACATTGGTCAGATTGTTCTCTCTCTCTCTCTCTCTCTCTCTCTCTCTCTCTCTCTCTCTCTCTCTCTCTCTGTGTGTGTGTGTGTGTGTGTGTGCATGCGCACGGAGAGTAAAAGTAAAGAAAGAAAACTGGTTCAGAATCTAATCTTTTGATTTGACAACTAGAAAATAATTTCAATTCCTATATGTGCAGCGCATCAGCTTAAGAGAGAAGATGTGGGTAAGCTCTTGGACATAATGATTTAGAAAAATTCCAAGATATTTACTTCAGATGCATTCAGGTTTTGCACATATCACAATCTCATTTATTCCACATCACTGAATAAAATTTCATTGTGTATGTGTACCATGTTTTTATTACCCATTCAACTGCTGACCGACATCTAGGCTGATTTCTGCTGTTATTAATAGAGCAGCACACATGCAACTTTCTTTGGGCAAGATACAGACTTCTTTGGCTATATAGTCTGGTTTCTCTTCAGATTGTTGAAATCTCTTGCCTTTTGCCAGAGGCTTATTAAATTTAAAGCAACACTGTTTATTCTCCACTGCTTCTCTGTTATTTTCAGTGTCCGTAACTAATAGATGATCTTTTGCTTCCATTTTGAGAATTTCCCCCTTCATGTTGGCATCCTAACCCCGGTGTCTTTTGATGTCCTCTCCTGCTCCCTGTCAGCTCTTGCCTTCTATATGATGAACTGCTAAGATATTCTATTCACTATCTGCTCCATCTCCCCAGAGAAGAGTGTGAATCTTGCGCTCTAACTACTTTTCTCATTAGGGTCAGTCTGTTTATATCACTACTAACTGTTCTCTTTGGAAAGAATAAAAGAGAATATGGTTCTGCAATGGTGACAGCTAAGTGCCTTGCCTGAGCTCAAGAGTTGAAGAAGGGTGTAAATCTAATCACAGTGGCTTTCTTTCTCTATGATCCTCTCAGTATTGCCATCATATAGTGCTGTAGAGAAGTGTTCAGATCCAGTTTGCTTCTGTAGCACTTACACTTGATTGAAGTATCTAGAATTGCAATTCTAGAATCGCAGCTGGGCATAGCATGGTTGAATGCACTACATTCCACAAGAAAGCCTTAAACTTGAGTTTGGGGTTTTCAAAAGTTAACTAATTAAAACAGGACTTTAATCTCTATTTCTTTTTTACAATCAGATTCTTTGGTGGGAATAAAGGGGAATGCAATCAACAGATTTTTTGCTTCAGAGTATAGGGATGTATGGCACACTCTCTGGGTTTTCTGGTTAGTCAGAGGGTGAGTTCATGTGCCTTGGTGACTCTTTCATTTCCTTCCTGGCTTTCCAGGATGTTCTGGGAGAACCAGGACGTGCAGTTTCTAACGTGTACTCAGCCTGGCAGTGGGGTGGAGAATGCCATTAACTCATCTTGACTTGTAGGAGACTTCTTTGAGTGTCATTCCTCAGTTCTGCATCTTCTTGTGGGTGACATTTGCCTTGTGTGTTTCAAAGTTATGTTTATATTCAGTTAATAGTTCACTCTTTGATATGGAGTAATTTCTGCTGTTTAATAAATGCAGTTTAATAAATGTGGAGTGAAGGTTGCTCAATCACCATCTAAGTTACTTGCTTCTGAGCTTCTGAGTACTAGTCTTTTGTGGTTGGAGAATGGCATGTTACAGTGGCTTTTCAAGTTGGGACTTGATTTGCTAACTTGTTATACAAAATGTGGCTATAGTCCTCCCTAGTTAACCTCATTTCCAGGTGAGTGACTCAGTATGTCAGAGAAACAATATTTTTTTAATGGCAGTGAGTCTATCAAGAATCTCCAGGAAAGGAGATTGAAGGGCACCAATCTCCCTTGAAGGGCATCACAGAAACATATCTGTGTTCCAGTAGAGGGTCAGTCATGTGAAGAATTGAGGAAATAAATTATTTCAGAGGGACAATAATTCCATGAGGAAGTAAATTATAGTATTGTCCCCAAAGCTTCACAGGCTACCTTAGTAGACAAAGGCCATAGTATTCCAGCCTTAACTATGGTAAAGAATCAAAGTAGGCTATTGGTGATGGGGAGGGAGACTATTTTCCTACTAGTGCCTGAGAGTAATAAAAACACGAAAGTGGGAGAGAGGATCCATCAGAACCTGAAGCAGAGACAATAGTGGTCAGTTTGAGTGTGATGTGCCAGTTGTTATCACCCTTAGGTCCAGCCTTGATAGTAAAGGTGAGTATTAATATCAGCTTCAGAGAGGAGTAGCCAAGAAGACACCTTCTGATCCCTCCATAGGGCTAAAAGGGCAACAGTGGACTATGGGGAAGGTAGGAACTAAACATATTTTTCCCATGATTCTTTTTTTTTCTTTATTAACTTGAGTATTTCTTATTTACATTTTGATTGTTATTCCCTTTCCCAGTTTCCAGGACAACATCCCCCTAGCCCCTCCCCCTCCCCTTCAATGTGGGTGTTCCCCTCCCCATCCTCCCCCCATTACCGCCCTCCCCACAACAATCACGTTCACTCAGGGTTCAGTCTTGGCAGGACCAAGGGCTTCCCCTTCCACTGGTGCTCTTACTAGGCCATTCATTGCTACCTATGAGGTCAGAGTCCAGGGTCAGTCCATGTATAGTCTTTAGGTAGTGGCTTAGTCCCTGGAAGCTCTGGTTGCTTGACATTGTTGTACATATGGGGTCTCGAGCTCCTTCAAGCTCTTCCAGTTCTTTCTCTGATTCCTTCAAAGGGGTCCTATTCTCAGTTCAGTGGTATACCAAAGGGTATTCTTGTTCCCCTTCTAAAGAAGGAGTGAAGCATTCGCATTTTGATCATCCGTCTTGAGTTTCCCAAGATTCTTTTAACTGCTTACTCTTAATTGTCCTCTTCCAATTTGGGGAAGGACTGGCTGTATGTAAAAATATACAAATACCTGCATCAAGCTTATTTTTCTCTCTCTTTTTTTCTTTTATTTAAAAATGTTTTTCATCACATAATATATCTTGATTATGGTTTCCCCTCCCTCTACTTCTCCCCATTCCTCCGAACTCCCTTTTCACCCAGGCTAGTTTCTAATAGGAGATCTTCCTGTCTCTTATTAGAAAACAAGCAGGCTTCTAAGGGATAATAATAAAATAAAATATAATAATATAGAACAAAACTAACCTAGTGGAACAGGGCAAAACAGCACACTGAAGGAAGAAAGCCTGAGAAGAGACTCATGAACGGATATAGACGCCGAGGTGTACTCATTTCACACCCAAGACTCCTATAAAACACTAAATTGGAAGTCATAATGTATACACAAAGGACCTTTAGGGTAAAAAGAGAGAAAAAATATATAAAATAAAAATAAAAAGTAAAATTTAAAAATCCCGGACATGATATTAGGAAACAAGAAACCTCCAATGAGGCTGATAAGTTGGTCTTCTGTTAGCCATCTGGTGCTAGACGTGCAGTTTGCTCTTAAGGAGTTTGTTTTCCAACTGAGACGGCCTTGGAGCAAAGAAAATTTGAATTTTCAAGTGGTTATATATTGGAGATAGCTTCTGGATTAGGGATGGGGCGTGTGTCCACTTCTTATTTCTGCTCTAGAATCACATCTAGTGCAGACCTGTGTGGGCCCTGGGCATCACTACAATAATTTCAATTCTTCCCCCACACCCCATGGACTCTCATTGGCCAAGTTAGAATGAAATGAATTAATTTAGTGGTCTCTGCGCTAGGTCTGAGACAGAACAATCTAGTATCTCACAGTTAATTAGCTCTATTATAAAAATAGTTGTGTTTTGTAACTGGTTTTAGCTTTGTTCTCTTGCTTTATTCTACTATGTTTCATCATGTAGCCTAAGCTTGCAGGTACCTATGTGAGTAGAGGGACACAAAGCATCCCTCTTTGTGTGAGGCTGAGGCTTTTCTGAAATGAAGCAGCTTTTGTTGACCAGAAACATCTCCCTTTCTCTCTCTATGCCTTAGGCAGAGAATAGCTTTAGTCTCATAATTTTCCTAAGATATCACATTGCCACTGTCTATAAAGTAGTTTTAAACACTCAAGTCACCTACCTACACCATTTTAACAAATTAGTTTTGAACTCATATATATATATATATGCTTGGGAGTTAGGGTCTATTGTGAAAGTATATACATGGGTTTGTGGGTATGCTAGTACCTATGTGTGCAGGTGTGTGTGTGTGTGTGTGTGTGTGTGTGTGTGTGTGTGTGTGTACAGGTGTGTGTGTACAGGTGTGTGCGCACATGTGCATGTATGATGCAGGTGCCCATATATGAAGGTGTATGTAGAGAGAGGCGTGAGTCACAGTTGGATGTCCTGTTCCATCACTTTCTATGGTTTTGGGTTTGTTTTTTTGTTTTGATTTTTGACACTCTCACTGAACATAGACCTGGCAAGTACTTCCAGGGATCATCCTGACTCTTTCTTCTCAAACCTGAGAGTGCAGGCTTTTTTTTCTTTTACATAGATATTTGGGCTCTGAATTCAGCTCCTTTCTTTCAGCCACTGAACCATTTACCTATCCTACCATTTACAAATCTATTATAATATATCACACCCACTTGTTTGATACATTGTGAAATATGTAGAGACATCTGGACATTTCCCCTTTCCAGAAAAACTCCCACAAGAGCAGTCATTCATTAAACATCATAAAACAAATAAGAAAACAAACTGATTATAAATATCTCTTGAAATAGACATAGACTAACAGACTGGATATGTAAAAAGGACCCAGCATTTTGCTGTGTACAGGAAACACACCTCAGTGACAAAGACAGACACTATCTCAGATTAAAGGCTGAAATAATTTTTCAAGCAAATATTCCAAAGAAATAAGATAGAATAGCCATTTTAATATCGAATAAAATTGACTTTCAACCAAAAGTTATCAAAAGATGAGGAAGGACATTTCATACTCATCAAAGAAAAATCTACTCAGATGAACTGTCAATTCTAAGCATCTATGTTTCAAATGCTAGGGCACCCAAAGTCATAAAAGAAACTTTGCTAAAGCTCAAAGCACACATTCAACCTCACACAATAATAGTGGGAGACTTCAACATCATATTCTCATCAATGTACAGATCATGGAAACAAAAACTAAACAGAGACACAGTGAAACCAGCAGAAGTTATAAACCAAATGGTTCTAACATATATGCAGAACATTTCACCCTAAAATAAAAGAATATACCTTCTTCTCAGCTCCTCATGATACCTTCTCCAAATCAGTCACAAAAGAAGCCTCAACATATACAAGAAGATTGAAATAATCCCAGGCAGCCTAACAGATCACCATGGACTAAAGCTGGTATTCAATAACAACAAAAACAACAGGAAGCCCACATACCCATGGAAGCTGAACAACTCTCTACTCAGTAATAATTGGGTCAGGGTAGAAATAAAGAAGGAAATTAAAGATGTTTTAGAATTTAATGAAAATGAAGGCATAATATTTCCAAACCTATGGGGCACAATGAAAGAAGTGCTAAGAGGAAAACTCATAGTTCTGAGTGTCTCCATAAAAATATTGGAGAGAGCATACACTAGCAGCTTAACAGCACATCTGAAAGTCCTACAACCAAAAGAAGCAAATACACCAAAGAGGAGTAGATAGCAGGAAATAATGAAACTCAGGGCTGAAATCAACCAAGTAGAAAGAAACAGAACTATACAAAGAATCAACAAAACCAGGAGCTGATTCTTTGAGAAAATCAACAAGATAGATAAACTCTTAGTCATACTAACAAGAGGGCATAGAGACACTATACAAATTAACAAAATCAGAAATGAAAAGGGAGACATAACAACAAAAACTGAGGAAATTTAAAAATTTATCAGATCCTACTACAAAAGCCTATACTCAACAAAACTGGAAAATCTGGAGGAAATGGACAATTTTCTAGACAGATACCAGGTACCAAAGTTAAATCAGGATCAGATAAACCATCTAAACAGTACCATATCCACTAAAGAAATAGAAACAGTCATTGAAAGTCTCCCAACCAAAAATAGCTAAGAACCAGATGGTTTTAGTGAAGAATTCTTTCAGACCTTCAAAGATGACCTAATTCCAATACTCTTCAAACTATTCCATAAGATAGAATCAGAAGGAACACTACCTAATTCATTCTCTGAAGCCACAGTTACACTAATATCAAAACCACACAAAGACCCAACAAAGAAAGAGAGCTTCAGACCAATTTTCCTTATGAGTATCGCTACAAAAATGCTCAATAAAATTCTTGAAAACTGAATCCAAGAACACATTAATATGATCATTCACCATGATCAAGTAGGCTTCATTCCAGGGATGCAGGGATGGTTCAATATATGGAAATTCATCAATGTAATACACCATATAAACCAACTCAAAATAAAAAAAAAACCACATGATCATCTTATTAGATGCCAAAAAGCCTTTGAAAAAATTCAACACCCCTTCATGTTAAAAGACTTGAAAAGAACCGGAATTTGAGGCCCATACCTAAACATAGTAAAAGCAATATACAGCAAACCAGTAGCCAACATCAAACTAATTGGAGAGAAACTTGAGGCAATCCTACTAAAATCAGGAACTAGATAAAACTACACTTTTCCCCTATTTATACACCATAGTATTCACAGTTCTAGCCAGAGCAATTAGACAATAAAAAAGTCAAATGAACACAAATCAGAGAGGAAGAAGTCAAAATATCACTATTTGCAGATGATATGATAGTACACTTAAGTGACCCCAGAAATTCCACCAGAGAACTCCTTCAGCTGAAAAACAAGTTCACCAATGTGACTGGATATAAAATTAATGCAAGCAAATCAGTAACATTCTTCTACTCAAAGGATAAACAGGCTGAGAAGGAAATTAGGGATATGACACCTTTCACAATAGTCACAAATAATATACAAAACCTTGGTGTGACTCTAACCAAGCAAGTGTAAGATTTGTATGACAAGAACTTCATGTCTCTGAAGAAAGAAATTGAAGAAGACCTCAGAAGATGGAAAGACCTCCCATGCTCATGGATTGGCAGAATTAACATTGTAAAAATGCCATCTTACCAAAAGCATTCTCCAGATACAATGCAAACCTCATCAAAATTCCAGTTCAATTCTTAATAGAGTTACAAAGAGCAATTCTCCAGTTTATTTGGAACAACAAAAAATCCAGGATAGTGAAAACTATTTTCAACAATAAGAGAACTTCTTGGGGAATCTCCATCCCTGACCTCAAGCTCTACTGCAGAGAAATAGTGATAAAAATAATAAAAACCACATTTTATTGGTACAGAGACAGGCATATAGATCAATGAAATAGAATTGAAGACCAAGAAATGAATCCAAATACTTAGTTACTTGATATTTGACAAAGAAGCTAAAACTATCCAGTGGGAAAAAGACAGCATATTCAACAAATGGTGCTGGTTTAAGATGATGTTGGCATGTAGAGTAATGCAAATTGACCCATTCTTATCTCTTTATACAAAGCTCAAGTCCAAATGGATCAAGGACCTCGACATGAAACCAGATATACTGAATCTAATGGAAGAGAAAGTGAGGAAGAGCCTGGAACACCTAGGCCTAAGGGAAAATTTCCTGAACACCAATGACTAATGCCCTAAGATAAACAATCAACAAATGGGACCTCATAGGACAATGTCAATAGGACAAAAATGCAACCCACAATTTAGGAAAAGATCTTTTCCAATCCTACATCTGATAGAGGGCTACTATCCAAAATATACAAAGAATTCAAGAAATTAGACTCTAGAGACCCAAATAACCCTATTAAAAATGGGGTACAGAGCTAAATAGAGAATTATCAACTGAGAAATCTTGAATGGCTGAGAAGCACTTAAAGAAATGTTCAACATCCTTAGTCACCAGGATGTATAAATCAAAATGACCCTGAGATTCCACCTCACACCAATCAGAATGGCTAAGATCAAAAACTCAGGTGACATCAGATGCTGGAAAGAATGTGGAGAAAGAGGAACACTCCTCCACTGTTGCTGGAATTGCAGACTGGTACAACTACTCTGGAAATCAGTCTCAAATAATTGGACATAGTACTGCCTGAGGATCCAGCTATACTACTCCTAGGCATGTACCCCAAAGAAGTTCCAACATATAGCAAGGACACATGCTCCACCATGTTCATAGCATCTTATTTATAATATCCAGAAGTTGGAAAGAACCCAGATGTCTCTCAACAGAGGAATGGATACAGAAAAATGTGGTACATCTACACAATGGAGTACAACTCAGCTGTAAAAACAATGACTTCATGAAATTCATAGGCAAATGGATAGAATTGGAGAATATCATCCTGAGTGAGGTAACCCAATCACAGAAAAACACACATGCAGTCATTGATAAGTGGATATTAGCTCCAAAGCTTGGAATACTAGTGATACAACACAACTTACAGACCATACGAAGGGCCAGAAGAAGGAAGACCAAAATGTGGATGCCTCAGTCCCACTTGGAAGGGGAACAAAATAATCAGTGGAGGTAAAGGGTGGGAGAGACTTGGGAGGAAGACATGAGGTGGAGGGGAAAAAAGGGGGACCAGATCAGGTATGGGAGAAGATGAGGATGTTATACAGAGGGTCAGGAAATCGAACAGAGGTGTGTAGCAATGGGGGATGGGGAACCGGGGGTAGCCACCAATACGTTCAGGAAGCTAGGAAAACAAGAGGCTCCCAGGACCCAAAGGGGATGAGATTAGCTGAAATGCCCAACAAAGTGGAGAGGGAACCTGTAGAGACCATGTCCAGAGGTTAGGCATAGACCCCAGTTGAGGGATGGTGGCACCTACCCTTCTCAAATTTTAACCCATAATTGTTAATTGTTCCTGTCTAAAGGAAATACAGGGACAAAGAATAGAGCAGAGACTGAAGCAAAGGCCATCCAGAGACTGGCCCACCCATCCCATATGCAGCCACCAACCCCAGACACTATTCTTGATGTCAAGAAGTGCTTGTTGATAGGATATGGAGAGGCTCAGTCAGACAGAGCTTTATAGATATAGGTGGGCTACAGATGGGGATGCTTGCAGCCAAACATTGGACTGAGCACAGGGACCCCAATGGATAAGTTAGAGAAAGGACTGAAGGAGATGAAGGGATTTGTAACTTCAGGGGAAGAACAACAGTAACCAGACACCCCAGAGCTCCCAGGGACTAAACCACCAACCAAAGAGTACACATGGAGGGACCCATGGATCCAGCTGCATATGTAGCAGAGGATGGCCTTATCTGGCATCAAAGGGAATGGGAGGCCCTTGGTCCTGTGAAGGCTAGATGTCCCAATGTAGTGAATGCTAGGGTGGTGCAGTGGGAGTGGATGGGGGTGCCCTTGTAGATGCAGGGGGGGGGGTGTACTGGAGGGATTCCTAGAGGAAACCTCGAAGGGGGATAATATAAATAAACAAAATAACCAATAAATAAAAAAAGAAGCTGACTCCCACAAAAAATGGAGTGATTGGTAGAACATTTCACAGGCATATTTGCATTTCAAGTGTAACCGGTGGATAAAATCCCATGGTAAGCAATGCTATTTTAAACATAATGTCAGACCGAAGGTGAGTCATGTGGATCTGATGCTAAACTAGAAGGCCTGGAGACTTTCAGGAAACTTCCAATGGTATCTATGGACAATTGTGACCATTAGCTGACATTTGAACCTGTTAGAATTGGTGCACACTTATCTAATAAGAGTTAGTAACCACTTTATGAGCAAGTAAATCTTATGTAATTTATATTTAGGGTATTGCTACAACTTGACTAGTGTTCACCGTGACAACCTGGAACTCTGCCACCAAACAGCTGTGTGACCATGGGTTTGGACAAGTATATGAAAAGTTCACTTCCTTGTTTGTAAATGTGAGAAGTTAGATTCTGATGACTGTGGACAGCTCCCATGTTAAATGTCTTGTATGACCATGAATAAGTCAGTCATCCAGAGAGCTGACTAGGAAGGTACAGGATTTCTATGGACTTGTTAAGGTTAATCATTTTTCCTTGTCTTTGCCAAATGGAAAGAGAGTTGTGGCATAAGGATTCATAAGTCTCTTTTGATTGGGGAAAAATACGTGACATTTTTAGTTGACATTATATTTGGCACAAAGCAATGTTAAACCAAGTTTGCTTCCTTGTGGATTCTACTTTGCCAATTGACTTTGACATTCCTTCTGATAGCACCCAACTGTCTGACTGTCCCTACGACTCGGGAAGAGGTGACACAAATTTTGCAATTTAATAGCTTCATGCAGTCTGTGAAGTAGGTGGGTAATTTTGTATTTGCATTTTTGTAGAGGAAATAAATAAGTATGTCTTGCAAATCAGCTGAGTGTTCTCTGAGGTAACAGCTTGGTGTCGGAAAGGTAACCCTCATGACCTGTAGGTAACATAGAAGGAAGTTAAGTAGTTATTAAAAAGATTTCACAAAAATATTTAGTTTGGAGAACTATAGTCTAGGGCGTAACTAGATTTTCGAATACATAATCTCTCTTCTTGTGAGTAATTGGATTTGTGGGTGCTGAGATGTGTAAATAATACCCTGTGATGACACTGCCTCTGCAAATCAACTAACAATGATTCTGTTATTTTGCTATTACTGATATAAAATTTTAGCGTTCCAGAAATATCCTATTTTAAAGCCATTAGTAAAATTTATGATCAGGGTATTTATAGTTCCATAGGAAAAGGAGATCTGTGTCATGGTCTGAATAGTCTTTAATTTCATGTTTCTGCTGTGATTTGAAGCAGAAAGGCCATGGAGATCTTTGCGTGTGGACGTGCTGCCATCTGCTGGTAATTAGCTGTAGTTACATTAACCAGCTTTCAAAGGCTGCTGCAATGGTGGGATTCTCAGTTCACATTTCTCAGAGACTGAGCTGATGACTCCTTTGAATAATTCATTTAGGAGGTAAATGGAAGCAGAGTACTGAGCAAGTGACAAGTGGACAAATGGGAAAGTGATTAATAAAAGTAACTACTGTCACGTAACTGAAGTTTAGTGTCGGTTGACAGTTTGATACACTTATCTCAGAACAAACCTATTGAGAAACAAGGGATGGGATCAATGTTCACCAATTCTCCTTAGTCACACTCTTAAGGAAGCACTTGGGGATCGTTAATTACTGGGTACTCCAGGGCTTCCACAGAGGTGGTAGTGATAACTGTCGAGTAGAAAACGCAAGATTCATCCATCTAAATTCAAATGGGCCGGAACAATCTCCTCTTAGACATTTCAAGTAATTGAGAGACAGGTTACTTCTATTTCCATCTCTTTCAATTTCACATCGATGTAATGGCAGTTTTACCTTGGGAACTGTCCTACTCATTGTTTTCCCAAATAACTACCCTAATGCTAATTATGGGCCACTTGAACATTTAGTTTGCCAGTAGCTTCTGTACATTTGTCCTGAAGCAGAGTGTATTAGGTTCATGGTTATGTGTCTATTTCTTTTAGAGAGAGAGAGAGAGAGAGAGAGAGAGAGAGAGAGAGAGAGAGAGAGAGAGAGAGAGAGAGAGAGAGAGAATGCATACATGTCAGCACACACATATGTGCATGAGCAAGTGTACTGGGTCTCACCCATAATCTCTCTTCTCTGTGTCTTGAGAATGTGCTAGTGACACATTGTGTATTTCACTAACACCAATGCTTGATTGACTGATTAACAAGCTACAAGGATATATGTCTTCCTTCCACAGTGCTAGGCTTATAGGTGCACGCCACTCTGACTGTCTTTTTACTTGGGTCCTGGGGATCTGAACCCAGGACTTTATGTTTGTGAAGTAGGCATTTCACTCTGTAAGCTCTTTACTCTAACCCCGTCATTGTAATTTTCTTTTTTTTTTTTTTATTCTTATTTTTATTTATACTTTTCCCGGTTTCCGGGCAAATCCCCCTCCCCCCTCCCCTTCCTTATGGGTGTTCCCCTCCCAACCCTCCCCCCATTGCCGCCCTCCCCCCATAGTCTAGTTCACTGGGGGTTCAGTCTTAGCAGGACCCATGGCTTCCCCTTCCACTGGTGCTCTTACTAGGATATTCATTGCTACCTATGGGGTCAGAGTCCAGGGTCAGTCCATATATAGTCTTTAGGTAGTGGCTTAGTCCCTGGAAGCTCTGGTTGCTTGACATTGTTGTACTTTTGGGGTCTCGAGCCCCTTCAAGCTCTTCCAGTTCTTTCTCTGATTCCTTCAACAGGGGACCTATTCTCAGCTCAGTGGTTTGCTGCTGGCATTCGCCTCTGTATTTGCTGTATTCTGGCTGTGTCTCTCAGGAGCGATCTACATCCGGCTCCTGTCGGTCTGCACTTCTTTGCTTCATCCATCTTGTCCAATTGGGTGGCTGTATATGTATGGGCCACCTGTGGGGCAGGCTCTGAATGGGTGTTCCTTCAGTCTCTGTTTTAATCTTTGCCTCTCCCTTCCCAGCCAAGGGTATTCTTTTTCCTCATTTAAAGAAGGAGTGAAGCATTCACATTTTGATCATCCGTCTTGAGTTTCGTTTGTTCTAGGGATCTAGGGTAATTCAAGCATTTGGGCTAATAGCCACTTATCAATGAGTGCATACCATGTAGGTCTTTCTGTGATTGGGTTAGCTCACTCAGGATGATATTTTCCAGTTCCAACCATTTGCCTACGAATTTCATAGACTCGTTGTTTTTGATAGCTGAGTAATATTCCATTGTGTAGATGTACCACATTTTCTGTATCCATTCCTCTGTTGAAGGGCATCTCGGTTCTTTCCATTTTCTGGCTATTATAAATAAGGCTGCGATGAACATAGTGGAGCACGTGTCTCTTTTATATGTTGAGGATCTTTTGGGTATATGCCCAAGAGAGGTATAGCTGGATCCTCAGGCAGTTCAATGTCCAATTTTCTGAGGAACCTCCAGACTGATTTCCAGAATGGTTTTACCAGTCTGCAATCCCACCAACAATGGAGGAGTGTTCCTCTTTCTCCACATCCTCGCCAGCATCTGCTGTCACCTGAGTTTTTGATCTTAGCCATTCTCACTGGTGTGAGGTGAAATCTCAGGGTTGTTTTGATTTGCATTTCCCTTATGACTAAAGATGTTGAACATTTCTTTAGGTGTTTCTCAGCCATTCGGCATTCCTCAGCTGTGAATTCTTTGTTTAGCTCTGAACCCCATTTTTTAATAGGGTTATTTGTTTCCCTGCGGTCTAACTTCTTGAGTTCTTTGTATATTTTGGATATAAGGCCTCTATCTGTTGTAGGATTGGTAAAGATCTTTTCCCAATCTGTTGGTTGCCGTTTTGTCCTAACCACCGTGTCCTTTGCCTTACAGAAGCTTTGCAGTTTTATGAGATCCCATTTGTCGATTCTTGATCTTAGAGCATAAGCCATTGGTGTTTTGTTCAGGAAATTTTTTCCAGTGCCCATGTGTTCCAGATGCTTCCCTAGTTTTTCTTCTATTAGTTTGAGTGTGTCTGGTTTGATGTGGAGGTCCTTGATCCACTTGGACTTAAGCTTTGTACAGGGTGATAAGCATGGATCGATCTGCATTCTTCTACATGTTGCCCTCCAGTTGAACCAGCACCATTTGCTGAAAATGCTATCTTTTTTCCATTGGATGGTTTTGGCTCCTTTGTCAAAAATCAAGTGACCATAGGCGTGTGGGTTCATTTCTGGGTCTTCAATTCTATTCCATTGGTCTATCTGTCTGTCTCTGTACCAATACTATGCAGTTTTTATCACTATTGCTCTGTAATACTGCTTGAGTTCAGGGATAGTGATTCCCCCTGAAGTCCTTTTATTGTTGAGGTTAGCTTTAGCTATCCTGGGTTTTTTGTTATTCCAGATGAATTTGCAAATTGTTCTGTCTAACTCTTTGAAGAATTGGATTGGTATTTTGATGGGGATTGCATTGAATCTGTAGATTGCTTTTGGTAAAATGGCCATTTTTACTATATTAATCCTGCCAATCCATGAGCATGGGAGATCTTTCCATCTTCTGAGGTCTTCTTCAATTTCTTTCCTCAGTGTCTTGAAGTTCTTATTGTACAGATCTTTTACTTGCTTGGTTAAAGTCACACCGAGGTACTTTATATTATTTGGGTCTATTATGAAGGGTGTCGTTTCCCTAATTTCTTTCTCGGCTTGTTTCTCTTTTGTATAGAGGAAGGCAACTGATTTATTTGAGTTAATTTTATACCCAGCCACTTTGCTGAAGTTGTTTATCAGCTTTAGTAGTTCTCTGGTGGAACTTTTGGGATCACTTAAATATACTATCATGTCATCTGCAAATAGTGATATTTTGACTTCTTCTTTTCCGATCTGTATCCCCTTGATCTCCTTTTGTTGTCTGATTGCTCTGGCTAGAACTTCAAGAACTATATTGAATAAGTAGGGAGAGAGTGGGCAGCCTTGTCTAGTCCCTGATTTTAGTGGGATTGCTTCGAGTTTCTCTCCATTTAGTTTAATGTTAGCAACTGGTTTGCTGTATATGGCTTTTACTATGTTTAGGTATGGGCCTTGAATTCCTATTCTTTCCAGGACTTTTATCATGAAGGGGTGTTGAATTTTGTCAAATGCTTTCTCAGCATCTAATGAAATGATCATGTGGTTTTGTTCTTTCAGTTTGTTTATATGATGGATCACGTTGATGGTTTTCCGTATATTAAACCATCCCTGCATGCCTGGGATGAAGCCTACTTGATCATGGTGGATGATTGTTTTGATGTGCTCTTGAATTCGGTTTGCCAGAATTTTATTGAGTATTTTTGCGTCGATATTCATAAGGGAAATTGGTCTGAAGTTCTCTTTCTTTGTTGTGTCTTTGTGTGGTTTAGGTATAAGAGTAATTGTGGCTTCGTAGAAGGAATTCGGTAGTGCTCCATCTGTTTCAATTTTGTGGAATAGTTTGGATAATATTGGTATGAGGTCTTCTATGAAGGTTTGATAGAATTCTGCACTAAACCCGTCTGGACCTGGGCTCTTTTTGGTTGGGAGACCTTTAATGACTGCTTCTATTTCCTTAGGAGTTATGGGGTTGTTTAACTGGTTTATCTGTTCCTGATTTAACTTCGATACCTGGTATCTGTCTAGGAAATTGTCCATTTCCTGAAGATTTTCAAATTTTGTTGAATATAGGTTTTTATAGTAAGATCTGATGATTTTTTGAATTTCCTCTGAATCTGTAGTTATGTCTCCCTTTTCATTTCTAATTTTGTTAATTTGGACGCACTCTCTGTGTCCTCTCGTTAGTCTGGCTAAGGGTTTATCTATCTTGTTGATTTTCTCAAAGAACCAACTTTTGGTTCTGTTGATTCTTTCTATGGTCTTTTTGTTTCTACTTGGTTGATTTCAGCTCTGAGTTTGATTATTTCCTGCCTTCTACTCCTCCTGGGTGTATTTGCTTCTTTTTGTTCTAGAGCTTTTAGGTGTGCTGTCAAGCTGCTGACATATGCTCTTTCCTGTTTCTTTCTGCAGGCACTCAGCGCTATGAGTTTTCCTCTTAGCACAGCTTTCATTGTGTCCCATAAGTTTGGGTATGTTGTATCTTCATTTTCATTAAATTCTAAAAAGTTTTTAATTTCTTTCTTTATTTCTTCCATGACCAGGTTATCATTGAGTAGAGCATTGTTCAATTTCCACGTATATGTGGGCATTCTTCCCTTATTGTTATTGAAGACCAGTTTTAGGCCGTGGTGGTCCGATAGCATGCATGGGATTATCTCTATCTTTCTGTACCTGTTGAGGCCCGTTTTTTGACCAATTATATGGTCAATTTTGGAGAAAGTACCATGAGGAGCTGAGAAGAAGGTATATCCTTTTGCTTTAGGATAGAATGTTCTATAAATATCCGTTAAGTCCATTTGGCTCATGACTTCTCTTAGTCTGTCGACATCACTGTTTAATTTCTGTTTCCATGATCTGTCCATTGATGAGAGTGGGGTGTTGAAGTCTCCCACTATTATTGTGTGAGGTGCAATGTGTGTTTTGAGCTTTAGTAAGGTTTCTTTTACGTATGTAGGTGCCCTTGTATTTGGGGCATAGATATTTAGGATTGAGAGTTCATCTTGGTGGATTTTTCCTTTGATGAATATGAAGTGTCCTTCCTTATCTTTTTTGATGACTTTTAGTTGGAAATTGATTTTATTTGATATTAGAATGGCTACTCCAGCTTGCTTCTTCTGACCATTTGCTTGGAAAGTTGTTTTCCAGCCTTTCACTCTGAGGTAGTGTCTGTCTTTGTCTCTGAGGTGTGTTTCCTGTAGGCAGCAGAATGCAGGGTCCTCATTGCGTATCCAGTTTGTTAATCTATGTCTTTTTATTGGGGAGTTGAGGCCATTGATATTGAGAGATATTAAGGAATAGTGATTATTGCTTCCCTTTATATTCATATTTGGATGTGAGGTTATGTTTGTGTGCTTTCATTCTCTTTGTTTTGTTGCCAAGACGATTAGTTTCTTGCTTCTTCTAGGGTATAGCTTGCCTCCTTATGTTGGGCTTTACCATTTATTATCCTTTGTAGTGCTGGATTTGTAGAAAGATATTGTGTAAATTTGGTTTTGTCATGGAATATCTTGGTTTCTCCATCAATGTTAATTGAGAGTTTTGCTGGATACAGTAACCTGGGCTGGCATTTGTGTTCTCTTAGGGTCTGTATGACATCAGTCCAGGATCTTCTGGCCTTCATAGTTTCTGGCGAGAAGTCTGGTGTGATTCTGATAGGTCTCCCTTTATATGTTACTTGACCTTTTTCCCTTACTGCTTTTAATATTCTTTCTTTATTTTGTGCGTTTCGTGTTTTGACAATTATGTGACGGGAGGTGTTTCTTTTCTGGTCCAATCTATTTGGAGTTCTGTAGGCTTCTTGTATGTCTATGGGTATCTCTTTTTTTAGATTAGGGAAGTTTTCTTCTATGATTTTGTTGAAGATATTTACTGGTCCTTTGAGCTGGGAGTCTTCACTCTCTTCTATACCTATTATCCTTAGGTTTGATCTTCTCATTGAGTCCTGGATTTCCTGTATGTTTTGGACCAGTAGCTTTTTCCGCTTTACATTATCTTTGACAGTTGAGTCAATGATTTCTATGGAATCTTCTGCTCCTGAGATTCTCTCTTCCATCTCTTGAATTCTGTTGGTGAGGCTTGTATCTACAGCTCCTTGTCTCTTCTTTTGGTTTTCTATATCCAGGGTTGTTTCCATGTGTTCTTTCTTGATTGCTTCTATTTCCATTTTTAATTCCTTCAACTGTTTGATTGTGTTTTCCTGGAATTCTTTCAGGGATTTTTGCGATTCCTCTCTGTAGGCTTTTACTTGTTTATTAATATTTTCCTGTGCTTCCCTAAGTGTGTTCATGTCTTTCTTGAAGTCCTCCAGCATCATGATCAAATATGATTTTGTAACTAGATCTTGCTTTTCTGGTGTGTTTGGATATTCCATGTTTGTTTTGGTGGGAGAATTGGGCTCTGATGATGGCATGTAGTCTTGGTTTCTGTTGCTTGGGTTCCTGCGCTTGCCTCTCGCCATCAGATTATCTCTAGTGTTACTTTGTTCTGCTATTTCTGACAGTGGCTAGACTGTCCTATAAGCCTGTGTGACAGGAGTGCTGTAGACCTGTTTTCCTCTCTTTCAGTCAGTTATGGGGACAGAGTGTTCTGCTTTCTGGCGTGTAGTTTTTCCTCTCTACAGGTCTTCAGCTGTTCCTGTGGGCCTGTGTCTTGAGTTCACCAGGCAGCTTTCTTGCAGCAGAAAATTTGGTCTTACCTGTGGTCCCGAGGCTCAGGTTCGCTCGTGGGGTGCTGCCCAGGGGCTCTCTGCAGCGGCAGCAACCAGGAAGACCTGTGCCGCCCCTTCCGGGAACTTCAGTGCACCAGGGTTCCAGATGGTCTTTGGCTTTTTCCTCTGGCGTCCGAGATGTGTGTGCAGGGAGCAGTCACTTCTGGTTTCCCAGGCTTGTCTGCCTCTCTGAAGGTTTAGCTCTCCCTCCCACGGGATTTGGGTGCAGAGAACTGTTTATCTGGTCTGTTTCTTTCAGGTTCCGGCGGTGTCTCAGGCACAGGGGTCCTGCCGCTCCTGGGCCCTTCCCCACGGGAGCCCAGAGGCCTTATACAGTTTCCTCTTGGGCCAGGGATGTGGGCAGGGGTGAGCAGAGTTGGTGGTCTCTTCCGCTCTGCAGCCTCCGGAGTGCCCACCTGACCAGGCGGTTGGGTCTCTCTCTCACCGGGTCTGGGAGCAGAGAGCTGCTGCGGGCCGGGATCCGCGGGTGTGGGACTTCCGGTAAACACAGAACGTGCCCGGTCCTAGAGAAATTCTGCTTCCGTGTGTCCCAAGCTCACCAGGCAGCTTTCTTGCAGTAGAAAATTTGGTCTTACCTGTGGTCCCGAGGCTCAGGTTCGCTCGTGGGGTGCTCCCCACGGGCTCTCTGCAGCGGCAGCAACCAGGAAGACCTGTGCCGCCCCTTCCGGGAGCTTCAGTGCACCAGGGTTCCAGATGGTCTTTGGCTTTTTCCTCTGGCGTCCGAGATGTGTGTGCAGGGAGCAGTCACTTCTGGTTTCCCAGGCTTGTCTGCCTCTCTGAAGGTTTAGCTCTCCCTCCCACGGGATTTGGGTGCAGAGAACTGTTTATCCGGTCTCCATTGTAATCTTCTTGTCTCTGCTCTGAGATGTTTTTAGGTGGAATTCTATGATGATACTTTATACACTGTGTGAGATTTCAGATTTAATGTCAATTGAAGGTATTGAAGGCTGGGAGAGTATGATCCTGTCCTGACATTTGTGTTAATGCCAATAAAATAAAACTGTTGTTTCCCCTATTATGTATGGTGGCAAATAAAAAATCAACCTAACACCATGTGTTTTCTCATAGTATAAGGCCTTATCAATGTGCCAGGAATGACAAGATAACTATTTAGTGATAGCAGTCTCAGAAATCTGTTTGATTGGCCTTGAAGAGAATGAGCACTGAGCATATGTTTATAGGAAGCCTTATCCTGCATCTATGGTTACCCTGATAATAGGTTCATGGTGATAGCACTGAGGTGGCTGAGGGCAAAATCCAGTTGCTATCACCTGGTTAAGTCATCCTGTCAACCTCTCCCATGATTTCTGTTAAGAGCGATATTGATTGACATTGATTTAAGATGGAAAAGAATGTGTGCCTATAGTTCAAGTCACATGTTTTTCATACAGATTTATTCATCTCTGATAATTCAAAATAGCTTCTTCAAGGTTATGACCAAAAATAAAGGGCATTTATAATATCTATAAGTCTGATAATACTTTTTTTTTTAGTAAAGGTCACTTCCTCATCCATAGCATGATGGGTTCTTTTAGAAAGCTCACATAATAAAGCTCAGTTCAATGTATCCTTTGTAAAAGCAGGGTGCTTAAAGTAACCTAGAGCAAGATCATATATTTGGGCTGACATAATTTTTAAATGAGTATAAAAATGATTTTACCCTACACCTGTTAGGAGCTAAAGAGAAGAGGAAAGAAAAGGAAAGATTAATTTTAATCTCATTTTATGAGGCAAATATGACAACAAAACCACTCATAATCCTGCAAAAATTCAAATTTCAAAGTTTCAAATATTCACCAATATTTCTGATGAACACAGGGAAAAACTCCCTACAAAATACTAACAAACCAAGTCCCAAAGCAAACATAAAGAATCATTCACTTGGTCAAGTGAAGTTTGACATAAGATAATAGAATACTACAAAATAAATAAGTAAGCATGATTTCCCACAACAATGAAGCAAATGCCAAAGCTACACATAGCAAAAACAGAAGAAAAAACAGCATCTGAGGACATCCAATATTGCTTTATAACTTAAAATGTTCAACAGGTTGGGTGTGGAAGAATTAGTGTCAGAATAGTAGAGACCACATATAACAAACTCTTAGTATCATACTCACTGGTGTAAACTTGAACACATTTTCTCAAAAATTTAAAGAATTGGCTTAGACCCATCTAACCTTCCAGAACCACTCCTGTTGCTCCCTTCTACCAAGACAACATAAAGTACACATGTATGTATATTTATGTTTTGGTGGTTTGAATATGCTTGGCTCAGAGAGTGGCACTCTTGGAAAGTGTGGCCTTGTTGGAAAAGTCTACCACTGTGGGTGTGGGTTTTACGACCCTCATCCTAGCTACCTGGAAGACAGTCTTCTCCTAGCTGCCTTCAGAACAAGAGGTAGAACCCGCAGCTCTTCCAGCACCATGTCTGCCTAGACACTGCCATGCTTCCTGGCCCAATGATAATGGACCAAACCTCTGAACTTGTAAGCAAGCCCAAATTAAATGTTGTTCTTTATAAGAGTTGCCATAGTCATGGTGTCTCTTCACAGCAGTAAAACTCTAAGACAGTAATTTGGTACCAAGAATGGGGTATTGCTGTGATAGGTCTGACCGTGCTTTTGTTCGGAAGAATGTGGATTTTGAGACTTTGGGTTTTGAATGCAGTGGAATGCTTTAAGTGGGACCTAATGGTCTATCCTAGTAGGAATATGGAAGACTGTTGCTGAGGGTGATTTGAACTATTGAAGCTTGCCTATAGAGGTTTCAGAGGAGAAGAATTTTAATATATGGTTGAGAGACTGACATTTTGTTGAAGAATGTGACTGTTTTTTGCCCTTATCTGAAGAGTCTATCTGAGGCTAAAGTAGAGAGATTTATATTAATTACATTGACAAAGGAAGTGTTCAAAACACCCCGCAGAGACTTTGTTCTCTGGTTAAGTCTCATGAAAAGCATTTTGAATAAGCATAGCAAGATTAGAAAGCCGAAATATAAAATGTATGGTTCAAATAATAAAGGAGAACCGGAACATGAAATGGAACTGAGTCTTGTGTTCAAGGAGTTAAACAGACTAAGGGAATGGTGACTTTGTGGCAAGATCCCAGCCAGCTAAGCTTATTGTTTATGCCTCTGCCAATGAACAAGGAATAGTTATATCATATTAGGCATTATTATTACTTGATTATTGTTTTCATTTAGACTTTTAATCTGAACTGAATTACAATACAGAAATGAAAGACACAGGCTTTTGATCTGGATATTGAGACATAGTAGCCATGAAAAGCTTAGTCCCAGCCAAGGTGGTATAGGCCTTTAATTCCAAGAGACAGAGGTAAGATGATCTCTGAATTTAAGACCAACCTGGTACATAGCAAGTTCTAAGGAGAGAAACCTTAAATCCACCTGTGGTGGATCACATCTATGATCCTAGCATTTAAGAGACAGGCATGCAGATCTCTCAGTTCAAGGTCAATCTACAGAACAAGTTCCAGGACAGCCAAGCTTAGGTAGTGAAGGAGCTGGAAAACAGAAACCTCATGATACTATAGTAGAGCAAGGGGGCGTGTTCAACTCTAGCAAGCAGCAGAATTCAGCAGCTTCAGCCATATGACTCTGATTTTTGAGTTAAAAATAGAAGGGACTACTGGAACAATTGATGCTGGCTAGCTGGTAAGAAATTAGCAGTGATTAAGAAGAGACCAGTATCATTGAGGTGAAATCTTCTGGGAAGTGTTTTCTGAGAGTACAAAGAAGCTGTGTTTCAGAAATAACCAAGGCTGTGCCTCATGCTTCAGCTGGACTTGGTAATGTGGAAGAATCCCCTATGGGGTACTTGTTTTGAAGGTGTAAAGAGGTCATTGAGAGCAGCTGAGACTCAGCACTGTGAGAGGCTAGGGGAAGGCCATTGGTGAAGGTGCAGACTCAGTTGCAGTTTATAGCTGAGGACTGAAAAGGGAGTTTAAGATCAGAAAACCACTTTGACATCAGACATGGAGATACAGTTTGGAATTTGCCCAGTTGTTTTCTAGTATTGCTTTGGGAATTGCCATTAAGTGATTGAGTGGATCTCAGAAGAGACTTTGAACTTTGACTTTTAACATTATTTAAACTGTGGTAGATTATGGGGACTTTGGAAGTATAACTCAATGTATTTTGCATTATGCCATGGTGAGGTGTGGGCCCTGTAGGCTGGCTCATGTGCTCGAACAAACCTAAGGGGGCCAGAGAGTGGAATGTGGTGGTTTGAATATACTTGGCTCAGTGAGTGGCACTATTTGAAAGTATAGCTCTGTTGAAGTAGTTGTGACCTTGTTGGAGGAGGTGTGTCACTGTGGGTATAGACTTAAAGACCCTCGTCCTAGCTGTCTAGAAGACAGTCTTCTCCTAGCCACCTTCAGAACAAGATGTAGAACTCTTAGCTCCTCCAGCACCATGTCTGCCTGGATGCTGCCATGATTCTTGCCTTGATGATAATGGACTGAACCTCTGAACCTGTAAGTCAGTGCCAATTAAATGTTGTACATAAGAATTGCCCTGGTCATGGTGTCTCTTCTCAGGAGTAAAGCCCTAAAACCACACACACACACACACACACACACACACACACACACACACACACACACGGAAGGAAGAGAGAGAGAGAGAGAGAGAGAGAGAGAGAGAGAGAGAGAGAGAGAGAGAGAGAGAGAGACTATGGTATTTAACATATAATTCAAAAGAAACATTATAAGCATGTTTAAAGAGTTCAAATAACTTAAGTGAGAAGTAGAAAATATCTTTGTGAACTTATAAGAAAGAAACAAACTGATTAAAGTCTAAAAGACACCAGAAAACCAAATGAAATGAAAAAGACTACTTATATATAACTGGAAATAAATAAAGAGAAAAATACTAAAGATTGTTTTCATTTCCTAGTTGTTGAATAGGATGTTGTGTCCTTTGGATATATTCTAAGGAGTGGTGTATCTGGGCCATATGATAGGTTTACTTTTAATCTTTTAAGAATTCTAGACTCTGGTTTCCACAGTTGCTGTACCACTTTGCAATCCCACCAACAGTGCATGTAGGTTCCCTTTTCCCCACATTCCCTCCAACATTTGTTGGTGGTTGTTTTGGTGAGCTTTGCCATGCTGATTGGGATAAGCTAAAAATCTCAAAAGTTGTTTTGATGTGCATTTTCCTTATTTTTAGGGATGATGAACTTTTTTTTGGAATATTTCGTAGCCAGTTTTCTCTTCACTGGAGAACTCTCTATGCAGGTCCTAGACCCATTTTTGAATGGTTTATTTGTTTTTTTCTCCTTAAGCTACTGAAAATAATACAGGTCCTAAAGCATATGTAATATCACAGGTATTCCACATTCATAACATTCAAAACACAAACACATAGAAATAAAGAACAGAATGGCCTAAACCAGGAAATGAGGTAAGTAGAAACAATATTTGTTAAATGGCATAGAATTTATTATATATGTGGAATAATAATATGTTGGCCTTAATTAATATTAATGAACTCAGTACTACAAACTTCTGGAATGGTTAGATTTGAAATTTTCTAGTTGTAAATTTCAAAGCACATAAGAACATGAGAAAATTAATTGGCTTGATTTAATCCTTCTACAGTATAAACTCATTTTAAAAGTTACATTGCACCATCATCACTCATCAGCCTTGATAGGAAGTCACTGAAGAGAACTCATGATAAGGGTTCCTGTGGTTCCCCTGGGTATCCTCCTACCCTTTCACCTAACCTTGGTGAGGTTAGGCACATCCTCTTCCACTGAGACCAGAAAATGTAGCCCAGCTAGAAGAACATATTCTACTTATAGCCAACAGCTTTTGGGACAGCCCCTGCTCCAGTTGTTCAGAACCCACATGAAGACCAAGCTTCACATTTGCCACATAAGTGTGGAAAGACATAGGTCCAACCAGGGTATGTTCATTGGTTGGTGGTTCAGTCTCTGGGATCCCCAAGAGTCCAGGTTAGTTGACTGTTGGTTTTCCTGTGCAATTCCTAACCATAGGGGTCTGCAATCTGTCCTTCTATGATAAGGGTCCCTACGCTCCATCCACCTTTAGACTGTGGGTGTCTGCAGATGGGGAGAAGAATTGTGGGACGGGGTGACTGGGAGGGGGAGTGAATGGTATGCAAAGTTAAAAAATTGTGATAAGGATGCTGAAGTGTAGTTCTCTACAACTAATGGCTTGTCAGCAAGGGTTGGGGGAGAGCACCTCAGTTTTCATGAAGGGGTAGACCATCAAGAGTGTGACCATGCTCCAGTGAGTATATGAGCAACACAAACTAAACTTAGCTTTTTGCATGGGGGCAGGGCAGTGGGAGGGTTACAAGGGTTGAGGGTAGATCTGGGAGGGCTTGGAAATGAGTGTAATCAGGGTGCATTCTGCAAAATTTCTAAATAATCAATAAAACTATTATGTTGGGAAAATTACATTGCAGTATATCATTTATGCTTCAAATTATTTATAAGAGGATTATTTGAATGTCATTAGCACAAAGAAATGAAGAATGTTGGAAGTAATGAACAATCTAAATGTTCCAATTTGGTACATTCAATGTAAAGATGCAGACAAATTAAACTGTACAACATAAACCTGCCTATTTTGTATGTGTTACTTAAGAATAAAAAAGGGAGGTATGAAGTTAGGGGTGGCTATGTTAAAGAGATAAAAGGGAAATAGGAGGAGACAGTGGGGGTTAGTATAAACATATTTCACTGTATACATGCATGAAATGTTCAAAAATAATTATAAAATGAAAAAAGGTATTAAATTGAATTTTATTTCCAAATAGTTTTGGTTATTCTAGGATATTTAATTTTTACCCTGTTTAGAATCAGTTCATAAATATTTCCAAAAATTGCTTCAAATATTTTGTTTCGGGTTGCAGTGAATCTAAAGATAACTTTGATAGACAGGGGGAGAGTGGGCAGCCTTGTCTTGTCCCTGGTTTTAATGGGATTGCTTCAAGTCTCTCTCCATTTAGTTTGATGTTGGCTATTGTTTTGCTGTATATTGCTTTTATTATATTTAGGTATGAACCGTGAATTGCTATTGTCTCCAATACTTTTAGCATGAAGGGGTGTTGTATTTTCATCATCTAATGAGATGATCATGTGTTTTTTCCTTTGAGTTTGTTTGTGTAGGAGATTAAGTTGATGGATTTCCAAATATTGAACCATCTCTGCATCCCTGGGATGAAGCCTACTTGATCATGGTGAATGATTGTTCTGATATGTTCTTGGATTCAGTTTGCAAGAATTTTATTGAGCATTTTTGCATCAATATTCATGAGGGAAATTGGTCTGAAGTTCTCTTTGTTGGGTCTTTGTGTGGTTTAGTTATTAGTGTAACTGTGGCTTCATAGAATGTATTAGGTAGTATTCCTTCTGTTTCTATTTTATGAAATACTTTAAGAAGTATTGATATAAGGTTTTCTATGAAGGTCTGATAGAATTCTTTACTAAACCCACCTGGTCCTGGGGATTTTTTGGTTGGGAGACTTTTAATGACTGCTTCTATTTCCTTAGGGGTTACGGGACTCTTTAGATGTTTTACTAATCCTGATTTAACTTTGGTACTTCTGTTTAGAAATTCATCCACAGAACTACTCAGTAGGGGAAAGAGAATGATCTTTGTGAAGTAGAGGGAGAGAGGGATATGGGAGGAAAGAGGAAGGGGAGGGGAAAGGGAGGCAATGTAGATATGGGAGAAGATGGGGAAGAAGTACAGAGGGTCAGGAATTTGATAGTGGGTATGTAGCAGTGGGGGAGGGGGAACTGGGGGTAGCCACTAGAAAGCCCCAGTTGCCAGGGACCCAACAGGTTTCCAGAACATAACAGGGAGAACTTTAGCTGAAATACCTAACAAAGCTGAGATAGAACCTATAGAGGCCACATCCAGTGGTTAGGTCTTCAGTTGAGGGATGGGACTACCCATCTACCTCAAAAATATTAATCCAGAATTCTTCCTGCCAAAAGGAAATGCAGGGGAAAAGAGTGGAGCAGAGACTGAATGAAAAGCCATCCAGAGACTGTCCCACCTAGGGATCCATCCCATCTGCTGACACCAAACCCAGACACTATTGGGGATGCCAAGTAGTGCATGCTGACAGGAGCCTTATATAGCTGTCACCTGAGATGCTCTGCCAAAGCCTGACAAACCATTGGACTGATAACAGAGTCCCCAGTGGAGGAGTCAAAGAAAGGATTGAAGGAACTGAAGGGGCTTGCAACCCCATAGGAAGAACAGTAATATCAACTACCCAGACATCCCAGAGCTCTCAGGGACTAAACCACCAACCAAAGAGTACACACAGAGTGACCCATGGCTCCAACCACATATGTAGCAGAGGATGGCCTTGTTGGGCATCAATGGGAGGAGAGGACCTTGGTTCTGTGAAGGCTTGATATCCCAGTGTAGGGGAAACCATGACAGAGAGGAGGAACGGAGAGGGTGGGTGGGGGAGCACCCTCATAGAAGCAGGAGGAGGAGGGGGTATAGGGTAGGGGGTTTCCGGAGGAGAAACTGGAAAAGGGCATAATATTTGAAATGTAAGTAAAAAATATCCAATAAAAGAAAGTATTATTAAAAAATTTTAATTATATTAAAAAACTGTGTAAGTCTCCAAAAATGTTATATATTTTAGCAGAATTTGATTTGAGCAAATAATTGTCATACATATTTTATACTTTATTGCAATAAAATAAGATTTCCTGTATATTAAAAAAGATAACTGATATTTCAACAATATTGAATCTTCCATATAGCCATATTGAATCTATGGTTACTATATGCTTTCCCATTTAATACCTTTAAATTTTTCTACCATAAATACTTTGTAGTTTTGAGTGTGGGCATACTCAACTGTCTCAATATTCCTCATATGTAATAAAAATTCACTGTTATTGCAAATGGTATTATTTTTAATTAGATTTAAGTTTTGATATCAATTGCTAATATTTTGATGAATAGTTGATTTTACCATATTATGTATACTATGTCCTTGCTATATTTTAAATATTACTTCTGTATCATTTCTAGTGGTTTGTAGATCCCAAAAGATCTTAAATTATCATTAGCTATGATTAAAAAGAGTTTATCCTTTACACCTCCAATTTACTTATATAACCTACTGCAAATACTAAATAGAAATGAAGACAGTGACTATTGTGATTTAGAAATCCAAGAACATATCAAATCAGTCATTCACCAAGATCAAGTAGGCTTCATCCCAGGAATGCATGGATAGTTCAATATATGAAAATCCATCAACATAATCCAATATATAAACAAGCTCAAAAGAAAAAAAAACCTCACATGATCATCTCATTAGATGCTGGAAAAGCCTTTGACAAAAAACAATACTCCTTCATGTAAAAAGGAAAGCCTAGGAATTCAGGGAACATACCTAAACACAATAAAAAGCAATATATGGCAAACCAATAGCCAACATCAAACTAAATGGAGAGAAACTTGAAGCAATCCCACTAACATCAGAGAAAAGACAAGGCTGCCCACTCTCTCCCAATTTAATTATTATAGCACTCAAAGTTCTAGCCAGAGCAATTAGACAAAAAAGGAGGTCAGAGGGATACAAATTGGAAGAGAAGTAGTAAAAAATATCACTATTTGAGGAAGATATGGCAGTATACTTATTTGACCCCAAAATTTCCACCGAAGAACTCCTTCAGCTGATAAAAAAAACTTCAGCAAAGTGGCTGTGATATAAAATTCATTCAAACAAATCAGGATCCTTTCTCTACTCAAAGAATAAATGGGCTGAGAAAGAAACTAGGGAAAGTCATACCCTTCACAATAGCCACAAATAGTATAAACTATCTTAATGTGACACTAATCAAGCAAGTGAAAGATCTGTATGACAAGGACTTTAAGCCTCTGAAGAAACAAGTTGAAGAAGACCTTAGAAGATGGAAAGACCTCCCATACTCATGGATTGGCAGGATTAATATAGTAAAAATGGCCATTTTTCCAAAAGCAATCTACAGATTCAATGCAATCCCCATCAAAATTCCAACTCAGTTCTTCACAGAGATAGAAGAGCATTTCTCCAATTCAACTGCAGCAACAAAAAAACAAAACAAAACAAACAAACAAACAAAAAAACCTCAGGAGAGCGAAAAGTATTCTCAATAATAAGGGAACTTCTGGGTAAATTACCATCCCTGACCTCAAGCTCTAGTACAGAGCAATAGTGATTAAAAACCACATCTTATTGATATAGAGATAGGCACGTAGATCAATGGAGTAGAATTGAAGACCCAGAATTAATACCATATACCTATGGTCACCTGATCTTTGACAAAGAAATCAAAACAATGCAGTGGTAAAAAGACAGTATATTCAACCTATGGTGCTGGCTCAACTGATGATCAGTATGTAGAAAAATGTAAATGGATCCATTCTTTTTTTTTATTTTTTTTTTATTTATTTTTTTTTATTAACTTGAGTATTTCTTATATACATTTCGAGTGTTATTCCCTTTCCCGGTATCCGGGCAAGCATCCCCCTCCCCCCTCCCCTTCCTTATGGGTGTTCCCCTCCCAACCCTCCCCCCATTGCCGCCCTCCCCCCATAGACTAGTTCACTGGGGGTTCAGTCTTAGCAGGACCCAGGGCTTCCCCTTCCACTGGTGCTCTTACTAGGATATTCATTGCTACCTATGGGGTCAGAGTCCAGGGTCAGTCCATGTATAGTCTTTAGGTAGTGGCTTAGTCCCTGGAAGCTCTGGTTGCTTGGCATTGTTGTACTTTTGGGGTCTCGAGCCCCTTCAAGCTCTTCCAGTTCTTTCTCTGATTCCTTCAATAGGGGACCTATTCTCAGTTCAGTGGTTTGCTGCTGGCATTCGCCTCTATATTTGCTGTATTCTGGCTGTGTCTCTCAGGAGCGATCTACATCCGGCTCCTGTCGGTCTGCACTTCTTTGCTTCATCCATCTTGTCTAATTGGGTGGCTGTATATGTATGGGCCACATGTGGGGCAGGCTCTGAATGGGTGTTCCTTCAGTCTCTGTTTTAATCTTTGCCTCTCCCTTCCCTGCAAAGGGTATTCTTTTTCCTCATTTAAAGAAGGAGTGAAGCATTCACATTTTGATCATCCGTCTTGAGTTTCGTTTGTTCTAGGGATCTAGGGTAATTCAAGCATTTGGGCTAATAGCCACTTATCAATGAGTGCATACCATGTATGTCTTTCTGTGATTGGGTTAGCTCACTCAGGATGATGTTTTCCAGTTCCAACCATTTGCCTACGAATTTCATAAAGTCGTTGTTTTTGATAGCTGAGTAATATTCCATTGTGTAGATGTACCACATTTTCTGTATCCATTCCTCTGTTGAAGGGCATCTGGGTTCTTTCCAGCTTCTGGCTATTATAAATAAGGCTGCGATGAACATAGTGGAGCATGTGTCTTTTTTATATGTTGGGGCATCTTTTGGGTATATGCCCAAGAGAGGTATAGCTGGATCCTCAGGCAGTTCAATGTCCAATTTTCTGAGGATCCTCCAGACTGATTTCCAGAATGGTTGTACCAGTTTGCAATCCCACCAACAATGGAGGAGTGTTCCTCTTTCTCCACATCCTCGCCAGCATCTGCTGTCCCCTGAGTTTTTGATCTTAGCCATTCTCACTGGTGTGAGGTAGAATCTCAGGGTTGTTTTGATTTGCATTTCCCTTATGACTAAAGATGTTGAACATTTCTTTAGGTGTTTCTCAGCCATTCGGCATTCCTCAGCTGTGAATTCTTTGTTTAGCTCTGAGCCCCATTTTTTAATAGGGTTATTTGTTTCCCTGCGGTCTAACTTCTTGAGTTCTTTGTATATTTTGGATATAAGGCCTCTATCTGTTGTAGGATTGGTAAAGATCTTTTCCCAATCTGTTGGTTGAAATGGATCCATTCTTATCTCCTTGTACAAAGCTCAGGTCCAAGTGGATCAAGGACTTTCAGATGAAACCAGATACACTGAATTTAAAAGAAGAGAAAATAGGAAAGACCCTTGACACCTTAGCACAGCAAAAAATTTCCTGAACAGAACACCAATGACCCTGGTTGTAAGATTAACTATAGACACATCAGAGCTCATAAAATTGAAAAGATTCTGTAAGGCAAAGGGCATTATCATCAGGACAAAATGGCAACCTACATATTGGGGAAAGATCTTTGCCAATCGTACATCTAATAGAGGGCTAATATCAAATCTATTCAAAGTCCCCAATAAGTTAGACTTCAGAAAACTAAATAACTCTATTAAAAATGGGACACAGAGCTAAACAAAAAATTCTCAGTTAAGGAATCACCAATGACCAAGAAGCATCTAAAGAAAAGTTTAACAACCTTATTCATCGGGGAAATGCAACTCAAAATAACCCTGAGATTCCACCTCACACCAGTCAGAATGGCTAAGATCAAAAAGCTATATGATAGCAGATGCTGGTGAGAATATGGAGAAAGAGGAATACTCCTCTATTGCTGGTGGGATTGTAAGCTGCTGGTACAACCACTCTAGAAAACAGTCTGGTGGTTTCTCACAAAATTGGTCATAATACTATGTGAGGACCCAGCTACACCACTACTGGGGATATACCCAAATGATGCTCCAACATATAACAAGGACACGTGCTCCACTATTGTCATAGCAGGGTTATTTATAAGAGCCAGAAGGTGAAAATAACCCAGATGTCCCTCAACAGAGGAATGGATACAGAAAATGTGGTACATTTATACAATGGAGTACTATTCAGCTATTACAAACAATGATTTCATGTAATTCACAGGCAAATGAATGTAACTTGAAAATATTATCCTGAGTGAGTTAATCCAGTCACAAAAGAACACACATGGTATGTACTCACTGACAAGTGGATATTAGTAAAAAAGAAGCTCATCTCCAAAAATCTAACCCATTATTCCTTCTGTTTAAAGGAAATACAGAGACTAAAGGAAAGGTTATCCAGAGACTTTCCCACCTGGGGAGCCCATATGCAGACACCAAAGTCAGACACCCAACTAGTACTTTCTGACAGGAGCCTTGTTTTGCAGATCCTGACCAATACATATGTGGGATTTTGCAGCCAACCATTGGATTGAGCATGTGGACCCCAGTGGAGGAGTTAGGGGAAGGATTGAAGGAGCAGAAGGGGTTTGTAACCCCATAGGATGAAAAACAATATCAAACAACTAGACTCCCAGAGCTCCAAGGAGCTAAACCACCACCCAAAGAATGCACATGGAGGGACCCGTGGTTCCAGCTGTATGTATAGCAGAGGATGGCCTTATCTGGCATCAATGTTAGGGGATGCCTTTGGTCCTGTGAAGGCTGGATACCCCAGCTTTGGGGAATGCTATGGTGGTGGTGTGGGGGTGGCTGGGTAAGTGGGGGTGCACCCTCTTAGAAGCAGGGCTGGGGGTGGAATGAGTGTTTTGGGGGGCAGAGAAGAGAGATAACATTTAAAATATAAATAAAGAAAATACGAAAAGCAACCCAAATCCCATGGGAGAGAGCTGAACACCCAGAAGTGTGGACAACCCTGAGACCGCAGGACAGACTGCCACTTCTGCCCACCTTTGCCCACATCCCTGGCCCAAGAGGAAACCGCATAGTGCCTCTGGACACAGGAATACAGGAGCAGACAGCGGCCGTTACCTCTGGTTCTGGTCTGTGCCCAGAACTGAACTGAACTGAACCGGTCAGACAGCTCCCTGCACCCAAATCCCATGGGAGTAGGGGTTTAGAAAGACCCTCAGAAGTGCTGCCATTCCTGAGAAACCAGAGGAGGCTACTCTCCCGACTCAAGAGGAAAATGCCTAGTGCCATCTGTACCCCCTGTGCACAGGGACCTAGGAGCAGTAGGCGCAGGACCTTTCCAGTTGCTGCCTTGCCAGAAGCACCTACACACCTGAAAGCAGAGGTAAGACCAACTTTTCTGCTCAAAGTGACCTGCCTGGTGGACTCAAAGCACAAAAAGGCAGAAGTCCTCTGGTTCTGGTCTGCACCCAGAACTCAACTGAGCAGCTGCCTGCACCCAAATCCCATGTGTGTGTGTGGGTGGGGGAGCTAGACCCTCAAAATTGTGGACACTCCTGATAAACCAGAGGAGACTACTCTCTGCCCACATTCTCAACTCAAGAGAAAAACGCCTAGTGCTATCTGTGCCCCCTGCACACAGGGACCTAGGAGCAGTAGAAGAAGGACCCTTCCGGTTGCTGACCTTGCCAAGAGCTGAAAGCCAGCCATCAGGAGCAACTAAATGCCTGAGCAGAACATTCGGGCAGGAAAACAGGTCTGTAAGAGGGTTAAGCCATCATCAGAAACAGCAAGACAAGCTAACACCAGAGAAAACCTGATGGCCAGAGGAAAGTGCAGGAACCCAAGCAACAGAAACCAAGATTATTTGGCATCATTATTTGACCCAGTTCTCCCACCAAAGCAAACATTGGATATCCAAACACATCAGAAAAGCAAAATTTAGATTTAAAATCACATATTATCAAGATGATGGAGGACTTTAAAAAGATCATAAATAACTCCCTTAAGGAAACACAGGACAACACAAGTAAACAAGTAGAAGCCCTTAAAGAGGAAATACAAAAATCCCTTAAAGAATTAAAGGAAAGCACAACCAAACAGGAGAAGGAATTGAACAAAACCATCTAGGAATTAAAAATGGGAAAAGAAACATTAAAGAAAGCACAAAGGGAGACAACCCTGGAGATAGAAAATCTAGGGAAGAGATCAGAAGACATAGATGCAAGCATCACCAACAGAATACAAGAGATAGAAGAGAAAATCTCAGGATCAGAAGATACCATAGAAAACATCAACACAACTGTCAAAGAAAATGTAAAGCAGAAAAAGCTCCTAACCCAAAACATATAGGAAATTCAGGACTCAATGAGAAGATCAAACCTAAGGATAATAGGTGTAGAAGAGAGCGAAGACTCTCACCTTAAATGGCCAGTAATTATCTTCAACAAAATTATAAAAGAAAACTATCCCAATGTAAAAATGAGATGCCCTTAAACATAGAAGAAGCCTACAGAACTCCAAATAGATTGGGCCAGAAAAGAAATTCCTCCTGTCACATAATAGTCAAAACACCAAATTCACAAAACAAAGAAAGAATATTAAAATCAGTAAGGGACAAAGGTCAAGTAACATATAAAGGCAAATCTATCAGAATTACACCAGACTTCTCAGCAGAGACTATGAAAGCCAGAAGATCTGGGATAGATGTCATACAGACCCTAAGAGAAACCAAAGGCCAGCCCAAGCTACTATATCCGGCAAAGCTCTCAATTAACATTGAGGGAGAAACCAAGATATTCCATGACAAAACCAAATTTACACAATGTCTTTCTACAAATCCAGCCCTACAGAGGATAATATATGGAAAGGCACAACACAAGGAGGGAAATTATGTCATAGAAAAAGCAAAAAGGTGATCTCCTTGCAACAAAACCAAAAGAAGAGAAACACAAAAACATTATCCCACCTCTAAATATGAAAATAACAAGAAGCAACAATCACTATTCCTTAATATCTTTCAACATTAATGGTCTTGATTAATAAAAAGACAATAAAAAGATATAGATTAACAGACTGGATACATAAAGAGGATCCAGCATTTTGCTGCATACAGGAAAAACACCTCAGGGATAAAGACAGATACTACCTCAGAGTAAAAGGCTGGAAAACCACTTTCCAATCGAATGGTCCGAAGAAGTAAGTTGGAGTAGCCATTCTAATATTGAATAAAATTGACTTTCGACCAAAAGTCATCAAAAAAGATAAGAAAGAACACTTCATATTCATCAAAGGAAAAATCCACCAAGATGAACTCTCAATCCTAAATATCTATGCTCCAAATACAAGGGCACCTATACTCATAAAAGAAACCTTACTAATGCTCAAAGCACACATTGCACTTCACACAATAATAGTAGGAGATTTCAACACCCTACTCTTATCAATGGAAAGATCATGGAAACAAAAATTAAACAGAGACATAGAGAAACTAACAAAAGCTATGAACCAAATGAACTTAACAGATATTTATAGAACATTTCATCCTAAAACAAAAGGATATACCTTCTTCTCAGCACTTCATGGTACCTTCTCCAAAATTGATCATATAATCAGTTACAAAACAGGCCTCAATAGATACAGGAAGATAGAAATAATTCCATGCATCCTATCAGATCACAACGGACTAAGGCTGGTCTTCAATACCAACCAAATGACAGAAAACCCACATATACATGGACGTTGAACAACACTCTACTCAATGATAACTTGGTTAAGGAAGAAACAAAGAAAGAAATTAATGACTTTTGAGAATTTAATGAAAATGAAGGCAAAACATACCTAAACTTATGGGATACAATGAAAGCAGTGCTAAGAGGAAAACTCATAGCTCTGAGTGCCTCCAAAAAGAAACAGGAGAGAACATACACTAGCAGCTAAAAGCTCCAAAACAGAAAGAAGTAAATACATACAAGAGGAGTAGAAGTTAGGAAATAATCAAACTCAGGGCTGAAATCAACCAAGTAGAAACAAAAAGGACTATACAAAGAATAAACAAAACCAGGAGCTGGTTCTTTAAGAAAATCAACAAGATAGATAAGCCCTTAGCCAGACTAACCAGAGGGCACAGAGAGTGGATCCAAATTACGAAAATCAGAAATGAAAAGGGAGACTTAAGAACGGAATCTGAGGAAATTAAAAAAACCATCAGATCCTACTACAAAAGCCTATATTACACAAAACTTGAAAATCTGGAGGAAACGGACAATTTTCTAGACAAATACCAGGTACTAAAGTTAAATCAGGAACAAATAAACCATTTGAACAACCCAATAACTCCTAAAGAAATGTGATCACCAACCCATTCAAAAAACCTTTATCTACAATGCTGTCTTGCCTGCAAATTATGCTAGGGCAATGGTGGCACAAAGATTATAGGTAATCAACCAATGACTGATTTGACTCCACAAGATGGAACCCATACCCAACATTTCTTCAGTGACAAAGAATCAGAGACTAGTTAGCTCAGACACCTAGGGTAAGACCAAATACCACCAAACTTATAGTAATTAAATGACTCCTAATGATATTCTGTATTACTCAGATCCATGCCTTATTAAGACATCATGAGGTAAGCTTCCTCTTGCAGCAGATGGTAACAAATACAGAGATCCACATAATACATACACAGAGAGACCTTGAAACCGACAGCTATACATGGGGTGCCTCCATCTAATTTCTTTTCTTAAAACTCTAACACTACAGAAGAGACAGGAAGAGCTTATGAGCCAGAATCCCTATGATGGACACCAACAAAACAAAAAACAAAAACAAAACAAAAACAAAGAAACCAAACCAAACCAAAAACAAACAAAACCCCCTAAGCCCCACCAAATCAATTGAACAAAGCTCATGTGAGCTCACAGAGACCGAAAATGCAAGCACAGGGCCTGCTCAGCTCTCTCTGCAGATATATTACAGTTTTCAGTGTAGTATTTTTATGGGACTCCTGAGTGTGTGAGTGAGTGGGTGTCTCATTCTTGTGTCTGCTCTTGGAGCTCTTTTCCTTGTGTTGATTAGCCTTATCCTATTCCAATGTAATGATTTTGTTTTATCTTATTTTATTTTTTTGTTGTTATCTCTTAGAAGCCTGTTCTTTCTAAAGAGACACAGAATGGAGGTGGGTCCAGATGCCAAGGGAGGTGGAGGATAATTTGAATGTGTAAAGGTAAAGGAAACTGTGATCAGGATATATTATATGAGAAAAGAATATATTTCCAACAGAGGGGGACAGTAGGTCAAAATTATCATCTCTCTTGATAATTACATGAAGTGTATTTAATGACTGGACATAGTAGTACTGTTGGTTATAATGTTCTGTGAACGTTTATATATATGTTATTGCATAAGTTCTTTATACTCATTGATATTTAAGTCAAATTGTTATGTCAATTTTTGAGAGAATTCTATTGATGTCTCTCATTCCAATTGTGAATATATTTGTTTCTCTCTAAAGTTCTATTGTATTATTTTGAGGATCTGTTTTCCTCAATTTCCTAAATATTTAGGAGGATAGTATTTTCATGATAATTTTGCTTCATTTTGAATATAGAATTTTCTTCTTTTGCATCATAACTTCTTTGGCTCAAAATGTGCTTGGTCTAAGGTTAATATAGCTGTATTCAAATTTACTGCTTCCTATACTATAAATAAATACACTACAAATAAAAATCAATACTATATATGCGAAATAAGCCACTAATGAAATATTGTGAGACTTTGTGTTAGATGTCCTTATGGGACATATAATAAGAGTTTCAGAGACAGTGGTGACTAAGATAGGTAATCTGTCAGCAAGCCTTATAGTCTCTTCTTTTCATGGAGCCGTTCTGTTCTTGTTTTTCTGTTGCTGCTGATCTATTCTTGGACTTTATTTCTTCTTCAGTTTATCAAAACCTTACTTTTCTTGACAGTTTTGTTTTTGAAAAATATTCAACTGCTCTAGATTCTTTTTGCAGCTCAACAGCTGTTTTAATTTTTAACCAAGTGATAAGCAAATTCTTATATCTTTTTTCATATTTATGTCTGATCATAAACTGTTCCAGTATGTTCCAGATTCATAATAATGATAAGCAACATTAAGAAGCACCTACCAATTAAGAAGTACTCAGCACACATGAGTAGCATCTATATCAACTAGAGACTGCTTCTTTTATTTTGGAGAACAAAGGAATAAGGTGCAGACAGTTTTGACTTACTTAATGCGACAGTGATTAAACCTGGATTGGGGTTTATATTTAAATGATATGGTTTCAGAATGGTGGCAGAAATGTCTTCTTCCAGATGTTTCTGGGACATCACTCTGTTGATGGAAGAAAGAATGATGATAAGGAGAATAGATCAGGAACACACATACACACACACACACACACACACACACACACACACACACACATACATTGGAATGAGATATAGTTAGAAAATAATACTTGGCCAAAATGCTATTAAGTTCATTTCAAGTTTATCCCTTCATCAGGTGTAAACCCTTGAGGGTTAAGTTCCTTGGGACTCTGTCTCTGAACGATTGTGTGCCCCTAGGAGAAGGTCCCTTAGTCTGTGCAGTATATGAACAAATGTTAAGTTTGGGGCTTCACTCTTCATGTCTAGATATGTCAGGGTAGGAGGTTTTTCTTTCCCACATATTTACAAAGTCATTGTCTCAGAATGATTATCATTATGAAGAAAGTCAGATCTTCTATCTTCTAGAAAATGACCATTCCCTTAAAAGTAACTGACAGAGCTGCAGAAAGAATATCCACAAAGAAGTGAGTACCGTGGGCTTGGGAAGTAGGAAGTTTTGAAACATGATGGAGAAACAATAATGGTGTGAAATGGGGGTACATGGTCTCCCACCCCTAAAATTTTGGTATTTTACCCACAGAATTATCAGAGTCCATAATTGTTTTGTGTGTTAAATTATAAGAATGACATAGAGATGTTGGAAGATGTTCAATGTGTGCTTTGAGCTTCAGTAACATTTCTTTTTAACGTTTGGGGCATAGATGTGCGTGTGTGTGTGTGTGTGTGTGTGTGTGTGTGTGTGTGTGCATGTGCATGTTAGGTATGTTCATATGGATGCCAGAGGAAAGCTTGAGGTGCTATTCTGTACTATCCACCTTGATTTTGCAGACTGGGTCTCTCACTGGTATGGCTTTCCAAGTGGGAAAGACTGGTTGGTTGGTGAGACATTCTAAGGGATTCCATCATCTCTGTCTCTCCTGACCTAGGACAATATGCCCATCCCATTAAGATTAACTTTTAAAATACTCTGTTATGCTTGCAGACAGGAGCATGTTGTTCACTGAGAGGGTCTCCTCAGCAGCTGATACAGATACAGACACCCACAGCCAAACAGTGGCTGGAGCTTGTTGACTCTTATGGAAGAATAAGAGAAAGGATTGCAAGTCCCGAAGGGATAGGAACTCCACAGGAAGGCCAAAAGAGTAACATGATTCTTGATGGAAGAGAGTTCAGACTCTAAAGATCTCAACATATAAGGTGTTGAAGTCTACATAGGATTTTTGCACAAGTGTCCAGATCTACAAGAGTGGAATATTGATGTTCGGTACTGCTGAGAGGTTTCTATAATAGACCTGTTTAGGACACTGATTTCAAAATCACTCGAGTTTCGCAAGTCATAATTCTTATTCGTTTGATGCATCCCAACTGACCAATGGAAGAAAAGAATCAGACTGTCATGCCTGCGTTTATCTTCCTTGGCATTACAGATAACCTCCATCAGAAGATTGTCATCTTCATCATCTTTTCCTTTGTTTATCTTTTCACTCTTGGCGGTAATGTGGGGATGATAACTCTCATATGGTTGGACCCCAGGCTGCACTCGCCTATGTACTTTTTTCTCAGCCACTTGTCCTTTGTAGATGTGTGCTCCTCTTCTTCTATAGCTCCCAAGATGCTGTGCGACATTTTTGCAGAGAACAAAACCATCCCTTTTGTGGGCTGTGCAGCACAGATGTGGTTCTTTGGTCTCTTTGTGGCAACTGAATGCTTTCTCCTGGCTGCCATGGCATATGACCGGTATGCAGCCATCTGTAAGCCCTTGCTGTATACACTTATTATGTCTCCACATCTCTGTGTGTTGTTGGTTATTGGGCCTTATGCCATTGCTCTTATAAGTACAATGACACATACAACTTTGACCTTTTGCTTACCATTCTGTGGTCCATATATTATCAACCACTTTTTCTGTGACATTTCACCTTTGCTGTCTCTAGCATGTACTGACACTAAGTTCAATAAAGTTGTGCTTTTTGTCTTGGCTGGAGCAGTTGGTGTGTTCAGTGGTCTGATCATTCTGATGTCCTATGTCTGCATTTTGATGGCAATTTTGAAGATTCAGACAGCTAATGGGAGACTCAAAGCCTTCTCAACTTGTTCCTCTCACTTGGCAGCTGTCTCTATCCTGTATGGGACTCTTTTCTTCATCTGTGTTCGACCCAATGCCAGCTCCTCCTTGAATATTAATAAAGTGATCTCCTTATTTTACACTCTGATGATCCCCATGTTGAATCCAATCATCTACAGCTTTAGGAACACAGAGGTAAAAGGTGCATTTAGGAGAACTTTGCAGAAGAAGCACTTCCTAGTAAGTGCTTAAGATAGAATTCTCTCTGTGACATACGTTAACTTGTGAGGGCAAAATGTAAGACAAAGACTACTAGAGTGAGAACAAGAGGCTGCAAGTGAGTCCTCGTTCTGCCTGATCACAAACTATTACACAATTTTGTGGCAGAACTTGATGGATACCACCTTACAGATTTATCACTTTTAGTCAATTTAGCCGCACTTTGAAATATTTTAATTAAACATGCATCTTCAAAGTGAGAATCATATTTTGAACACAATATTTTATATGTTTCCTGATCCAAATGAAATTGAAGTCATGGAAAGTTCAAACTCTGGCAAAATTTTATACATTTCCACATTTTGGCTAAACACAACCCTAGGAAGAGAAAATACATGTAGTTTTGTTGCTTTTAAGACCTACTTCTATGTATATGGATATCTTGCTTCATGTATGTAAATGTAACATGTACTGTAAGTGTCTGAAGTGTCCAAAATGATATATAGGATCCCCTGAACTAGAATTACAGACAGTTGTGAACTACAACTTGTGTGCTGGGAATTCAACCCAGGCTCTCTGGAAAAGCAGCCAATGTTCTGAACTGCTAGACCATCTCTCCAGTCCCCCATCGTGTTTTGTTTTGTTTTGTTTTGTTTTGTTTTGTTTTGTTTTGTTTTTGGTACAAGAATTTAAAAGTGGCTTTCAAAATATCTGGAACAATAAGATTTTGTAAAATTTGCAACTTTTCTTTCAAGTGCCATAAACACATTGCCTGTTAAAATTTTCAAATGAAATGTAATGAGTTGCAGTATATCATCTACCTTAAAGAATAATTTGACTGTGTCTTCCTCTTCGTCTCCCTTTCTATCTTTATCTTTACTTCTATCTGTATCTCTCGTCTCTCTGTCTCTGTCTCTCTCTTTCTTTTGTGTGTGTGTGTGTGTGTGTGTGTGTGTGTGTGTGCGCGCGCGCGCGTGTGTGTGTGTAGGCATTTGGAGCCTTCACATTTTACCTTGTTCAAGGCAGGCTCTCTTGTTGATATGTCCACATACTAGGTGGACTAGTCCATCAGCTTCTAAAAAATTTTCTGGTTCTTTCCACATCATGTTGTAAAATTGCTGAGGTAATAGATGTGAACTATACAGCAGTCTTTAGATGGGTCCTAGGGATCTGATATCTGGACTTTAAGTTTGCATAGCAAGCACCTTAATGTTTGAGCTATTTTTTTTACCTCTGGTAACATCTCTTTAATAGACTTTAATAGGTCCTATCTTTACAGAAACAAATAACTTCAATATCAAGTCTTATTTATGCTATCACTTTTTGCAGCACCTACCTTTTTGTCCAATCCCTTTAAGAATGTATCACACTAAATGTAAAACTGGAACAAAAATATCTATAAACACCTAAGAGGTCCACTGAGAATTGCATCTTATTTATTAATGATCAGAGACTTTAGATCTTGCTAGTTTTAAGTGACTTTCTGAAGGAGGGAACACATAAAGAAGGAGCGAAAGAATAAAATTAATATTTTACAGTGCTTTTGTTTATCTGTGGTGGCAGACATCATGAAAATCATATGCAGATTGCTTTTTCCTCATCTATTTTTGCTAGTGCTTGAGTATTGAATGTGTGGCCCAAGATAATTCTCCTGTATGCAGTGCATCTGAGAGAAGCTAGAAGTTGGACACCTGCTTTACACTGTCTATCTCAGTAAGACCATTTTGTTCTTTGTAGGTAAAGTCAGGCTGCAGTTTACCGGAGAATGAGGGAGGTCTTTTTTTTTATTGTCATTGTTGTTCTTTGTTTGTTTGCTTGCTTGTTTTTCGTTCCTTTGTTTGTTCTTGTGTTTTTGTTTTTTTTTGTAAAGCACGACTGTTTAGGAGAGTCATTAAACCTCACTAACCTTTCATTGCTGCCTTAATACCATTTCTTAATGTTCAAGTCTTTCTCAGTCCTAAAGTGTTTCTCTCTCTCTCTCTCTCTCTCTCTCTCTCTCTCTCTCTCTCTCTCTCTCTCCAGCTTCTGACTGTGTAGTTCTGGCTGTCCTCAGACTCATTAAGTAGACCAGGCTGGCTTTGAACTCACAGAAATCTGCTTGCCTCTGACTCCATAGTGCTAAGATTAAGGCATACACCAACAAGCCTAGTTTTCTTTCTTCCCAAGCTTTGATATGTATAGCATTTGAAATGTAAATACGAAATACCCAATTTAAAAAAAAATGGAAAGTAAAAGAGTGGAACATGAAATGTGGGAAGGGGGAGTGAGTATGTCAAAATACACTGGGTGCATGCAGGACATTTTTAAGGAATATTTTAAATAAATAATATAAGACTGGATTCCACAAAATTCACTTTATGAAAGTAAATGCCCCTCCAAGTAGAATGCTTGAGGCTAATCACAAACCTTCTGCTGTTTCTTTTTTCACTCCTCTATTTTCTTAGAACGTTAGGAAGCATAAGCTCTGTCTCTTTGATTATGACAGCATGGAAATCTCTTTTAAAGCTAAATGAACTCCTTAGCCTACTTTGTGTTGGAGAATTCAGAATCAGAAAGCCATAGCTCTGATATGCCATCACCAAGGACAACATAGCATGGAGCAAGTTCTATTGCCCAAATATTTCCCTTTAATGAAAAACTACCTCCTGCTGTAAAGATTATGTTTGTGTTTCTTTTGGATAAAGATAATTAGCTAAAATGAATGGCCTCCACAAATGTCAGATGAATATGGCATATTCTGTATGATATATGTAACAAGTAGTACTGTCAAGTCCATTTACGTGAAGACTGGTAATAATTTGTCTTTTAAATATGTATAAAAATCCTAATTGTCTATATTTAAAAAAATTTAAAAAAGGAAAAAAGGGAGAAATGTTCAACATTCATAGTTATCAGGAAAATGTAAATCAAAACTACTTTGAGATTCTATTTTACACCTGCCTGAAGGGCTAAGGTCTATATCTCTTGCCAGTGAAGATGTGTAATTAAGGGAATACTCATATATCACTCATGGTAGTGGAAACTCATACAGCCATGGTGGAAATTATTATAAAAATTCCTCAGAAAGATGAGAATTGATCTACCTCAAGATTCAGCTATATTACTCTTGGAAATACACCTAAAACATACTTCATCCTACCAAAGGGACAATTGCTCAAACATATTTATTGTTACTCTATTCATAATAGCTAGAAATTGGAAACAACATCGAGCCTGTCAACTGATGAATGGATAAAGAAAATGTAGTGCATTTACGCAATGGACAATTACTCAGTAGTTAAAATGACATCATGACATTTGCAGGCAAATGGATGGAATAAGAAAAAAAAACATGAATGAGGTAACTCAGATTCTGAACGATAAATATTGTAGGTATTTGCTTATATGTGGATATTACCTGTTATGTAAGTAATGACCAAGCTAAAATCTGTGGACCCAGAGAGACTAGGTATAGAGGGACCAGGTGAGATGCATGGATACACGTGGAAGTTGGACATAGAATAGATTGTTCAGGTGGACTCAGGACAGGAACCGGAAGATAAGGAAGGAAGGAAGAGGGGAGATGGCATTGATGGGAGGGATACAGGGAGAGAGAGTTGGAATTGAGTCACATTTGAGAGGTGGTATGAGACCTAGTGCAATAGAAACATTCTGGAAAAATATGAAGGTGATCCTAATGAAGTCTCCAAATAATGAGGGAGACAGATTACCAACTGGACATCTCTGGACACCAAATAAAGCTTCCATTACTGGGCCTGGGTTACATCTAATTGAGTTGTTGGCTAAAAGCATCACATGTAAATCTTCAAACAACTCAGGTTGTTGCAAAAGAATAGTTTGTCCTGTACCACCTCACAGCAAAGCCCTGTTGCTGAACATAATACCCTCACAACTCAAGTATGGAGAAGTTGAGCTGGTTCCTACATAGAATCTTTCCCCCTAAGTTCTAATGTCTTGGTGTGGGAAAGTACTTTTTAGGGTATGAAATAGAAATGTGATCACCAACCCATTCAAAAAACCATTATCTTCAATGCTGTCTTGCCTGCAAATTATGCTAGGGCAATGGTGGCACAAAGATTATAGGTAATCAACCAATGACTGATTTGACTCCACAAGATGGAACCCATACCCAACATTTCTTCGTGACAAAGAATCAGAGACTAGTTAGCTCAGACACCTAGGGTAAGACCAAATACTACCAACCTTAAAAGTAGTAATTAAATGACTCCTAATGATATTCTGTATTACTCAGATCCATGCCTTATTAAGACATCATGAGATAAACTTCCTCTTGCAGCAGATGGTAAGAAATACAGAGATACACATTATACACCCACAGAGAGACCTTGAAACCGACAGCTATACATGGGGTGCCTCCATCTAATTTTTTTCCTTACAACTCTAACACTACAGAAGAGACAGGAAGAGCTTATGAGCCAGAATCCCTATGATGGACACCAACAAAACAAAAAAACAAAAACAAAGAAGCCAAACCAAACCAAAAACAAACAAAAACCCCTAAGCCCCACCAAATCAACTGAACAAAGCTCATGTGAGCTCACAGAGACCGAAAATGCAAGCACAGGGCCTGCTGAGCTCTCTCTGCAGATATATTACAGTTTTTGGTGTAGTATTTTTATGGGACTCCTGAGTGTGTGAGTGAGTGGGTGTCTCATTCTTGTGTCTGCTCTTGGGGCTCTTTTCCTTGTGTTGATTAGCCTTATCCTATTCCAATGTAATGATTTTGTTTTATCTTATTATATTTTTTTGTTGTTATCTCTTAGAAGCCTGTTCTTTCTAAAGAGACACAGAATGCAGGTGGGTCCAGATGCCAAGGGAGGTGGAGGATAACTGGGATGTGTAAAGGAAAAGAAAACTGTAATCACAATATATTATATGAGAAAAGAATATATTTCCAACAGAGGGGGACAGTAGGTCAAAATTATCATCTCTCTTGGTAGTTACATGAAGTGTATTTAATGACTGGACATAGTAGTACTGTTGGTTAAAATGTTCTATGAATGTTTATATATATTTATTTATTTATTTTTTATTTTTTTATTAACTTGAGTATTTCTTATTTACATTTCGAGTGTTATTCACTTTCCCGGTTTCCGGGCCAACATCCCCCTAACCCTTCCCCCTCCCCTTCTGTATGGGTGTTCCCCTCCCCTTCCTCCCCCCATTGCCGCCCTCCCCCCAGCAATCACGTTCACTGGGGGTTCAGTCTTAGCAGGACCAAGGGCTTCCCTTTCCACTGGTGCTCTCACTAGGCTATTCATTGCTACCTATGAGGTCAGAGTCCAGGGTCAGTCCATGGATAGTCTTTAGGTAGTGGCTTAGTCCCTGGAAGCTCTGGTTGCTTGGCATTGTTGTTCATATGGTGTCTCGAGCTCCTTCAAGCTCTTCCAGTCCTTTCTCTGATTCCTTCAACAGGGATCTTGTTCTCAGTTCAGTGGTTTGCTGCTGGCATTCGCCTCTGCATTTGCTGTATTCTGGCTGTGTCTCTCAGGAGAGATCTACATCCGGTTCCTGTCTGCCTGCAATTCTTTGCTTCATCCATCTTGTCTAATTGGGTGGCTGTATATGTATGGGCCACATGTGGGGCAGGCTCTGAATGGGTGTTCCTTCTGCCTCTGTTTTAATCTTTGCTCTCTATTCCCTGCCAAGGGTATTCTTGTTCCCCTTTTAAAGAAGGAGTGAAGCATTCACATTTTGATCATCTGTCTTGAGTTTCATGTTGAACATTTATATATATGTTATTGCATAAATTCTTTATACTCATTGATATTAAATCAAATTGTTATGTCAATTATCGAGAGAATTCTATTGATATCTCCCATTCCAATTGTGAATATATTTGTTTCTCCCTAAAGTTCTATTATATTATTTTGGGGATCTGTTTTCCTCAATTTCCTAAATATTCAGGACGATAACATTTTCATGATAATTTAGCCTCATTTTGAATATAGAATAATCATCTTTTGCATGATGATTTTCTTTGGCTCAAAATATGCTTGGTCTAAGGTTAATATAGCTGTTTTCAAATTTACTGCTTCCTATACTATAAATAAATACACTACAAATAAAAATCAATACTATATATACAAAATAAGCTGCTAATGAAATATTGTGAGACTTTGTGTTAGATGTCCTTATGGGACATATAATAAGAGTTTCAGAGACAGTGGTGACTAAGATAGGTAATCTGTCAGCAAGCCTTATAGTCTCTTCTTTTCATGGAGCCGTTCTGTTCTTGTTTTTCTGTTGCTGCTGATCTATTCTTGGACTTTATTTCTTCTTCAGTTTATCAAAACCTTACCTCTCTTGACAAGTTTCATTTTTGAAAAATATTCAACTGCTTAGATTATTTTTGCATCTTAACAGCTGTTTTAATTTTTTTAACCTAGTGATAAGCAAATTCTTATATCATTTTTTCATATTTATGTCTGATTATAATCTGTTCCAGTATGTCCCATAATAATGATAAACAACATTAAGAAGCACCTACCAATTACTCAGCACACATGTGTGACGTCAACTAGAAATTGCTTCTCTTATTTTGGAGAACAAAGCAATAAGGTACAGGCATTTTTTTTCCATCTTTATTAACTTGGGTATTTCTTCTTTACATTTCTTTCTTTCTTTTTCTTTATTAACTTGAGTATTTCTTCTTTACATTTCTTTCTTTCTTTTTTTCTTTATTAACTTGAGTATTTCCTATTTACATTTCGATTGTTATTCCCTTTCCGGGTTTCCGGGCCAATATCCCCCTAATCCCTCCCCCTCCCCTTCTATATGGGTGTTCCCCTCTCCATCATTCCCCCATTACTGTCCTGCCCCCAACAATCACGTTCACTGGGGGTTCAGTCTTGGCAGGACCAAGGACTTCCCCTTCCACTGGTGCTCTTACTAGGCTATTCATTGCTACCTATGAGGTTGGAGCCCAGGGTCAGTCTATGTATAGTCTTTGGGTAGTGGCTTAGTCCCTGGAAGCTCTGGTTGGTTGGCATTATTGTTCATATGGGGTCTCCAGCCTCTTCAAGCTTTCCAGTCCTTTCTCTGATTCCTTCAACGGGGGTCCCGTTCTCAGTTCAGTGGTTTGCTGCTGGCATTCGCCTATGTATTGCTGAATTCTGGCTGTGTCTCTCAGGAGAGATCTACATCCGGTCCCTGTCAGCCTGCACTTCTTTGCTTCATCCATCTTATCTAGTTTGATGGCTTTATATGTATGGGCCACATGTGGGGCAGGCTCTGAATGGGTGATCCTTCTGCCTCTGTTCAAAATTTTGCCTTCCTATCCTCTCCTAAGGGTATTCTTGTTCCCCTTTTAAAGAAGGAGTGAAGCATTTGCATTTTGGTCATGCTTCCTGAGTTTGATGTGTTCTGTGCATCTAGAGTAATTCAAGCATTTGGGCTAATATCCACTTATCAATGAGTGCATACCATGTATGTTTTTCTGTGATTGGTTTACCTCACTCAGGATGATATTTTCCAGTTCCATCCATTTGCCTATGAATTTCATAAAGTCATTGTTTTTGATAGCTGAGTAGTATTCCATTGTTGAGATGTACCACATTTTCTGTATCCATTCCTCTGTTGAAGGGCATCTGGGTTCTTTCCAGCTTCTGGCTATTATGAATAAGGCTGCTATGAACATAGTGAAGCATGTGTCTTTGTTATATGTTGGGGCATCTTTTGGGTATGTGCCCAAGAGAGGTATAGCTGTGTCCTCAGGTAGTTAAATGTCCACTTTTCTGAGGAACCTCCAGACTGATTTCCAGAATTTTTGTACCAGTCTGCAATCCCACCAACAAAGGAGGAGTGTTCCTCTTTCTCCACATCCTCACCAGCATCTGCTGTCACCTGAGTTTTTGATCTTAGCCATTCTCACTGGTGTGAGGTAGAATCTCAGGGTTGTTTTGATTTGCATTTCCCTTATGACTAAAGATGTTGAACATTTCTTTAGGTTATTCTCAGCCATTTGGCATTCCTCAGCTGTGAATTCCTTGTTTAGCTCTGAACCCCATTTTAAATAGGGTTATTTGTCTCCCTGTAGTCTAAGTTCTTGAGTTCTTTGTGTATTTTGGATATAAGCCCTCTATCAGTTGTAGGATTGGTAAAGATCTTTTCCCAATCTGTTGGTTGCAGTTTTGTCCTAACAACAGTGTCCTTTGCTTTACAGAGGCTTTGCAGTTTTATGAGATCGCATTTGTCGATTCTTGATCTTAGAGCATAGGCCATTGGTGTTTTGTTCAAGAAAATTTCTCCAGTGCCCATGTGTTCGAGATGCTTCCCTAGTTTTTCTTCTATTAGTTTGAGTGTGTCTGGTTTGATGTGGAGATCTTTGATCCACTTGGACTTAAGCTTTGTACAGGGTGATAAGGATGGATCAATCTGCATCATTCTTCTACATGCTGACCTCCAGTTGAACCAGCACCGTTTGCTGAAAATGCTATCTTTTTTCCATTGGATGGTTTTGGCTCCTTTGTCAAAAATCAAGAGTCCATAGGTGTGTGGGTTCATTTCTGGGTCTTAAATTCTATTCCACTGGTCTATCTGTCTATCTCTGTACCAATACCATGCAGTTTTTATCACTATTGCTCTGTAATACTGCTTGAGTTCAGGGATAGTGATTCCCCCAGAAGTCCTTTTATTGTTGAGGATAGTTTTAGCTCTCCTGGGTTATTTGTTATTCCAGATTAATTTGCAAATTGTTCTGTCTAACTCTTTGAAGATTTGGATTGGTATTTTGATGGGGATTGCATTGAATCTGTAGATCGCTTTTGGTAGAATGGCCATTTTTACTATATTAATCCTGCCAACCCATGAGCATGGGAGATCTTTCTATCTTCTGAGGTCTTCTTCATTTTCTTTCTTCAGAGGCTTGAAGTTATTATCATACAGATCTTTCACTTGCTTGGTTAAAGTCACACTGAGGTATTTTATATCATTTGGAACTATTATGAAGTGTGTCGATTCCCTTACTTCTTTCTCGGCTTGTTTCTCTTTTGTGTAGAGGAAGGCTACTGATTTATTTGAGTTAATTTTATATCCAGCCACTTTGCTGAAGTTGTTTATCAGGTTTAGTAGTTTTTTGGTGGAACTTTTGGGATCACTTAAGTATACCATCATATCGTCTACAAATAGTGATATTTTGACTTCTTCCTTTCCAATCTGTATTCCTTTAATCTCCTTTTGTTGTCTGATTGCTCTGGCTAGAATTTCAAGAACTATATTGAATAAGTAGGGAGAGAGTGGGCAGCCTTGTCTAGTCCCTGATTTTAGTGGGATTGCTTCAAGTTTTTATCTAATTAGTTTAATATTAACTACTGGTTTGCTATATATGGCTTTTACTATGTTTAGGTATGGGCCTCGATTTCCTGTTTTTTCCAGGACTTTTATCTTGAAGGGATGTTGAATTTTGTCAAATGCTTTCTCAGCATCTAATGAAATGATCATGTGGTTTTTATCTTTCAGTTTGTTTATATAGTGGATTATGTTGATATTTTTCTGAATATTAAACCATTCCTGCCTCCCTGGAATGAAGCCTATTTGATCATGATGGATGATTGTTTTAATGTGCTCTTGGATTCAGTTTGCAAGAATTTTATTGAGTATCTTTGCATTGATATTCATAAGGAAAATTGTTCTGAAGATCTCTGTCTTTGTTGGGTCTTTGTGTTGTTTAGGTATAGGGGTAATTGTGGCTTCATAGAAGGAATTCAGTAGTGCTCCATATGTTTCAATTTGGTGGAATAGTTTGGATAATATTGATATGAGTTCTTTTATGAAGGTCTGATAGAATTCTTCATTGATCCAGGCTCTTTTTGGCCGGGAGACTTTTAATGACTTCTTCTATTTCTTTATGAGTTATGGGGTTGTTTAAATGTTTTATTTGTTCCTGATTTAACTTTGGTACCCATTGTCTGTCTAGGAAATTGTCCATTTCCTCCAGATTTTCAAGTTTTTTTATATATAGGTTTTTGTAGTAGGATCTGATGATTTTTTAATTTCCTCTGATTCTGTAGTTATGTCTCCCTTTTCATTTCTGATTTTGTTAATTTGGACAAACTCTGTGTCCTCTCGTTAATCTGGCTAAGGGTTAATCTATCTTGTTGATTTTCTCAAAGAACCAGCTTTTGGTTCTGTTGATTCTTTGTATAGTCCTTTTTGTTTCTACTTGGTTGATTTCAGCTCTGAGTTTGATTATTTCCTGCCTTCTACTCCTCCTGGGTGTATGTGCTTGTTTTTGTTGTAGAGCTTTTAGGTTTGCTGTCAAGCTGCTGACATCTGCTCTCTCCTGTTTCTTTCTGCAGGCCCTCAGAGCTATGGGTTTTCCTCTTAGCACAGCTTTCATTATGTCCCATAAGTTTGGGTATGTTGTACCTTCATTTTCATTGAATTCTAAGAAGTCTTTAATTTCTTTATTTTTTCCTTGACCAGTTTATCATTGAGTAGAGCATTGTTCAACTTCCATGTATTTGTGGGCGTTCTTCCCTTATTGTTATTGAAGACCAGCTTTAGTCCGTGGTGTTCTGATAGGAGGCATGGGATTATTTCTATCTTTTTGTATCTGTTGAGTCCTGTTTTATGACTGATTAGATGGTCAATTTTGGAGAAAGTACCATGAGATGGTGAGAAGAAGGTATATTCTTTTGTTTTAGGATAGAATGTTCTATAAATATCTGTTAAATCCCTTTGTTTCATGACTTCTCTTAGTCTGTCTATGTCTCTTTAATTTCTGTTTCAATGATTTGCCCATTGATGAGAATGGAGTGTTGAAATCTCCTACTATTATTGTTTGAGGTGCAATGTGTGCTTTGAGCTTTAGTAAGGTTTCTTTTATGTATGTAGGTGCCCTTGTATTTAGAATATAGATATTTAGAATTGAGAATTCATCTTGGTGGATTTTTCCTTTTATGAATTTGAAGTGTCCTTCCTTATCTTTTTTTGATGACTTTTGGTTGAAAATCATTTTTATTCAATATTAGAATGGCTACTCCAGCTTGCTTCTTCAGACCATTTGCTTCGAAAGTTGTTTTTCAGCCTTTCACTCTGAGGTAGTGCTGTCTTTGTCTTTGAGAGGTGTTTCCTGTAGGCAGCAAAATGTTGGGTCCTCATTGCGTATCCAGTTTGTTAATCTGTGTCTTTTTATTGGAGACTTGAGTCCATTGATGTTGAGAGATATTAAGGAATAGTGATTGTTGCTTCCTGTTATATTCGTGTTTGGATGTGAGATTATGCTTGTGCTTGTCTTCTCTTCGTTTTGTTGCAAAACGACTAGTTTCTTTCTTTGTCTAGGGTGTAGCTTACCTCCTTGTGTTGGGCTTTACCATTTATTAGCCTTTGTAGGGCTGGATTTGTAGAAAGATATTGTGCAAATTTGGTTTTGTCATGGAATATCTTGGTTTCTCCATCTATGTTAATTGAGAGCTTTGCTGGATATAGTAACCTGGGCTGGCATTTGTGTTTTTGTAGGGTCTGTATGACATCTGTCCAGGATCTTCTGGCTTTCATAGTCTCTGATGAGAAGTCTGGTGTAATTCTGATAGGTCTGCCTTTAGATGTTACTTGACCTTTGTCCCTTACTGATTTTAATATTCTTTCTTTATTTTGTGCATTTGGTGTTTTGACTATTATGTGACGGGAGGAATTTCTTTTCTGGTCCAATCTATTTGGAGTTCTGTAGTCTTCTTGTATGTTTATGGGCATCTTTTTCTTTAGGTTAGAAAAGTTTTGCTCTATGATTTTGTTGAAGATATTTACTGGTCCTTTGAGTTGGGAGTCTTCACTCTCTTCTATACCTATTATCCTTAGGTTTGATCCTCTCATTGTGTCCCGGATTTCCTGAATGTTTTGGGCCAGTAGCTTTTTCCATTTTCCATTATCTTTGACAGCTGTGTTGACGATTTCTATGGAATCTTCTGCTCCTGAGATTCTGTCTTCTATCTCTTGCATTCTTTTGGTGATGCTTGTATCCATGGCTCTTTGTCTCTTCTTTTGGTTTTCTATATCCAGGGTTGTCTCCCTTTTTGCTTTCTTTATTGCTTCTATATCCATTTTTAATTCCTTCACCTGTCTGTGTTTTCCTGTAGTTCTTTCAGGAATTTTTGCATTTCCTCTCTGTGGGCTTCTGCTTGTGTGTGTGTGTGTGTGTGTGTGTGTGTGTGTGTGTGTGTGTGTGTGTTTTCCTGCATTTCTCAAGGGAGTTCTTTATGTTTTTCTTGAAGTCCTCCATCATCATGATCAAATGTGATTTTAAATCTAGATCTTGCTTTTCTGGTGTGTTTGGATATTCAGTGTTTGCTTTGGTAGGAGAATTGGGCTCCGATGATGCCATGTATTCCTGGTTTCTGTTGCTTTGGTTCCGGCGCTTGCCTCTCTCCATCACGTTGTCTGTGGTGTTACCTTGTTCTGCTATTTCTGACAGTGGTTAGACTGTCCTATAGGCCTATGTGTCAAGAGTGCTGTAGACCCGTTTCCCTGTTCTCTTTCAGCCAGTTATGGGAGCAGAGTGTTCTGCTTTCAGGTGTGTAGTCTTTCCTGTCTACTGGTCTTCAGATGTTCCTGTGGGCGTGTGTACTGAGTCTACCAGGAAGGTCACTTGGAACAGAAAAGTTGGTCTTGCCTCTGGTCTCAGGTCTGGAGTCGCTTCTCAGATCAGGGTGTCAGCTCTCCATGAGGGCAGCAACCAGAAGGACCTGCCCCACCTTCGCTCGGGACCCTATGCACAGGTGGCCCAGATGGGGCTAGGTGTTTTCATATAGTGTCAGAAATGTGAGCAGAGAGTAGTCTCCTCTGGATTCCCAGGTGTGTCTGCCCCTCTGAAGGTCTAGCTCTCCCTCCAATGGGATTTGGGTGCAGGGAGCTGTTTGACTGGATTCCTGCAGATCCAGACGGTGTCCGGACCACAGCTATGAGTGCCCCAGGTGCAGACAGTTTTGACTTACTTAATGTGACAATGATTAAACCTGAATTAGAGTTTATACTTTAATGATATGGTTTCAGAATGGTGGCAGAAATGTCTTCTACCCAGATGCTGCTGGGACATCACTCTGCTGATGGAAGAAAAGATGATGATAAGGAGAATAGATCAGGAAAACACACACACACACACACACACACACACACACACACACACAGAGGAATGAGATATAGTTAGAAAATAATACTTGGCTAAAATGCTATTAAGTTCATTACAAGTTTATCCCTTCATCAGGTGTAAACCCTTGAGGGTTAAGTTCCTTGGGGCTCTGTCTCTGAACGATTGTGTGCCCCTAGGAGAAGGTCCCTTAGTCTGTGCAGTATATGAACCAATGTTAAGTTTGGGGCTTCACTCTTCATGTCTAGATATGTCAGGGTAGGAGGTTTTTCTTTCCCACATATTTACAAAGTCATTGTCTCAGAATGATTATCATTATGAAGAAAGTTAGATCTTCTATCTTCTAGAAAATGACCATTCCCTTAAAAGTAACTGACAGAGCTGCAGAAAGGATATCCACAAAGAAGTGAGTACCGTGGGCTTGGGAAGTAGGAAGTTTTGAAACATGATGGAGAAACAATAATAGTGTGAAATGGGGGTACATGGTCTCCCACCCCTAAAATTTTGGTATTTTACTCACAGAATTATCAGAGCCCATAATTGTTTTGTGTGTTAAATTATAAGAATGACATAGAGATGTTGGAAGATGTTCAGTGTGTGCTTTGAGCTTCAGTAACATTTCTTTTTAACGTTTGGGGCATAGATGTGCGTGTGTGTGTGTGTGTGTGTGTGTGTGTGTGTGTGTGTGTGTGCATGTGCATGTTAGGTATGTTCATATGGATGCCAGAGGAAAGCTTGAGGTGCTATTCTGTACTATCCACCTTGATTTTGCAGACTGGGTCTCTCACTGGTATGGCTTTCCAAGTGGGAAAGACTGGTTGGTTGGTTAGACATTCTAAGGGATTCCATCATCTCTGTCTCTCCTGACCTAGGACAATATGCCCATCCCATTAAGTCTAACTTTTAAAATGTAAATTTTAGGAAGCAAATTTCCACTCATGTTTGTCGGCCAAGAATTTCAAAAACTGACTCATTTCCAAAACCATTTAATATGGTTTCATTATCTAATACAGAGTAAGATTTAAAAAAAATATAGGTAATTTTTAGTACATCTACAATTTTAAAATCAAAGGATTAACGAACCAATATAATTTGTAAAATTTTTATTTATTTATTTATTTTATTCACTTTACATCCTGTTCACTGCTCCCTTCAAGTCATTTCCTCCCACATTCCTTCCCCAGTGCATCCCTTATTCTCCTCTGAGCAGGTGGGTCCCCCTGCTGGGTAATTGCTCCACCTTGGTCTTTCATGTCTGCTAGGTTAGTTGCTTCTTCCCACTCTGAGCCCTGATAAAGCAGCCAAGGTAGTAGAACATATTCCACATACATGCAACAGTTTTTGGGATTGCCCCCATTCCAGTTGTTTGGGACCCATGTGAAGGCTAAGCTGCCCATCTGCTATATATGACTGGGAAGGTCTAGGTCCAACCTGTGTATGTTATTTTGTTGATGGCTCAGATTCTGAGAGCCCCATTATCCTGTCTACAAGAAATGCAGGCATGGGGGATGGAGCAGAAATTGAGGGAATGGACAACCAATGAATGGCCCAACTGTAGAGCATCCCATTGGCAAGCAGCAATCCCTAATATTATTAATGATACTCTGTTATGCTTGCAGACAGGAGCATGTTGTCCACTGAGAGGCTCTATTTATCAGTTGACTCAGACAGATACAGACACCTACAGCCAAACAGTGGATGGAGCTTGTCGACTCTTATGGAAGAATAAGAGAAAGGATGGCAGGTACCGAAGGGATAGGAACTCCACAGGAAGACCAAAAGAGTAACATAATTCTTGATGGAAGAGAGTTCAGATTCCAAAGATCTCAAGGTGTAAGTTGCTGAAGACTATGTAGGATTTTTGCACAAGTGTCCAGATCTACAAGATAGGAATATCGACATTGAGCACTGCTGAGGGGTTTCTATTATAGACCTGTTTAGGACAATCTGCCACTGATTTCAAAATCACTTGAGTTTTGCAAGTCATATTTCTTATTCTTTGGACGGACCCCAACTGACCAATGGAAGAAAAGAATCAGACTGTCATGCCGGCGTTTCTCTTCCTTGGCATTACAGATAACCTCCATCAGAAGATTGTCATCTTCATCATCTTTTCCTTTGTTTATCTTGTCACTCTTGGCGGTAATGTGGGGATGATAACTCTCATATGGTTGGACCCCCGGCTGCACTCGCCTATGTACTTTTTTCTCAGCCACTTGTCCTTTGTAGATGTGTGCTCCTCTTCTTCTATAGCTCCCAAGATGCTGTGCGACATTTTTGCAGAGAACAAAACCATCTCTTTTGTGGGCTGTGCAGCACAGATGTGGTTCTTTGGTCTCTTTGTGGCAACTGAATGCTTTCTCCTGGCTGCCATGGCATATGACCGGTATGCAGCCATCTGTAAGCCCTTGCTGTATACACTTATTATGTCTCCACATCTCTGTGTGTTGTTGGTTATTGGGCCTTATGCCATTGCTCTTATAAGTACAATGACACATACAACTTTGACCTTTTGCTTACCATTCTGTGGTCCATATATTATCAACCACTTTTTCTGTGACATTTCACCATTACTGTCTCTAGCATGTACTGACACTAAGTTCAATAAGGTAGTGCTTTTTGTCTTGGCTGGAGCAGTTGGTGTGTTCAGTGGTCTGATCATCCTGATGTCCTATGTCTGCATTTTGATGGCAATTTTGAAGATTCAGACAGCTAATGGGAGATGAAAAGCCTTCTCAACTTGTTCCTCTCACTTGGCAGCTGTCTTTATCCTGTATGGGACTCTTTTCTTCATCTATGTTCGACCCAATGCCAGCTCCTCCTTGAATATTAATAAAGTGATCTCCTTATTTTACACTCAGGTGATCCCCATGTTAAATCCTGTCATCTACAGCTTTAGGAACAAAGAGGTAAAAGATGCATTTAGGAGAAATTTGCAGAAGAAGCACTTCCTAGTAGGTGCTTAAGATAGAATTCTCTCTGTGACATACGTTAACTTGTGAGGGCAAAATGTAAGACAAAGACTACTAGAGTGAGAACAAGAGGCTGCAAGAGAGTCCTTGTTCTGCCTGATCACAAACTATTACACAATTTTGTGGCAGAACTTGATGGATACCACCTTACAGATTTATCACTTTTAGTCAATTTAACTGCACATTGAAATGCTTTAGTTAAACAAGCATCTTCATGTTGAGAATCATATTTTGAACACTAATATTTTAAATAATGCCTGATCCAAATGAAACTGAAATCTTGGAAAGTTCAAACCCTGGCAAAATTTTATACATTTCCACATTTTGGCTAAACACAATCCTAGGAACAGAAAATACATGTAGTCTTGTTGCTTTTAAGCCTTACTTCTTGCCTCATGTATGTAAATATAACATGTGCTGAAAGTGTCTGGTGTCCAAAATGGGATATAGGATCCCTTGATATGAGCATTACAGGCAGTTGTGAACTACCATGTGTGTGCTGGGAATTCAACCCAGGTTCTCTGGAAAAGCAGCCAGTATTCTGAACTGCTAGGTCACCTCTCCAGTCCCCTGTAGTGTTGTTTTTTAAAAGTGGCTTTCAAAATATCTGGAAAAATAAGGTTTTTTAAAATTTGCTACTTTTGTTTCAAGTGCCATAAACATGTTACTTGCTAAAATTTTGACATGAAGTGTAATGAGCTGCAATATGTCATCTACCTTAAAGAATAATTTGACTGTGCCTTCCTCTTTGTCTCCCTTTCTATCTTTGTCTCTATATCACTCTTCTCTCTGTCTGTCTCTCTTTCTTTCGTGTGTGTGTGTGTGTGTGTGTGTGTGTGTGTGTGTGTGTGTGTGTGTAGGCATGTGTAGCCTTCACATTTTACCTTGTTCAAGGCAGGCTCTCTTGTTGATCCGTCCACACACTAGGCTGACTAGCCCATCAGCTTCTGAAGAATTTTCTGGTTCTTTCCACATCCTGTTGTAAAATCACTGAGGTCATAGATGTGAACTATACAGCAGTCTTTAGATGGGTCCTAGGGATCTGATATCTGGATCTTAAGTTTGCATAGCAAGCACCTTAATGTTTGAGCTATTTTTTTTTACCTCTGATAACACCTCTTTAACAGACTTTAATAGGTCCTATCTTCACAGAAACAAATATTCTTAACTTCATTATCAAGTCTTATTTATGCTATCACTTTTTGCAGCACCTACCTTTTTGTCCAATCCCTTTAAGAATGTATCACAATAAATGTAAAATTGGAACAAAAATATCTATAAGCATCTAAGAAATTCACTGAGAATTGCATCTACAATACTACCATTGAACCAGATGCTAATATGTTAGTTTCACATGTACAAATATGCTACTAGTTTTATGCTGGCCTATTTTCTTTTACTTCGAACACAAAATATAAAGTGAATGTTATTTTACTATTTAGCCATTCTCATTTATTAATGATCAGAAACTTTAGATCTTGCTAGTTTTAAGTGACTTTCTGAAGGAGGGAACAAATAAAATTAATATTTTACAGTGCTTTTGTTTATCTGTGGTGGCAGACATCATGAAAGTTACATCTAGATTGCATTTTCCTCACCTAATTTTGCTAGTGTTTCTGTATTGAATGTATGGCCCAAGACAATTCTCCTCTGTGCAGTGCATCTGAGAGAAACTAGAAGTTAGACACCTGCTTTACACTGTCTACCTCAGTAAGACCATTTTGTTCTGTGTAGGTAAAGTCAGGCTGCAGTTTACCAGAGAAAGAGAGAGGATTTTTGTTTGTTTGTTTGCTTGCTTGCTTGATTTTTGTTCTTTTGTTTGTTCTTTTTTTTGTAAAGCAAGACTGTTTAGAAGAGTCATTAAACCTCACTAACTCTTTCATAGCTGCCTTAATACCATTTCTTAATGTTCAAGTCTTTCAGTCCTAAAGTGTTCTCTCTCTCTCTCTCTCTCTCTCTCTCTCTCTCTCTCTCTCTCTCTCTCTCTCTCTCTCTCCTGACTGTGTAGCTCTGGCTATCCTCAGACTCATTAAATAAACCAGGCTGGCTTTGGACTCACAGAAATCTTCCTGCCTTTGCCTCCCTGGTGCTAAGATTAAGGCATGCACCAACAAGCCTTGCTTTCCTTCTTCCCAAGCTTTGATGTGAGACTTGCAGATGTTGTGAATTCAGCTTCTTTGTTCTCATTCTTCTCACAGACTTTTCTTGGGCTTTTCTTTCAATTTGCCTGGTCATTGATTGAAGGCAGCGGTCTTGTTCTTCCTTATCTGATTTTAAATTAGGTAAGATATTTTTTAAAAGATGTATGTTTGGCCAACTTATCCCTGAAAATGTCTCACAGTCATTAAACATTAGAAAAAAAAAAACCTCATGCTGAAACTACAATAAGACACCACCTCATTAATTGACATTGATTGGAAATAGATGTACCTGAAGATCCAGCTATACCTCTTGTGGGCATATACACAAAAGATGGCCCACCATGCCACAGGAGCACATGTTCCACTATGTTCATAGCAGACTTATTTGTAATAATCAGAAGCTGGAAATCACCCAGATTTCTCACAACAGAAGAATGGATAGAGAAAATGTGACTCATTTACACAATGGAATATTACTCAGCTATTAAGAACAGGACATCATGAGTTTTGCAGGCAAACGGAACTAGAAAATATCCTGCATGAGGTAACTCAGACCCAAAATAACATGCATGGTACATACTCACTAATAAGTAGATATTAGCAAAAAAGTACAGAATACCCAGGATACAATCCATGGAACTCAAGAAGTCTGACAAGTCGAAGGGCCCGAACAAGGATGACATAATCCCACTTGGGAGGGAGAAGAAATCAATCATGGGGGTGGGGGTAGAGGGCGGGACCTAAGTGGGAGAGGAGACAGGAAAGGAAAGAGGGGAATATGATCGGGTAACAGGGGTTGGGGGTCGGGGACAGGACTGAAGCCCTCAGAGACAGCAGAAAGAATGGAAACAGGGAACCTCAGGATTTGTGTGTGTGTGTGTGTGTGTGTGTGTGTGTGTGTGTGTGTGTGTGTGTGTGTGCGTGTGCCCTCTAGAAGGATCAGAGACCTGGGATGTGAGAAACTCTCATGTATCAAGAGGAGGGACTTTAAATGAAATGCCCTGCAGTGGGCAGAGGGAACTTGTAGAACTTATCTCCAGTAGAAAGACAGGGCATCAAGTGGAGGGATGGGGTTACCATCCCACAGTCAAAAACTCCGACCTAGAATTGTTCCTGCCTGAAAGAACTGCATGGACAAAAATAGAGAAAAGACTGAGGAGAAGATGGTGCAGTGACTGGTCCAAATTGCGATCCAGCTCAGGGGTAAGCTCCAAGGCCTGACACTAGTACTGATGCTATAGTGTGCTTACAAACAGGGACCTATCATAACTGCACTGCAAAAAAGGCCCAACAAGCAGCTGAAAGAGTCAGATGCAAATATTTACACCCAACCAATGGACAGACTCTAGTGACCCCTGTGATTAGTTAGGGAAAAGCTGGAAGAAGCTGAAGAGGAGGGTGACCATTATAGGAAGAAGAGCAGTCTTAAATAACCTGAACCCTCGAGATCTCTCAGACACTGAGCCACCAAACAGGCAGCATACACCAGCTGATATAAGCCCCCCAACACATGTACAGCAGAAGACTGCCAAGTCTGGACTCAGTCAGAGATGATGCAAATAACTCTAGAGAGACTTGGAGCCCCAGGGAATGGGGAGGTCTAGTGGAGTGGAGGGGGAGACGACATCCTCTTGGATCTGGGGAAAGAGGTGTGGGATGTAGAACAGGCAGAGGGTAGACTAGAAGGGAGATAAAGTCTGGACTGTAAAAAATTATTAAAGAATAAATTGAAATTAATAAATGAGAGAAAGAAAGAAAAAAGAAAGAAAAAGAAAAGCAGGAAGGAAGGAAGAAAGAAAAACAGGAAGGAAGGAAGAAAGGAAAGCAGGAAGGAAGGAAGAAAAGAAGAAGTCTCATTGAATGCCAACAGGGCTGTGATAAATGAAATAGTCAGAAGGTACATTTTTAAAACCACTATGGAAACCTTTGTAGAAGTGGTTCAAAGTGGAAATAGAAATGCCATAAAAATCTAGCCATATCTTAATGGATACATATCTAAAGTAAATGATGAAACTCACATATAAGATCCACCCATGATCTTTATTACAATGCTACTAACAATTACCGAGATAGAATAACATTGTGAGTGTCCATCAACCAACAAATAAGAAAATATTGTTCACACACACAATACAATAGTAGTCATTCATTAAAACCATTAAATTGTTCCATTAATGAAAACACGCGTAGAAGCAAATAATAATCAATATATCCAAATAAAATTTAATTAAAAGTAAAAAAAATAAATCAAAGAGGGATCTCTTGGTAAAGAAAGCTCATGGAGAAACACACACACATGTGCACAACATGCACAATTTTCTCAGAAATGGTTTCTCTGAGATAAGACACATTTATGAAAAAATAACCAAGTATTGCTGAAATTATGTTAATTTTGCCTCTTCGGGTGTATATAAGCCTTTGAGGTTTTAATTCTTTGGGGACCTGACTCTGAACTATTATTTATTTTCAGAATGAGTTACCTGATTGTGTGCAGTACGTGAATCAGGGATTGTCTCTTCATGTCCTTAATGGGAAGTTTATTTTCTTCACTAACTGCCTAGAATCTCTCAAGAGAGGGTTATCACCATGCAAGGTGTTTAATCATTTTTATTCCAGAAAATGGTCATAGCTTTTGAAGCAGTTAAAGGTGATACAGAAAGAAGTCAGTACGTTACAGTTTGGATTATGGTAAGTGTTTGAGTTATGGAAGAGAAACATCAGAATACATCTGAACTTTGAAACTCCACTTTGCAGATTCTTTGAAGGGATTAGGCTTAGGTAGTTTGTTCCCATTGTCATAAGACTAATTCACGGCATGTGTGGAGTTTTCTTAATTGATCCACCTGGATTTTGAAAAATTATACAAGATATTTTGAATATAAATATTCTATGTTGAAAATTTCTAGGAGATTTTAAATATCTCATGGTTTTTCTTCATAAATGAGAACAAAAAGTAGTTAGGTGCATTTGGAATGCTATATAATAATTGACAGAGCCATTCATTTCACGATTTATGCATGCATCAAAACACTACCTTATAAATGCAAATGTAAAACTTTCATTATAATTTACAATATAAATTATCTATTGTAGTAATTGTATTAATAATGCTTTAGAGGAAAGCTAAGACTACATTAGACATGATGGGTGCAAAGATTTCTCTCCATAGAAGATTCAAAGAAACATATTTAAATGAACACATAAATAAAACTTAGATAACTAGTGATTGGCAACAAAATATAAGAGGCAGATACATACTATATTATCCTTTATCTCCACAGAATACATAGCTGTAAATATATGACTAAAACTAGAAACATTCAGTCACATATAAAGATTCTAATGAAAATTGGGATCAGTCTCTGTTACTGCACTGAGGTAGTATTTTGCAAGGAGCCTTGATATTGTAAGAAAAATCACAAATTAAATAGTTTGTCACTATCAAGTATTTAAAATTATATAGTAAGCTAGAAAATTGTGGATAATATATTGCTGAATTTTTGTTTATTCAAGGAGAGACATAATTGATTCTCATAAATAATTTTTATGTAAATTCTTCTATGTAATCATATTGTTCTATAAATCTGAAATGGCTTAGACTTTCTTAACTGAAGTATTCTCTTTAATACTTATCATTTACAGTTATTATTTTTTCTTTTCTTTTCTTTTGGAGCTGGGGACTGAACCCAGAGCCTTGCGCTTGCTAGGCAAGCGCTCTACCACTAAGCTAAATTCCCAACCCCCAGTTACTATTTTACATATGTTATCACTGTAGTTTATTTATCAGCAATGATGAGAGTTTATATAAAATAAATGAAATAATTATGTAACTCAGTAAATCTTAATTTCCACTACAACATTGAGTGTCAGATCTCTTAATGCAGAGGATGAAACTCATATATATCATATTATTAAAGTTATGCATCTTAGTTGAGAAATACCAATCCTCCCTTTCATTTCTTCTCTACTTTACATCTAAGATTATTGATTTTTCATGTCCCTTTTAAAATGGTATCTATCCCATGGCTTATCTACAGTTTTCTTTTTAAAGAAAGACCTTAATGAATGTGAACAATTTCATCTTAAGACACATTTCAAATCCAATTGTATAATTAATATGATGGAATTTAGATCATATGCCTAGACAGTTTTTAGAGTTATAGAATGTAAGCGTATAAAGGCTGAGTTGCCAAATTTTGTTCAGAGTGTTTGTAGAATGACCCAGAAACAGAATTTAGAAATACTGCCAAGTACAAGAATATTGCCCTACTATCTGTTATAAACCTGCTCAAGGCAACTTGTCACTGAATTAAAACATCATTTGTAATGTTGGCGATCCTTTGTCTCATAACAGAACTGAACTGACCATGGAAGAAAAGAATGAGACCACAGTGAGCGAGTTTCTCTTTCTGGGCCTCACGAATCATCTCCATCACAAGATTGTACTTTTCATCATGCTCCTCTTCGTTTATCTTGTTACACTGGGGGGCAACTTGGGTATGATCACTCTAATATGGGTGGACCCCAGGCTACATACACCTATGTACTTTTTTCTTAGTCATTTGTCCTTTGTAGATATGTGTTCCTCTTCTTCTATAGCTCCTAGGATGCTGTGTGATATATTTATAGAGAAAAAAATCATCTCCTTTGTGGGTTGTGCTGTACAGTTATGGTTTGCTGGTCTTTTCGTGGGAACTGAATGTTTCCTCCTTGCCGCCATGGCATATGATCGGTATACGGCCATCTGTAAGCCCTTACTGTATACTCTAATCATGTCCAAAAGAGTCTGTGCACAGTTTGTCTTAGGACCTTATTTTCTGGCTGCTATAAATATCACAACACATACAACATTGACCTTTTGCTTACCATTCTGTGGTCCCAATACCATCAACCATTTCTTCTGTGATATTTCCCCAATGCTTTCCCTGGCATGTGCTGATTCCTCCATCAACAAGATAGTTCTTTTTGTCTTGGATGGAACAATAGGAGTCCTTAGTGGTCTGATCATTATAGTCTCCTATATCTGTATTTTGATGGCTATCTTGAAGATCCAAACCACTGATGGGAGGATGAAAGCCTTCTCTACCTGTTCATCTCACTTGGCAGCTGTCTCCATCCTGTATGGAACTTTGTTCTTCATCTATGTTCGACCTAATACAGATTCTTCACTGAATACCAATAAAGTTATTTCTCTATTTTATACTGTCATGATTCCCATGTTGAACCCCCTGATCTATAGCTTGAGGAACAAGGAAGTGAAAGACGCATTCAGAAGAAAAGTACAAAGGAAACATTTTCCAAGAGTTTGGTAAGGCCAAACTTTACTATGCTATGCCTTAGATGTCAGTGCCAAATATGTACATTAAAAAGACAGATAGAAGGGGCTGGGGATTTAGCTCAGTGGTAGAGTGCTTGCCTAGGAAGCGCAAGGCCCTGGGTTCAGTCCCCAGCTCTGAAAAAAAAAAGAAAAAAAAGAGAGAGAGATTCTTCCAGTTAATAGATTATTTGAAGAAAATGAAGAATTTTCATTATCTTTTACTGCTTGCCTGAGTCTTTCTGATACAATCTGTTGCAAAATTCTATGAAGTTGGGCTGAGAACAAAAATATATAATTTTATAAAATAACATAATATACTTAATGAATAACATATTTATATATAACAAAAATGTACTTGGAAACAAAGGGTATATATATATATATATATATATATATATATATATATAATGGTATCAGTGTCTACTTTTCAATTAGACATAAAGACTAAAAATTTCATGAAACTAAAGCAACGTGAACTTGATTTGGAAGAAAGAGTGCAGGTCTTCAATATCATTCTCAATTTATAATTTCAGCATTTACCTATTTATTTATTTATTTGGGCATGTATGTGCTTTGCCCACATGTAGAGTTCAGAGTTGGTTTTCACGTTCCAAAATGTATGTTCTAGGGACTTAACTCAACTCTTTAGCTTGGTGGAAGATGCATTTACCCATGGAACTGCTTTCCTCATTCAATTAGTGACTTAGAGATTGTTTCAATATTTGTTTTATGGTTATTAGAAGAAGAATGTTGAAATTGACAACTCCAGTTGTGAGACAGTTTATATTTTCTGCCACATCAGTTCCTGACTTCCCATTATTTTGAAGTTTTGTGTTTAGATCTTTGATTTTATAATTATTTAATGTTCATGATAAGTTCATCCATTTGTTATCATAGGCTTGTCTCCTCTATCCTTGGTCAGTTTATTTAATCTAGTACTTACTTGGTCTGATATTAACATAACTCCATGGAGACATTTCATTTTAGAAATGGATGGTCATAGAAGTTTTAAGTGAACTCCCAATGAAATTGGGTGGAAATAAAAGAATTAAAAATCCTCTCTTCTTAATGGGGATGAACTAACATAGTACAACCCATGTCATCTGACTTCACATAGTCTTCTCTCTTATGGACTCTTCTGTCATGAGTAGTTTCTAATTTCTAGTTCTGATCTTACCTCATACTTCTCAGCTTTACCTTTAATTCCAGTTCAGCTAAATTTCACTGGTATTTTTTTCTAGAAGATTCTCTGTTTGGAAGTATTCTCACCCACTTAGCCTTTGTGACCTGCTATCCTTTAGGAGTCAATTAATTGATGTTATTTATTTATTTTTATGTAAAACATTCTGACTTGGAAGTAAGCAAATGATGCTCAGCACTGCTATGCACTTTTCATGTCAGTATCTTCTCCAGTTCTTATCTAGATGACTTTATGAAAATAAACACACAGTTACCCTGTGTTGGACACTATGAATTTATGCCACAGTGAACATCCTGCCATCTAAGTGAGCAACAAATCACTAGAAGAAAGGGCAGACAATATTAGGATCCCATTGAAAGTGACAAAGTATAAATTTTGTCTATGTTATTTCTTCAGAATGAAGAGAGAAAATTACTTTAAGCAAATGACTATTCACTACATTAGTCTCTGCTGATAGAAAATAGGGTCCTCTTATGAGCTCATTGACTCTGTGGGAGGAAGATAGGATAGGAAAGTAGATAGTTGACTATTATAGATGTGTAAGAGGAAAGAAGGGAAGAAATAAAAGAGGTAATAGAGGAGATGAAGGTGCCTATAGATCACATGCACAGGTAAGAACATTTCAAGGGTAAGTATTATGCTGTAATGACTGATTTAAAAAATTAAAGGTAGGAGTTGGGGATTTAGCTCAGTGGTAGAGCGCTTGCCTAGCAAGTGCAAGGCCCTGGGTTCGGTCCCCAGCTCCGAAAAAAAAAAAAAGGAAAAAAAAGTTAAAGATGAACTCTTTGGTTGTGGTTTAGTTCCTGGGAGCTTTGGTTGGTCCGGTTAGTTGACATTGTTCTTTCTATGGGGTTGCGATCGCCTTCACCTTCCCCAACTCTTCTATTGGTGTTCCTGTACGCAGTCCCACGGTTGGCTGGGAGCATCTGCATCTGTATTGGTCAGGTGCTGGCAGAATCTCTCAGGGGACAGCTATACCAGGCTCCTGTCAGCAAGTGCTTCTTGGCATCAGCAATAGTATCTGGGCTTGGTGCAAGCAGATGGGATGGATCCCCAGGTGGGGTAGTCTCTGCATGGCCTTTCTTTCTGTCTCTGCTCCTTTTTTTGTCCCTGCATTTCAGTAGATAGAAGCAATTCTGGTACACGTAGAGGGACCCATAGCTCTAGCTACATATGTAGCAGAGGATTGCCTTATCTCACAGCAATGAGAGGGGACACACACACACACACACACACACACACACACACACCCTAAACCCCAAAACAGATAGTTTCATTAAGAATAAAACATTGTTAGAATGTAACAATGGCCCTGATACTGTTGAAATCATGTTAATTTTGTCCCTTTAGGTGTGAGCTCCTGAGGCTAAGCTCTCTAGGGACCTGGCTTTGAGTTACTGTTAGCTCCAGATGAGACTCTTTATTTCATGCAGTACGTGGGTGAACACTCATCCAGGAATTCTCTCTTTATGATTTTCCCCACCAAGTACTTGGAAGGTCATGCTTTTCAGAAAGGCCATCACCATGTAGGCTGACGAATCTTCCTTTCTTATCCAAGACAATGATCAGTGCCTTTGCAGTGGCAAAAGAAGTTGCAGAAAGGATATTCATAAAGAAGTGAGTGTATTATAGGTTGATCTATAGGAAACTTATGAAATATGGATGAAAAAGACCAGTGTCAGTCTGAATGTTAGAAACACAAAGTCCCATCCATGGATCTGAACACTGGTTCATGCATTTTCTTCTGAAGGATATTGCCTGATTTTTGAAAATTTAGAGTTATTTTCATAACAGTGTATTATAGTTTTGAAAATTACCAAGATATTTTATGTTCTCTTGAATTTTGCTGCAAATATATACATGAGAAGGATAATGTATGATAATTTATCAATGTGCCTTTCCATAATATATATTTAAAAACAATGCATTGTGTTTTAAAAATGTGTATAGTTTTGTCAGTTTTAAATGAATAATTTTTCAATAAACAAGGTACAAAAAGCATTCTAGATCTAACATAAAGGCACAGGCACTGGAAGAACATAAAGATTACATGACATATTTTATGGAAGGCTCAGAATTACTTGCAATAACTAAATAAAAACAAACCAATAAGTGAATAGTCATTGCTTGAAACCTAGGTGCTGTAGGTACTTATGTTTACTCCACACAGTCACTTGAAATGGCATATTTCATGATCATGAACATCAACATTCTACAATGGGCAATAATCTCCCTCCCCTAAATATCAGCTTAATGCTTATGAGTGCTGAAAAATATTTAGTTAGCATTATTCAAATAATTTCAATCACTTTATACTATTGAAACTATTTGAATAATGTAATCATTATCAGCTGTTTGAAAGCGTCATATATTGACCTACAGAAATTATCAATAACTTCAATACTGTATTTCTTTTATTTAAGGAACATAATTTGATTATGTTGCAATTTTATTTTAATAAATTATCCTACATAATTATCTTCTAGGACTTTTAAACATTAGCTCTTTTTTAATATGCCAAAGCTTATCATGAATAAAAGGCATAGTCAATATTTCAAAAATGTTATTGGTTGATTTAAGTATGTCTACATAATAATCTTATGTAAAGTAACAGAAACATTGGGATATAATTTTATATTATTTTAGTTTATTATGTAATTGATTTTTCTGCATAATTTCTATGGCAAATTGCTATCAGCATCAGATTTCTCTATCTGCTAGGTAAGTTTCATGTCCCTTAATGACATCAGCTGTTTTCAAAATCACATCTGTCAAAGACTTTGTACATTTTTTTCTTTTTATGGAGAGATATTTAAGAGCATGAATAGTTATAACTACCTGTAAACATAGTAATTCTCTTTTAAAATGTAATTATATTGAAGAAAATTTAGAACATATAGCTATATAATCTTTGTGGGTAGTTACCAAATCAAGAGAAATCGAGACCATGTACCCAAGATTTTACATCATACTTTCATAGCTGACCACCCACAGAAGCTACAACCTCTTCCATTTCAATAATATTGTCCAATAATCTGTCAGAGCCTCCTTCAGAAAGCCTGTCATTGAATTAATAAATTTGTAGTTGTTAGTGGTTGTAGTAAAAGAATATACTTTTGTTTCACAACAGAACCCAACTTACAATGGAAGAAAAGAATCAGACTATTATAACAGAGTTTCTCTTCCTGGGTCTAACAGATCATCTCCATCAGAAGATTGCACTTTTCATCACACTCCTCTTTGTTTATCTTGTCACACTGGGGGGCAACTTGGGCATGATCACTCTCATATGGGTGGACCCCAGACTGCACACACCTATGTACTTCTTTCTCAGTCACCTGTCATTTGTTGATTTGTGTTCCTCTTCTTCCATAGCTCCTAAGATGCTCTGTGATATCTTTGCAAAGAAAAAAAAGATCTCTTTTATGGGCTGTGCAGCACAGATGTGGTTCTTTGGTTTCTTTGTGGGAACTGAGTGTTTCCTGCTTGCTTCCATGGCATATGATCGGTATACAGCCATTTGCAAGCCCTTGTTGTATACTCTCCTCATGTCTCAGAGGGTATGTGTGCATCTGGTTGTAGGGCCATATGCCTTTGCTATTATAAACATTACAACTCATACAACCTTGACTTTTTGTTTACCATTCTGTGGTTCAAATACTATCAACCATTTCTTCTGTGATGTTTCTCCACTTTTTTCATTGGCATGTGCCGACTCCTGGATTAATAAGGTTGTGCTTTTTGTCTTTTCTGGAGCTATAGGAGTGTTCAGTGGTCTGATAATCATAGTCTCCTATGTTAGCATCTTGATGACAATTTTGAAGATTCAAACTGCTGATGGAAAACGGAAAGCCTTCTCTACATGTTCCTCTCACTTGGCAGCTGTTTCCATCCTATATGGAACTCTTTTCTTTATTTATGTTCGACCCAGTGCTAGTTTTTCCTTGAATATCAACAAAATGATTTCTCTGTTTTATACTGTGGTGATCCCTATGCTGAACCCTCTCATTTATAGCTTGAGGAACAAGGAAGTGAAAGGTGCATTCAGGAGAAAGGTACAAAGGAAGCATTTTTCAGCAGGTATGTGAGGTTGAATTTGGTAGTGCCCTGCCTACCAATGCATATGTATATTTTTAAAAGGACACTGGAGTGGATGAGAGCCTGAAGAAGGAGCCTGGTTCTGTCTCTATACAGTTTATCTGAAACTGGGGCAGTTCTCATTATTTATCTGCCTCTGTCATATTTTCTGTGACATGATTGGCACTGTATAATTATATAGAGGTGGTCTGGGAATGTACATATGAGTATATATTAGAAGATTGCTAGAAATCAATATTGATATGATATTCAATCTTCTGATACTTTTAATTCAAGTATCAAAACTGCTGTTCATGATACTACAAATAAATTCAGAACAAAATTACATGTGGGAGAAAGTGTCTTTACATATGTGTTGTCAGTTAAGTCACATCTATGATATATAAAGAATCATTTCAAATTAAAAACCACCACAGCAAAAGTAGATAACTAGGCAATGAGGAAATAGGCAACTCACGGTAATGAGGACATTCTACTACCTGAGGACCCAGCTATACCACTCCTGGTATATCCAAAAGATGCTCTAACATACAACAAAGACACATGCTCCACTATGTTCATAGCAGCCTTATTCATAATAGCCAGAAGCTGGAAAGAACCCAGATTTCCTTCAGCAGAGGAATGGATTAAAAAAAAATATGGTACATCTACAAAACGGAGTACTACTCAGCAATCAAAAACAATGACTTCCTGAAATTCATAGGCAAATGGAATGAAATAGAAAATACCATCCTGAGTGAGGTAGCCCAATCACAGAAAGACACACATGGTATGCACTCATTTATAAGTGGATGTTAGCCCAAAAGCTTGAATTAGCCAAGATGCAATCCACAGACCACATGAAGCTCAAGAAGGATGACCAAAATGTGCATGCTCATACTACTTCTTAAAAGGGGGAACAAAAATATCCATAGGAGGGGATATGGGAACAAAGTTTAGAGCAGAGACTGAAAGAATGGCCACTCAGAGCCTGCATTTGGAATATATATATATATATATATATATATATATATATATATCAAAACTAGATAAAATTGATGAAGGTAAAAATTGAATGCTCAAAGAGACCGGATGTAGATCTCTCCTGAGAGACACAACCAGAGCATGTCAAATACAGAGGTCAATGCTAGCAGCAAACCACTGAACTGAGAATAGGACCCCTTTGGGGGAATTAGAGGAAGGATTGAAAGAGCTGAAGGGGCTTGCAACCCCATAAGAACAACAATGTCAATGAACCAGAGCTTCCTGGGATTAAACCACTACCCAAAGACTATACATGGACTGACCCAGGGCTCCAACTGCATATGTAGCAGAGAATAGCCTTGTTGGGGCACCAGTGGAAGGGGAAGCCCTTGGTCCTGCCAAGGTTGGTTCCCCAGTGCAGGGGAATGTCGGGGGGTAATGGGGGTGAAAGTGGGGGAATACCCTTATTGGGGAGTGGGAGGGGATAGGGGTCTTATGTACAGGAAATGGGGAAAAGGTAGTACATTTGAAATGTAAATAAAGAAATGTATTCAATAAAAATTATCTTTAATCTTTTTTTTTTAACTCCTTTTGTTATCTTGCTGGTCCCCTGTCCGACAGTTCCTCATCCCATTCTTTCTCCCCTGTTCATCTTACATTCCTTAGAATGCCCAGTGAAGGGGGATGTCAGGGCAGGAAGGTGAGAAGGGGTGGGTAGTTGGGTGAAGGAACACTCTCATAGAAGAAGGAGGAGGGGATGGGATAGGGGTTTTTTGCACAGGGAACTGGGAAAAGGCATAACATTTGAAATGTAAATAAAATTATCCAATAAAAATATAAACAAATAAACAAAAAAGAATGGTGGGGATGTGGAGTTAGGGAACCATTTCTGGTAGGATTGCAGACTTGAACAGTTACCACGGAAATTAGTATGTTGGTTCCCCAGGAAGCCAGGAATAGATCTACCACAAGATCCACCCATTCCACTCTTGGGTATATACTCAAATGGGAGAGGAAGTCTTGGTCCCATGGAGGTTTGATGCCCCAGCGTAGGAGAATCCTGGAGTAGTGGGGTGGGGAGAGAGTGGGTAGGTGGGGAAAGCACCCTCATACAGGCAAAGGAGATGGGGGAGAGGGCAGACGTGGGATGGGGATTGGTGGAGGGGTAACCAGGAAGTGGGATATCATTTGAGAGGTAAATGAATGGAATGATTAATAAATTAAAACAAAATTTAAAAGAGAACTCTATCAGCTACTTCTGAGACACTGGCTCATTCATGCTCATTGCTGCTCCATTTACGATAGAGAGAATTTGGGAATAGCCTTGATATTAATCAAAAGATGAATGAGTAATGCAAATGTAATACATTCACATAATGAAATACCATTTAACTATTAAGAAAATCCAGATTTAAAAAAGACAAATATGTCATGTATTTTCTTATGTGTGCATGTTGGCTATTAAACCTTCTATTAGAATCTGCATAACCACAGAGTTTTGATATAGAGTAAGGTAGTAGGGGACAGATGAAACTTTCCCAAAGAAGGGGAAATAAAATATATGGGTAAATGAGAGGATTAAATGGAGAAGGGAAGGGAAGAGGTGGGTAAGGGAAGAAATTCAATAATGATCATTTGAGGGGGTCATTGGGAAATCTACTATAGTATTAGTTTCTTAAAGTATATACATATGTAAAAGAGTCACCAAAAAGAGGGAGACAAAGCCACAAATAGACATCTTCTGCTGCCAGGTGAAACTTCCAGTGACAGGAAGGGACTACATCTAATGGAAGTATTGGCCAATGGGGCCAAATAGGAACATCTAAACAACTCGGACTATCACCATGACTACTACCTGCTATCCACAAACTTGGAGTAAATATGTATTGTTGAAGACAGTGACTACATCATGCATTGCACGTGGAGGAGTTGAGACTGTGTCTAACTAGAGCCTTCACCACTACTGATTAATGCTCCTGGTAATGGAAAGTACTCTACATGCAACCAGAGGAGAAAGGTATATAGCAAACCAGCCACAAGCCCTACAATCTACAGAAGTTGCCTGTCTGCATGATAGGCTGTGGCAATCGTGGCACAGTAAAACTGTAACAAAAACAGACAAGGAGGCAGAAAGATTGTAAAAGCCAGAGGTGATGAATAATAACACTAAAGATACAGCATCTTCTAGACACAACCGTACTGATGTACATATGAGCTCACAGAGACTACAATATCATGCACAGAGCATGCAGAAGTCCAAGCCAGATGGTCTTCTTGCTCAGTACTAAAGCAAGAAGTAGATTGTTAGCTACTTTTCATAATCAAAAAGCGGTCTCCAATTGGCAAACACTTGTGAAGCAAAAAGGTTTTTTTCAATGGATATATAAGTTAATTTAAGGGGGACCTCTTGATCAGCAGTAGATGGCCAACACCAAACAAACTCGGTGGTGTTTTAGGGAGTATTTTTATCTCATATTGCCTTGTTTGTTCATTTTTAATCTCATTTTGTTTGTTTGTTTGTTTTGTGTTTTTAGACATGGTTTCTCTACATAAGCCTTTGGTTGTCCAGGAACTCATTCTGTAGACCAGCCTTGCCTTGAATTCAGAGATCCACCTTTCTCTGTCTCTTGAGTGGTAGGATTAAAGGCACGTGTCCCCACTGCTCAGCTTCTTACTATTTTTTGTTGTTTTGTTTTGTGCTTGTGTATTATGGCTTCCTCTTTTGAGTTTATATAGATTTTGTGTGTGTATGTGTGTGTATTAGTGCTCATGTGTTTTTAATGCTTTTCCTTTGTTTTGTTTCATTCTGATTGTAGTTTTTATTTGCCTGCTTGTTTTCTAAAGACAGAGAAAGAATATTGATGTTGGATGGCTGGGAGCGAGGACCATCTAGGAGGAAATGAAAGGGGGATTGTGATCAGAACACATTGTGTGAAAACACTATTTTCAATACAATCAGCTAGAAATAGGAACATAATGCAATCATATAAAATTTTGATATGAAATGAAAATGATAATACCCAGAGATTAATTCCCAACATACATATGAATTGAGGCATTAGAGCCTATCTCGTATTACACACATATATGATGCAAATATACTTTCCCAATCTAAAGTTGCTACTTTTCCTATTTTGATGCCATGTTTTGATTTGAAAATCAGGTGGCTTGAATTTATTATTTTAATTTTTAGAATATTAATAGTATTTAGCACTACAAATTTCTGTATGAATGTGATCAAAGAAGCGCAAATGCATAGGTAAAATATGATGCAGTATCTTCACAATTAACATAATCTACTCAAGAACGATTGCAAGTAAAAAGGCACATTTTGACAGTGAAGGTTGGAAGAAGAAATGTGTGCACATGTGAGCATGCATTCTCTCTCTCTCTCTCTCTCTCTCACACACACACACACACATATTCACACACCATTCATACACAATTTCATTAGGAATAACTTTGAGAAAAGATACACTTAACCAATTTTACTTGGTCATAATGTTGATATCTAGTTGATTTTTGTCCCTTCAGATCTAAGCCCTTGAGGTTTAATTTCTTTGGGGACCTGCTTCTAAATAATTGTAAGATCCTGGGATCAGGTGTTCTAATTTTGTGAAGTAAGTAAGCCATTGTTTGGATCAAGTCTTCTCTCCTTGTATCTAGGCCCATCAGGGTATGAGGTTCAGCTTTTGCACCAATTCTCTAGAAAAATCATGCATCTCAGAAGGTTCATTGTCATGAAGGCTGTTTAAATTTCTTCTACATTCTAGAAAATGATCATTGCCTTGAAGTAAATAAAGAAGATGCAGAAAGGATATTCTTAAGGATGTGAGTATATTGCATTTTAGACCATAGATTGGATGTGAGTATATTGCATTTTAGACTATAGATTGTGCTTGAAACACAGGTTGAGGAGAAATAGCAGGTTCAGTTCAAACTTTGAAAACACAAGTACCTCTGTAGTTCCTGCATTTTTTTCACATTGACTAAATCACTGGTATGTGCCACATTTTCTGAACTGATTTGCCTCATTTTTTAATAAGGATGTATATATTCTTGAAAAATTCTACAAGGGTTCAAGTGATCTTAAACACTTTTTTGTATCCTTCACAAGTATGAACAAAATGTGACAAAACAATATATATATACATATATATATAATTAGTATATATTCCCACATTCTCATAGTAATTAGCATGACTGTCCCACAATATATGTGTTTCAAAACACTACATTATACATGGATATGCACAAAACTTTTATTATTAGTCATAATTGCAAAATACACATTTGAAATCTTCCATATATTAAATTGATTTTGTAATTTGGATCTAGGAATTTATATAAGATATTGGGAATCTTGCAATCTTTTAGTTGTTTTAACTCAGTAGATACTTCTTCCATATACAATTTCATTACAAATTTTATCAACATTTGTTAGCTTTGTTGATGTCAGGAAGCAAAATACTGATGTCACTTGCTGACAGCACATTCTTTGGCTATAACTAAGCAGTTGGAGACATTTCTACCACCCCACTACTCACTCAATTTTCTCCATTTTATAATGCTGTTTTAAACATATGTGGCAAGAATTACGTTCTATATTTCTAAGAGCAGAACTTTATTACCATAATCTATTCTAATTTTCTTACTAAACTAATTTGAATATCATTTAAATGTTATTTGATAATCTGAAGGATTTATGTATATTTGATTCATATAGGCATACACGATCCAAAGAGTTCAAGGATACGGCACCTTCAAAGTTTTGCAGTATGTTTGCACAACCTCCTAGACATAAAACTTAAGAGTATTATTTCTCAGTTCAATATTTCCAATCATATGTTACAGAGGTAAGGTAAGGTTATATTAAAAAATTACTGTAGCTTGTAGTGATTATAATTAAATACATTTTACATAGTAAGTTAAAACAGAATAGTTTTTAACTATTCTGAATAGTTTATCATGTCAAACATTATAAAATGTAAGAGAACTTTATATTGCATGGTAGAAAATACTTGATGAGAGGGAAGGCACAGAACCAAAGAATTAAGGGTAAATTCCTGAACTCTGCATAGTATTTTTGCATGGCTGCCTACCTACATCTTGTGCTGGGAACATTATACAGTTCAACAGTGTTGCCAAGTTACCTATAATAGACCTATTGAGGACAATCTGCCACTGATTTCAAATATTACTTGACTGAAGTTGGTAATTCTTATTCTTTTTTAAAATTAATTAATTTGTTTACATACCAGATGCTGCTCTCCCTCCTGATCTCTCCCTCATCAAGTCCTTTTCTTCCTTCCCCCTGCCCTTCTCCTCTGTGAGAATGGGACTCCCCTCCCCCCCGTATCCCCTGACCCTGGCACATCAAGTCTTTGCCAGATTAGGGTTTTCCTCTCTCACTGAGGCCAGATAGGGCAGACATGAAGACTAAGCTACCTGTCTGCTACGTACATGCCAGGGGCCTTTGTTCTTTGGCTCAGTCTCTGAGAACTTCCACGAATCCTGGTTGGTTGACCATGTTAGTCTTCCTGTGGGGTTCCCATCCCCTTCAGGGCCTTCAATCCTTTCTCCAACTCTTCCATAAGTGTACCTGATCTCCATCTAATGTTTGGCTGTGTGTATTTGCTTCTTTTTTGGCCCCCTGCTGGGTGAGGTCTCTCAGAGAATGCTTATTCTAGTTCCTATCATGCCTGTCCTTTTGGGTCCGGGTTACCTTGGTAATTCTTATTCTTTTGATAGATTCTAATTGACCAATGGAAGAAAAGAACCAGACCACAGTACTTGAATTTTTCTTCCTGGGCCTTACAGATTACCTCCATGAGAAGATTGTCCTCTTCATCATGTTTTTCTTTATTTATCTTATCACCCTGGCAGGTAATGTGGGTATGATCAATCTCATATGGGTGGACCCAAGGCTACACACACCTATGTACTTTTTCCTCAGCCAGCTGGCCTTTGTAGATGTGTGCTCTTCTTCTTGTGTAGCTCCCAAGATGCTGTGTGACATTTTTGTGGAGAACAAAGCCATCTCTTTTATGGGCTGTGCAGCACAGATGTGGTTCTTTGGTCTCTTTGTGACAACTGATTGTTTCCTCCTGGCTGCCATGGCATATGATCGGTATACAGCCATCTGTAAGCCCTTACTCTATACTCTCATCATGTCCAAGAAGGTCTGTATTCAGTTTGTCATAGGACCTTATCTTCTAGCTGCTATAAACATCACAACTCATACAACCATGACCTTTCGCTTACCATTCTGTGGTTCAAATACCATCAACCATTTCTTCTGTGATGTTTCCCCGCTGCTTTCATTAGCATGTGCTGACACATGGATTAACAAGGTGGTGCTTTTTGTCATGGCTGGAGTGATAGGAGTTCCAAGTGGCTTGATAATCATCTTCTCCTACATGTGCATCCTGGTGGCTATCTTGAAGATCAAGACTGCTGACGGGAGACAGAAAGCCTTTGCCACATGTTCTTCTCACCTGACAGCTGTCTCAATTCTTTATGGCACTCTTTTCTTCATCTATGTTCGACCTAACGCAAGTACTTCCCTGGATATTAACAAAGTGATCTCTTTATTTTATACTGTGGTGATTCCCATGTTGAATCCCCTTATTTATAGCTTGAGGAACAAAGAAGTGAAAAATGCATTGAAGAGAATATTGGAGAGGAAGAACTTTTTAACAGGTGCTTAAGAGAATTCCCTTTGTGTGAATCCTAAAACGTGGACATAAACTTTATGTTAAAGAACACTGAGATGTGAATCAGAGGCTACATGATGAACCTGGTAATGTAATTTTTATTCTGTTTGAAAAGTTAAGATATTCTTACGTATTTTTATACTCTGTTTTTTTTTTGGGATGTGACATTCCTCGCACAATATAGATGTAGATTGAGAAGCAATACAATTAAATACTAGAAGATAACTTGGGTGAATATTTATAAAAATGCTTGATTATTTTTTATAAAATTTTTATGGAGTATTTGGAAATTTCACATTGTGAGCCCTGATCACACTGATTTCCCAGTCCTCGCAGATATATATCTCCACCTTGTGACCTTTACCCCCCCCAAAAAAAAGAAAAGAAAAAGAAGGAACAGCAGCAGCAGCAGCAGCAGCAGCAGCAGCAGCAGCAGCAGCAGCAGCAGCAGCAGAAGCAGAAGCAGAAGCAGAAGCAGAAGAAGAAGAAGAAGAAGAAGAAGAAGAAGAAGAAGAAGAAGAAGAAGAAGAAGAAGAAGAAGAAGAAGAAGAAGAAAGTCTAATTTGTGTTGCCTATATTACTCTATATACTCACTGGAGGATGCTCAAATTTCCAGTGGCTAACCCTTTGAGAAAAGAGTCCTTGCTCACCCTTATCCTTGCTAGAAGCCATCAATTATAGAGAGCTACATGGCCATGGACATCGAAATGACTCCTGCTTGTAGTAGAACAACAAACTCAGACATGGTGCCTTGCTGCCATAAGACCAAGGATATTCACATGAACCTCTTGCACCATTCAACACAACTCCATTCCTTTGTCTTTCCCAACTCTCCATAAGTTTGTCATAGCAGCATTGGAAACTGAAGTGTGTCACATAGTTTGTTTTTGGCCCAGAGAACTTTAAATGCAAATTTTTATTTCAATACCTCATTGGTCTGGTGCAAGGTCTCTGGTTTCCAGTTTCTGAGGCAACTTATATACTGGACCATCATTGAGACTGGTCTCTGATATCCTGCTGTTGCTCAGAGTGAGGTTGATGTTGGGGTTAGACAGGGCATCTGGTGAGCTGCAGGACACCTCCTTGCCTTGCATATCAGTCGCCTTAAGGCTCACAGGGTTCAACTGTGCTAATAGGCTACAGGTAGTGACTCTGTTTTCTGTCTCCTAGCAGGGCAAACAGCACAGGCTGCAGCCACAGTGGCTCCATGCTGGGAGTGGCAGGCAGGTTTATTGAGGCCCTATTCAGTTTTGACCTGCTTTTGCGGGAGCTCTAGGGCCCTACACTTTCCTGGTTGTTGATTCTAGCAGCCAGCATTATGAGTCACATGGCTCATTGGGCTTTATCTTTGTGCTTGCAGCCCACTGAGTGAAATAGGGCTGTAAACAGTATAGATTCTCAGCACATGGTCCTCCAGCTTATGGTCCAATTTTGTGAGTCCACTTTTTAAAAGCATCTTCCTATATTACTTGCCCCTTTTTTCTTAGTTGTTCTGGAGCTATTGTGGGACCTGAAGACTCTCTTCACAGACCACTCTCCAATTCCCCAACCACCCTATTGTCCTTTAGAGTCTCTAATGGCCTCTCAGACTTCTCTATACTGTTGTGTTGCTGGCAGTTACTGCAATTTTTTTTAGATTGACTATGAATAATTATTAATGTAGAAAGAAAACTCAAAGTTACAAATGATAGGTCAAAGCATGTCAAATAAAATACAATAAAAACAATTCTGCTTGCAAAGTCCATTACTAATAACATTCATAAAGTATCTTTACAGAAATAAACAAAAGGTTAAAAATAGTTAACTTGGAAAATAAAAGAGTAGACAATGAACAGAAATGAGAGTAAAAAAAAAATCATTCAATACACGAGAGAAAGTCTTGTTCATTTTATTTTACTTTCTGTCTTTCTGTTTTTGGTTCTTTTTTCTTTTTTTATGTCTGTCTATCTATCTATCTATCTATCTATCTATCTATCTATCTATCTATCTATCTATCTATCTATCTATCTACATCTCAAATGCTGCTCCCCTTCTCAGATCTTCCTACACACGGGCCATGCCTCCATACCCCCATATCCCTGTACTTCTCCTCTGAGAGGGTGGGGCTCCCTAGGTATCCTCCTGACCCTGGCCTATCAATTCTTTGCCAGATTAGGCACTTCCTCGCTCACTAAGACCAGACAAAGCTGCCATGGAGGCAGAGCTGCATGTTTGATACATATGTACTGGGGGCCTCCTTCTCATCTGAGTAAGATTTTTGGTTGGTGGCTCAGACTTTGAGAGCTCCCATGGGTCCTTGTTAGTTGACTCTGTTTGTCTCCCTGTGGGATTCTTATCCCCTTCAGGACTTTCTATCCTTCTCTCAATTCTTTTTTAAGAGTCCTGACCTTTGTCCAATGTTTGGCTGTGGTATATGCATCTGTTTCAGTCCTCTGCTGGGTAGAACAGTTATACTAGGCACCTGTCTGCAAGGACAACAGAGTATCATTAATGGGGTCAAGAGTTGGTGCTTGCCCAGGGGATGGGATTTAAGTTGGGTCAGATATTGATTAGCCATTCCTTCAGTCTCCACTCTACACCTGCATTTCTTTTGGAAGGGACAAATTTTGGTTCAAAAGTTTTATGGGTGGGTGGATTGGTGTCCTTATCCCTCCACTCAGGGTACTGCCTGACTACAGGACTTGGTCTCTTCAGGTTCCATGTCCCCACTGTTAGGCATCTAAACTAATGTATTGACTCCTGGGAGCCTCCGATATCCCAGATCTCTGAGACATCCTTAGATTCCTCACAAGCTGCAGATTTCAATTCATCCTGACCTACTGGGCCTCTATCTCTCACCACACCTGATCCTGCCTCTTCATTCTCCTCTCCACCTTTATCTTCTATGACTATTTTGTTTCTCCCTTTAAAGTGTGGTTCAAGCATCCTTCCTTGGGCTTTCCTTTTTATTTAACTTCTTTGTGTCTCTGGGGTGTACCATGGGTATTCTGTACTTTATGGCTAATAGCCACTTCTCTGTGAGTACATATCATGCATGTCTTTTTGGGTCTGGGTTACCTCGCTCAAGATGATATTTTCTAGTTCTTTCTATTTGCCTGCAAAACTCACAATGCCCCTGTTTTTAATAGAATAGTATTCCATTGTGTAGATGTATCATACTTTCTGTATCCATTATCCAGTTGAGGGACATCTGAGATGTTTCCAGTTCCTGGCTTTTATGAATAAAGCTTCTATGAGACAGTGGAGCACATGTCCTTGTGACATGATGGAACATCTTTTGGGTATATGCCCAGGAGATGTATAGCTGGGTCCTCAGGTAGAACTGTTTCCAATTTTCTGAGAAAACATAAGATTTATTGCCAGAGTGGTTGCACAAGTTTGCAATCCCACCAGCAATGGAGGAGTGTTCTCCTTGCTCCACATCTTCTACAGCATGTGTTATCCATTGAGTTTTTGATCTCAACTGTAGTAAGATGGAATTTCAGGGTCATTTTAATCTCCATTTCCTTGATGATTAAAGATGTTGAGCATTTCTTTAAGTGTTTCTTGGCCAATCGAGATTCCTCTGTTGAGAATTCTGTTTTGTCCTATTTTTCATTCTTTAATCCTTTTTTACAGTCCAGACTTCATCTCCCTCTTGATCTATCCCCCAACCACTCCTCATCCAATACCTTCTCTCCCACCCCTGTCTCCAAGAGGATGTCCCCACCACCCCACCTCCACCCAGCGAGGCCTCCCCACTCCCTGGAGCCTCAAGTCTCTCCAGGGTTAGGTGCATCTTCTCTCACTGAGGCCAGACCAAGGCCTCATATCAACTGGTATATGCATTTATTAATTAGGTTATCTAGCTTGGTGGAGTTTAACTTCTTGAGTTCTTTATATATATGTTAGCTTTCTGTTGGATATAGGGTGAGTGAAAATCTTTTCTCAATCTGTAAGCTGCTATTTTGTCCTGTTGACAGTGTCCTTTGCCTGACAGAAGCTTTTGAATTTCATGAGGTCCCATTTATTAATTGTTAATTTTAGGGCCTGAGCCTTTGGTGTTCTTTTCAGGAAATTGTCTCCTATATCAATGTGTTTGAGGTGATTTCCGACTTTCTCTTCTATTAGATTTAGTGTATATGGTTTTATGTTGAGATTCTTGTTCCACTTGGATTGGTGTTTTCTGCAGGGTGATAAATGTGACTCTATTTTCATTCTTCTACATATAGGCATCCAGTTAAACAAACACTGTTTGTTGAAGATGCTTTCTTTTTTTTTTTCATTTTATGTTTTTGCCTTTGCCAACAATCAACTGTTCATATGAGTTTGGGTTTATTTCTTGTTCTTTTTTTCCTATTAATCAACCTGTCTGTTTCTGTATCAATACCATGCAGATGTTATCAGTATTGTTCTGTAGTACAGCTTGAGGTCAGGGATGGTGAAGATTTTTTATTGCTCAGAATTGTTTTGGTTATCCTGTGGCTTTTTTTTTATTCTTTTCCCTATGAATTTGAAAAATTTTTTTAAGGTCTATAAAAATTCTGTTGGAATTTTGATGGGGATTATAGTGAATCTGTAGATTGCTTTTGGTAAGATAGACATTTTCACGATGTTGGTTCTACTGATCCATGAGCATGAGAGATCTTTCCATTTTCTGAGAGTGGGCAGTCTTGTCTTATTCCTGATTTTAGTGGGATTGCTTCAAGTTTCTCTACATTTAATTTGATTTTTTGCCTTGTTGTTCATTGTTTTTATTATTTTACACATGTGCCTTGTATTCCCAATCTTTCCAAGACTTTTAACATAAAGAAGAGTTGAATTCTGTGAGTTATATATAGTGGGTCACATTGATGGATTTTCATATATTGAACCATCCCTGCATCCCTGAAATGAAGCCTACTTGATAATGGTGAATGAGATTTTTGATGAATAAACTCACATAAGTTCATATGCAGATTCACAAATGCATATTTATACATTTCCATTCAACCAGTTGATTCCAGCTTGCATGTATTTTCACAGTTAATGCTTACACACACATCCATATTTACATATGCATATAGAGCAAAAGATCAAGCACCAGTGCAGAAAGTACTCACTCATTCTGGATGAAGAATGAGCTCCAATCTTTATTGCATAGAGAAAGAAAAAGATTCTATCCTTTTAATGCTAAATGAATTAAACCTAAGTTTGTAAGAAAAATCTTTGCTCCTTTTTTCCTTTGTTCCGTTGTAAGCCTGCTTTGTAACTGAGAAAGGTCCTGTTCTGTCCCATAGTAAGAAGCCTGTCTTGCTACTTCTGCTCTCTGTAGCTTCTTTTTATCCTCTTTTTCTCTGCATTCTGTATATTGCTCTCTTAGTTTTTCATGTTGACTATAGTTTCTAAGTTATTCCACTCTGCTCTCTCCTTCTAATCAAATTATAAACCGAAACAGACGTTTACAGCAGAGAATGTTTACATGCATATCCATTAGGAGTAATTATCTGGCTAAACAATCATCACCTGTCACAGCTCCACAGGTTCACTGAAGGTTTCAAACTATAACTAAGTTATTAGTGAAGTTTTATATAAAGATAAATTCAGTCAATATTTTATCTTCTATCCTAGTACCTATAATAAATCATTAGTTCCATTTATATGACCTTTGGTTAATTGTTTTATAACCTCTTGGAATGTGCTCTGTCTGATTACTAAGAGCAATTAACTGGTGACACATGGGAGACTGGCAGAGTTCTCATTGCAATTTTGATTATCAGAAAAGGATAGCAGTCCCACTATAAAAGAGCTTAATAATCATTGATACAGTTTAGGAATTGTTATTGGATCATCATTAAGATTTAAGAAATCATCTATTTGTCTATATAGCCTCACTACATCTTCTTGGATCTGCAGAGATCTGCTTCAAAGGTGTGGGCTAATACCTAGTGATTGTTATATATGTTTTTTTTTTTCAAACATCCCAAAGCAACATTTCTTTTTGGTTGTTTGTCCCGCGCTATTGTCTCGCCAGCAAGAACACACGTGGACACACGAATCCTTCTGCAGCAAAACGTTTATTTTATCTTAAAGAGAGGGGACTGGGGCGCCAGCATGGAGCGGCTTATATACACCCTAGCGCGGCGCATCCACACCTGATTGGTCGCTTACCCATGATAGGCACGCCCCGGAGTGGGCAAAGACCTGGCACGAAGACACTCTTGCACATGTGCACACAGTTAACTTCCTGAAAGGAAGTCGGGCTGGCGCGGTGGAAGCCAGCGCCATGTTGTAATGGCAAATGCTATCCCGGCTTTCCACGTGGGGCGCAGTGGAAGCCAGTGCCATCTTGTGGTGGCGAATGTTATTGCGGCTCTCCACAGTTGTTCTTTTGTTTATTTTTTTATTGGATATTTCTTCATTTACATTTCAAATGTTATTTCCTTTCCCAGTTTCCTGTCCATAAGCCCCCTATGCCCCCTCCTCTCCTTCTAAAAGGGTGTTCCCCTCCCCAACCACCCCCATACCCCCCCCCCCAATTCCCTTACACTGGAGGTCCAATCTTGGCAGGCCCAAGGGCTTCTCCTTCGATTGGTGCCCAACAAGGCCATGCCCATAGCAGGAATCTTTCCTAAAATGAATTCTCTTATGGCCTCACCTTATAAGAGTGAATATGTCACAGATTATATATTATAATCCAAAGCAGACAATCTCAAGAAGATCCCCTGCTAGTTAATAGCTTATCCTATTCTGTCTCCTGACACTTTAAGACATCTATCCAGGATCTTCTGACTTTTAAAGTCTCTGTTGAGACATCAGGTTGACCAGACCTCTTGGGAGTCAGGTGGAGTTGTGTGTCTTGCCTAGGAGGCAGGCGGGGATGTGGGGTTGTGGTGCATGGTATGTTGATCCAGTACTACTACAGGTATAGGTATAGACCAGAAGGAAGATGTAATTCTGACAGGGGCAGGAAGAGAAGAACGCTGCTAGGGTTGCTGGAGTCTCAGCAGGCAGGAGTATTGGGGGTGCCTACCTATGTGTGTCAGATTAGAGCAGGCCTCTTGGAAGGTACGCAGGGCTATTGGGTGGGGTGAGATACACTGATCTGAAACTGCTGTAGGTATAGGTGAAGACTGGAAGCAATTTCATTTTATTTTTTATTTTTTTCCTTTTTTTTTATTATTAACTTGAGTATTTCTTATATACATTTCGAGTGTTATTCCCTTTCCCAGTTTCCGGGCAAACATCCCCCTCCCCCCTCCCCTTTCTTATCGGTGTTCCCCTCCCCACCCTCCCCCCATTGTCCCCCTCCCCCCAACAGTCTAGTTCACTGGGGGTTCAGTCTTAGCAGGACCCAGGGCTTTAAGATAAGGAAGAATGATTAGTTGGCCATGCAGTAGGTTCTACCTTCATAAAACATTAAAAGGTATTTATTTATTTACTTGGATGATGATTTGTGAGCTTCCTGTTTGACCATATAATTAACAATTTTTTGCTCATGTTTCAATCCGAATCCATAAAGACTTTTGGTAGTATTTTATTGAGAATTCTAAATTGAGTTTTTCTTCAGAAAACTTTCTTTTAGATATCTGTGTCCAATATACACAAGTGTCAGTGTCCAAAGTTACAAAAGTGTATGTGTAGAGGAATGAAAACAGGAGAAAATAACTCAGATTCCTAGCATCGGAGTGGGTATTTAAGATTCTTAATGATTAAGAAAAGATAATTTTTTAAAAATTAATATTGTAAAGTTTGCAAAAAATAACATTTAGAGATTTTTATATTATTATAGGAACAAAGAAAAATCAAATTTTAAATCATTTATCTGTACTTATTGCATATTAAAAAGAGTAAAAGCATATTTGAATAGAACCTGCAAAAATAAACTTTTTTGGAGAACTCTATGGAAAAGTAAAGAGGGCATACACTGACTGGGGATATTGATTATTTTGTCAGGAGTATATTGACAGTACATTAGAACTTTCATCTACGTATGAATCCTAGTTCTTTCACCCTCTGCTTTTACTAGGCTCAGCTCAGATGAACCATTTCACCTTATGATGAGTTGCTTCTGTGTTTTTCTAGTTTTATTTATTGGAGGATATGGCCAATTTTTGCTCCCTGGGGTCTGGCTTAGGTATACAGTGTCAGGATATCTTATACAAAAAAATGTTAGTTCTTTATTAGGAAGTAGAAACAAGAAACTTCTCAAAATATGTGCAATTCTTGGTGGCAAATTACATGGACTTGTTCAGCTTTGGCTTACATGAACTCCACTGTGCTTCTTTTCTCACCATGTTTTGAGTTTCACAAGACCTCCTATATCTTTGTATGTAGTTATTAGTAACAGACCTGCTTCTGCTGCCTTCTGTGAACTTTGGTATTTGGGCTGAGATAGTATTGTTAGGATGGGATGTGTTGCCTTCTCATCTGGCAAGCTTAGCAACATACTATTTCTCTTTCATTGTTAATATCACTTTGGTGTGGTGTTCAAGTATGGCCCTTGGTTCTGAATCTGTAAAAGTCCCCACAACCACCACCATAATACACCATTTTACCTGTGGTAGTTTGAATATGCTTGGCCCAGGGTAAGTGGCACTATTAAGCATTGTGGTATTGTTGGAGGTGTGTCACTCTATAAGCAGGCTTTGGGGGGCTCCTATGCTCAAGCTCTACCCACTGTGCAATTCACATTTTGGCTGGCTGCAGAAGAGTCTTCTACTGCCTTTAGGTCAAGACATAGAACTCTCGGCTCCTCTAGCACCATGTCTGACTGAATATTACCATGCTTCCTGCTTTGATATTAATGAACTGAACATCTATAACTGTAAATTGGCCCCAAGTAAATGTTTGCCTTTATAATAATTGTTTTGGCAATGGTATCTCTTCAATCAATGTAAACCCTAAGACATTATTCTTCCCATTTCATTTCTCAACTTTCTTCTCTGATAATTCTCCATTACGATCTAGCTACTTAAGTGTCAGTGTGTTGTATTTCATATGTCTTGAGCTATATATAGTAAATGTGAATACAATTTGTCTTAAATTATCTAATTTGCATGTGTCTCATTAGGACCTCTAATATAACAATTGTTTGTGTAAATGGCTCTTTAAGTATTATGTTATCTGTACTGTGGCTAGTATGGCATTTTGAGAGACATTTAACTAGACAGATATCTTCAGATTAAATGATATCAATATGAAGGCATAATTATTAAAGACAATTTGCTATGGAAAACACAAATGATAAAGAAAATCAGCATCATAATTTGCATAGCAATAGTATTAATTTTCCAATCAAAAGACATAGGCAGATTGAATGGCTCCAGAAGCCTAATACATTTTTTTTCCTCTGAAAGAAACACATCTTAAACTTAGAGCTAGGTAATGCCTTAGAGTAAAAGGATGGGCAAAAATACTCCAGCCAAGCACACATCTGTTGTACTCCACTAATAAGATTGTAGTCTACCATGATTGGATAGCTTTCCCGAGTTTAGTGCAAATGGAGGACTCCTTTCTCTTAGAGAAGCTTCCTCTTTTCTGCCTAATAGGGGCAGCCAGACCCCTATTTTATACTTGATAAATGTCATATAGTCCTTGGCAAAATTACAGGTTCAACTTTCTCTCTGCAGATAAGAACCTGCTCAGGAAGCACCTGGAATATTTGGATTGCCTATCCATGCAAATTAGACATTCTCAGTATGTTAAGCTCCAGCCTAAAAATCCCTTCCTATTGTCCAAGGTTTATTTAGTCTTTGTTTACCCCAAATAAAGAGCACAAGCTGTGTCACTGAATATCATCTAGGAGTGCTGTCTCATTGAATATCTTCTAGGAGAGCTATAACATTAAAATCCTCGGAAAAAACTTTTTTTTCTCTCAGCACTCACAGATGACCTAAGATTCTGCTGAACTGCTTGGTCCAAGATCTGCTTCATCTTCTCTCATTGGTATGGAACAGTCCCTGGACACCCCAAGGGATGAAGCACAACACAGAATCACACACATCACTATCTTAATATCTTATAAAATTGACTTCAAATTAAAACTAACCAGGCTAGATAAAGAGGGACTCTTTACTTTAATCAAGATAACAGTTAACAAAGATGATGTTACTATTGGAAAAATATATACATCAAAATCGAGGGTGCCCAATTTCATTTTAAAAATGTACTACTGAATTTAAAGACATGTCTTTTCATCAATCCATTAATAGTAGGTGCTTTTAAAAATCTCACATTCTCCAAAAATCAGGTCATCTGGACAAAAATTAAACAAAGAAAAATCAGAATTATTTGACAGCATACATTAAATGGACTTAACTATGTATCTACAAAATATTCCACACAAATAATACTGAAGACACAGTTTATTCTACATCAGAGGAAGCTTTTCTAAAATAGAGCATATTTTGGGATACAAAACTATTATTTACAACTCCAAAAATACTGAAATCACTCTTTCTGTATTATTATTAACCACAGTGCAACAACACATAATATTGAGAACAAACAGATGAACAAAACAAAACAAAAATACACAAACTCATGAAGGTTAAAACAACTTAATATTGAGTGATGAGTATGTCAAACAAGAAATCAAGAAAGAAGTAAAATTTTCTGGAACTAAGTGGAAATGAAAACATAACACAACAAAAATTATGGAACATATTGATTGCAGTCCTCTGAGAAAATTTTACTTAGACGTGTCTAGATTTAAAATTCAGAAAAAGTTATACAAACTTAATAATGCAACTCAAAAATTAGAAAACCAAGTATAGACCAAACTCAAATCCAGATAATAGCAATAAATTAAAAAAACATTGGAGCAAAATCTATTGAATTGAGACAAAGAAAACAACACAAAGAATCAATGAAACTAAGAGCTGATTCCTTGAATAGTTTAAGATCTTAGTTAATTGTCTGGTAGTATTCTGCTGTGATTCCAAGTAGCCCAGGTCTTTTATTTATTTGTTTTTTTTAATAAAAGGCTTTTTATTACTATTTCTATCTTCTTATGGGTCTGCTTAGGTTCCTTCATGGCTTAATTTTTGTGGTTTGGTTAAATCTAGAAATCTATCCATTTCTTTTATATTTACAGTTTAGTATAATACATAAAATATTTCATTGTTATTCTGAATTTCTCTGGTGTCTGTTGTAAGAATATAGGGCTAGCACTACCTAAGGACTATACATGGACTGACCCTGGACTCTGACCTCATAGGTAGCAATGAATATTCTAGTAAGATCACCAGTGGAAGGGGAAGCCCTTGGTCCTGCTAAGACTGAACCCCCAGTGAACTAGATTGTTGGGGGGAGGGCGGCAATGGGGGGAGGATGGGGAGGGGAAAACCCATAAAGAAAGGGAGGGGGAGGGATTAGGGGGATGTTTGCCCGGAAACTGGGAAAGGGAATAACACTCGAAATGTATATAAGAAATACTCAAGTTAATAAAAACAAAACAAAACAAACAAACAAACAAAAAAAACAAAAAAAAAAGAATATAGGGCTAGGAGGAACATATATTAGGGTAATAAAAACTATATATGAGAACCCTATAGCCAAAATCATCATAACTCGCACTGAAGTCAGAAACAAGACAGGAATAAAACTACTTGGTCATCAAAATCTTTTTGATGCATATCTGCATGCTGTTCATAAGCATTTTACTGAACCTCTTTGTTTTGAGTCTAAGTCATCAGGAATATTATCCTATAGTTTTCTCACTTGTGCTTTTGGTGGTGCTGGTTGTTTCCTTGCAAGGTTTTGGTGTTACTGGTATTAGAATCATTCTGGCTACATAAAAGGAGAGAGACAACCCCTGACATGATTAATGATATTCTGCTATCTTGTAGACAGGACCCTAGTATAACTGTCTCCTGAGAGGCTTCATCTAGCAGCAGATGGAAACAAATGCAGAGACCAACAGCCAAACATCAGGCAGAGCTCAGGGAGTTTTGTGGAAGAGTGGAGGCAGGATTGAGTGAGCTGGAGAGGACAAGGACACAAGAAGACCTACAGAGTCAACTAATCTGGGCCCATGGCAGTTCACAGAGACTAAACTACCAATCAAAGAGTATTCAGGGGTTGGATCTAGAACCCCTACACGCTTGTAGCAGATGTATAGCTTGGCCTTCATGTAGTGTGGGGGTTGGAGGCTGTCTCTGATTCTGCTGTCTGCCATTGGATACTCTTCTGCTACCTGGACTGCCTAGTTGGGCCTCAGTGGTAGAGGATATGCTTAGTTGTTCTCGGAATAGATGTCACAGAGTGGGGTGGCATGCAAGGGATGGCTTCCCCTTCTCTTAAGAGAAGGAGAAAGATAATGAGGGGAGGGATTTGTAAGGGCAGGACTGGGAATAGAGGGAGGAGGGATGTCTGGATTGGTATATAAAGTGAATAAAAAAGTAAATTATGGAAGGAAAAAATATATGTATATATATATGTAAAAATATATGTATATATATGTACATATATAAATATATGTATATATGTAAAAATATATGTATATATATGTACATATATAAATATATGTATATATATATACATATATTTTTTCCTTCCATAATTTATATATATATATATACATATATGTTATACTAGTCAAGGTTTGTGAAGAACCTCTATAATGAAAACTTTAAGTCTCTGAAGAAAGAGGCAGAGAAAGATGCTAGAAAATCCTATGCTCATGCTCATAGAAATAATATTGTGAAAAATGACCATTTTGCCAAAAGCTATTTACAGATTTAGTGTAATTACAAACAAAAGCTTATTCCTTATAGAAATAAAACAACAACAACGATAACAACAACAACAACAACAACAACAACAACAACCGTATCCTAAATACACATGGACCCACAAAAGATTTCATAGTTCAAAGAATGCTCAATATAAAGAATAATGCTGGAGTAATTAGCCTTCAAGATTAAGTTTCTGCTATGCTTCACTGTTCTCTATTATTAGATGACAAAGACTGTAAATGCTTGGGTGGTTTTCTTATGTTTGCAATGTGGGTCAAAGAATGTTATCTTGTGGAGATCTAGATAACCCAGCAATCCAGGAAGTCGGGGTATTTTCAGAAATTTCACGATTATTTTTAAGTAAGATAGCTTAAAATAATGGGGTCAAATGATGATGAATTGGCACGATGAGTGGTGACATTGAGGTAGGAAAGTTTGCTTAGGACAGAGGTACTGGTTTGAAGGACAGAGTAGTAAGGAACAATTTTATAGTTAAGGTGGAAAAATTTACCACTTAATTCTAGAGCTGATTTCATTAATAATGTTGGCATAAATTTGAGAGTCATGTTATGGGTTTCTCTAAGACCTTCAAGTAGATATGATTCTGCATTCCCAAATCATATCATGTGAGACAGTGGATACAACAATGTATAAGGTGACAGGTTTGCCATTGTATTATTCATATCTTGTTGAATGATATTATGACATTCTTTGTATAAGAACTAAAAGTTGTCCATAACCATCATTACTAATCTTTAGTGTATGAATTTGGATACATATGTACATATATATATAATTTGAAATTAAATTTCTTTATATTTTACTCTCCCTAGAATTGTTGTACATGCTCTATGAGTATTTTGATTCTTGAAATAAGTTTGAAGCTCCTTGCTTTTAATTTTTTACTCCATATTTATTAAATTGGGTATTTCTTATTTACGTTTCAATTGTTATTCCCTTTCCCGGTTTCCAGGCCAACATCACTCTAACCCCTCCCCCTTCCCTTCTACATGGGTGTTCCCCTCTCTATCCTCCCCCTATTACCGCTCTCCCTCTGCCAACAATCCCGTTCACTGGGGGTTAAGTCCTGGCAGGACCAAGGGCTTCCTCTTCCACTGGTGCTCTTACTAGGCTATTGATTGGTACCTATGCAGTTGGAGCCCAGGGTCAGTCCAAGTATAGTCTTTGTGCAATGGCTTGGTCCCTGGAAGCTCTGGTTGGTTGGCATTGTTGTTCATATGGGGTCTCAAGCCCCTTCAAGCTCTTTCAGTCCTTTCTCTGAATCCTTCAACGTGGTCCCGTTCTTAGTTCAGTAGTTTGCTGCTGGTATTCGCCTATGTATTTGCTGTATTCTGGCTGTGTCTCTCAGGAGAGATCTACATCCGGTTCCTGTCAGCCTGCACTTCTTTGCTTCATCTATCTTATCTAGTTTGGTGGCTGCATATGTATGGGTCACATGTGGGGCAGGCTCTGAATGGGTGTTCCTTCAGTCTTTGTTCTAAATTTTGCCTCCCTATCCCCTCCCAAGGGTATTCTTGTTCCCCTTTTAAGGAAGGAGTGAGGCATCTGCATTTTGGTCATCCTTCTTGAGTTTCATGTGCTCTGTGCATTTAGGGTAATTCAAGCATTTGGGCTAATATCCACTTATCAATGAATGCATACCATGTGTGTTTTCCTGTGATTGAGTGACCTCACTCAGGATGATATTTTCCAGTTCCATCCATTTGCCTATGAATTTCATAGTCATTGTTTTTGATAGCTGACTAGTATTCCATTGTGTAGATGTACCACATTTTCTGTATCCATACCTCTGTTGAAGGGCATCTGGGTTCTTTCCAGCTTCTGGCTATTGTAAATAAGGCTGCTACGAACATAGTGGAGTAAGTGTCTTTGTTATATGTTGGGGCATCTTTTGGGTATAGCCCAAGAGAGGCATAGCTGGGTCCTCAGGTAGTTCAATGTACAATTTTCTGAGGAACCTCCAGACTGATTTCCAGAATGGTTGTACTAGTCTGCAACCCTACCAACTATGGAGGAGTATTCCTCTTTCTGCACATCCTTGCCAGCATCTGCTATCACCTGAGTTTTTGATCTTAGACATTCTGACTGGTGTGAGGTAGAATCTCAGGGTTGTTTTGATTTGTGTTTCTTTTATGACTAAAGATGTTGAACATTTCTTTAGGTGTTTCTCAGCCATTCAGCATTCCTCAGCTGTGAATTATTTGTCCAATTCTTCATAGAGTTAGACAGAACAATTTGCAAATTCATCTGGAATAACAAAAAACCCAGGATAGCTAAAACTATCCTCAACACTAAAAGGACTTCTGGGGGAATCACTATCCCTGAACTCAAGCAGTATTACAGAGCAATAGTGATAAAAACTGCATGGTATTGGTACAGAGACAGGCAGATAGACCAGTGGAATAGAATTGAAGACCCAGAAATGAACCCAAACACCTATGGTCACTTGATTTTTGACAAAGGAGCCAAAACCATCCAATGGAAAAAAGATAGCATTTTCAGCAAATGGTGCTGGTTCAACTGGAGGTCAGCATGTAGAATGCAAATTGATTCATTCTTATCACCCTGTACAAAGCTTAAGTCCAAGTGGATCAAGGACCTCCAGATCAAACCAGATACACTCAAACTAATAGAAGAAAAAGTGGGGAAGAGTCTTGAACACATGGGCACTGGAGAAAATTTCCTGAAGAAAACAGCAATAGCTTATGCTCTAAGATCAAGAATCGACAAATGGGATCTCATAAAGCTACAAATCTTTTGTAAGGCAAAGGACACTGTTGTTAGGATGAAATGGCAACCAACAGATTGGGAAAAGATCTTTACCAATCCTACAACTGATAGAGGGCTTATATCCAAAATATACAAAGGACTCACGAAGTTAGACTGCAAGGGGACAAATGACCCTATTAAAAAATGGGCTCCTTGACCCGCGGATCCCGGCCCGCAGCAGCTCTCTGCCCCCAGACCCTGTGAGAGAGAGACCCAACCGCCTGGTCAGGTGGGCACTCCTGAAGCTGCAGAGCGGAAGAGACCACCAACACTGCTCACCCCTGCCCACATCCCTGGCCCAAGAGGAAACTGTATAAGGCCTCTGGGCTCCCGTGGGGGAGGGCCCAGGAGCGGCAGGACCCCTGCCTGAGACACCACCAGAACCTGAAGGAAACAGACCGGATAAACAGTTCTCTGCACCCAAATCCCGTGGGAGGCAGAGCTGAACCTTCAGAGAGGCAGACAAGCCTGGGAAACCAGAAGAGACTGCTCTCTGCACACACATCTCGGACGCCAGAGGAAAAAGCCAAAGACCATCTGGAACCCTGGTGCACTGAAGCTCCCGGAAGGGGCGGCACAGGTCTTCCTGGTTGCTGCCGCTGCAGAGAGCCCCTGGGCAGCACCCCACGAGCGAACTTGAGCCCCGGGACCACAGGTAAGACCAACTTTTCTGCTGCAAGAAAGCTGCCCGGTGAGCTTGGGACACAGGGAAGCAGAGTTCCTCTAGGACCGGGCACGTTCTGTGTTTACTGGAAGTCCCACACCCGCGGATCCCGGCCCGCAGCAGCTCTCTGCCCCCGGACCCTGTGAGAGAGAGACCCAACCGCCTGGTCAGGTGGGCACTCCTGAGGCTGCAGAGGGGAAGAGACCACCAACACTGCTCATCCCTGCCCACATCCCTGGCCCAAGAGGAAACTGCATAAGGCCTCTGGGCTCCCGTGGGGGAGGGCCCAGGAGCGGCAGGACCCCTGCCTGAGACACCACCAGAACCTGAAGGAAACAGACCGGATAAACAGTTCTCTGCACCCAAATCCCGTGGGAGGCAGAGCTGAACCTTCAGAGAGGCAGACAAGCCTGGGAAACCAGAAGAGACTGCTCTCTGCACACACATCTCGGACGCCAGAGGAAAAAGCCAAAGACCATCTGGAACCCTGGTGCACTGAAGCTCCCGGAAGGGGCGGCACAGGTCTTCCTGGTTGCTGCCGCTGCAGAGAGCCCGTGGGCAGCACCCCACGAACGAACTTGAGCCCCGGGACCACAGGTAAGACCAACTTTTCTGCTGCAAGAAAGCTGCCTGGTCAACTCAAGACACAGGCCCACAGGAACAGCTGAAGACCTGTAGAGAGGAAAAACTACACGCCCGAAAGCAGAACACTCTGTCCCCATAACTGACTGAAAGAGAGGAAAACAGGTCTACAGCACTCCTGACACACAGGCTTATAGGACAGTCTAGCCACTGTCAGAAATAGCAGAACAAAGTAACACTAGAGATAATCTGATGGCGAGAGGCAAGCGCAGGAACCCAAGCAACAGAAACCAAGACTACATGGCACCATCAGAGCCCAATTCTCCCATCAAAACAAGCATGGAATATCCAAACACACCAGAAAAGCAAGATCTAGTTTCAAAATCATATTTGATTATGATGCTGGAGGACTTCAAGAAAGACGTGAAGAACTCCCTTAGAGAACAAGTAGAAGCCTACAGAGAGGAATCGCAAAAATGCCTGAAAGAATCGCAAAAATCCCTGAAAGAATTCCAGGAAAACATAAATAAACAAGTAGAAGCCCATAGAGAGGAGACACAAAAATCCCTGAAAGAATTCCAGGAAAACATAGATAAACAAGTAGAAGCCCATAGAGAGGAGACACAAAAATCCCTGAAAGAATTCCAGGAAAACACAATCAAACAGTTGAAGGAATTAAAAATGGAAATAGAAGCAATCAAGAAAGAACATATGGAAACAACCCTGGATATAGAAAACCAAAAGAAGAGACAAGGAGCTGTAGATACAAGCTTCACCAACAGAATACAAGAGATAGAAGAGAGAATCTCAGGAGCAGAAGATTCCATAGAAATCATTGACTCAACTGTCAAAGATAATGTAAAACGTAAAAGGCTACTGGTTCAAAACATACAGGAAATCCAGGACTCAATGAGAAGACCAAACCTAAGGATAATGGGTATAGAAGAGAGTGAAGACTCCCAGCTCAAAGGACCAGTAAATATCTTCAACAAAATCATAGAAGAAAACTTCCCTAACCTAAAAAAAGAGATACCCATAGACATACAAGAAGCCTACAGAACTCCAAATAGATTGGACCAGAAAAGAAACACCTCCCGTCACATAATTGTCAAAACACCAAACGCACAAAATAAAGAAAGAATATTAAAAGCAGTAAGGGAAAAAGGTCAAGTAACATATAAAGGCAGACCTATCAGAATCACACCAGACTTCTCGCCAGAAACTATGAAGGCCAGAAGATCCTGAACTGATGTCATACAGACCCTAAGAGAACACAAATGCCAGCCCAGGTTACTGTATCCAGCAAAACTCTCAATTAACATTGATGGAGAAACCAAGATATTCCATGACAAAACCAAATTTACACAATATCTTTCTACAAATCCAGCACTACAAAGGATAATAAATGGTAAAGCCCAACATAAGGAGGCAAGCTATACCCTAGAAGAAGCAAGAAACTAATCGTCTTGGCAACAAAACAAAGAGAATGAAAGCACACAAACATAACCTCACATCCAAATATGAATATAACGGGAAGCAATAATCACTATTCCTTAATATCTCTCAATATCAATGGCCTCAACTCCCCAATAAAAAGACATAGATTAACAAACTGGATACGCAACGAGGACCCTGCATTCTGCTGCCTACAGGAAACACACCTCAGAGACAAAGACAGACACTACCTCAGAGTGAAAGGCTGGAAAACAACTTTCCAAGCAAATGGTCAGAAGAAGCAAGCTGGAGTAGCCATTCTAATATCAAATAAAATCAATTTCCAACTAAAAGTCATCAAAAAAGATAAGGAAATATTCATCAAAGGAAAAATCCACCAAGATGAACTCTCAATCCTAAATATCTATGCCCCAAATACAAGGGCTCCTACATACATAAAAGAAACCTTACTAAAGCTCAAAACACACATTGTACCTCACACAATAATAGTGGGAGATTTCAACACCCCACTCTCATCAATGGACAGATCATGGAAACAGAAATTAAACAGTGATGTCGACAGACTAAGAGAAGTCATGAGCTAAATGGACTTAACGGATATTTATAGAACATTCTATCCTAAAGCAAAAGGATATACCTTCTTCTCAGCTCCTCATGGTACTTTCTCCAAAATTGACCATATAATTGGTCAAAAAACGGGCCTCAACAGGTACAGAAAGATAGAAATAATCCCATGCGTGCTATCGGACCACCACGGCCTAAAACTGGTCTTCAATAACAATAAGGGAAGAATGCCCACATATACGTGAAAACTGAACATTGCCCTACTCAATGATGACCTGGTCAAGGAAGAAATAAAGAAAGAAATTAAAAACTTTTTAGAATTTAATGAAAATGAAGGTACAACATACCCAAACTTATGGGACACAATGAAAGCTGTGCTAAGAGGAAAACTCATAGCGCTGAGTGCCTGCAGAAAGAAACAGGAAAGAGCATATGTCAGCAGCTTGACAGCCCACCTAAAAGCTCTAGAACAAAAAGAAGCAAATACACCCAGGAGGAGTAGAAGGCAGGAAATAATCAAACTCAGAGCTGAAATCAACCAAGTAGAAACAAAAAGGACCATAGAAAGAATCAACAGAACCAAAAGTTGGTTCTTTGAGAAAATCAACAAGATAGATAAACCCTTAGCCAGACTAACGAGAGGACACAGAGAGTGCGTCCAAATTAACAAAATTAGAAATGAAAAGGGAGACATAAGTACAGATTCAGAGGAAATTCAAAAAATCATCAGATCTTACTATAAAAACCTATATTCAACAAAACTTGAAAATCTTCAGGAAATGGACAATTTCCTAGACAGATACCAGGTATTGAAGTTAAATCAGGAACAGATAAACCAGTTAAACAACCCCATAACTCCTAAGGAAATAGAAGCAGTCATTAAAGGTCTCCCAACCAAAAAGAGCCCAGGTCCAGACGGGTTTAGTGCAGAATTCTATCAAACCTTCATAGAAGACCTCATACCAATATTATCCAAACTATTCCACAAAATTGAAACAGATGGAGCCCTACCGAATTCCTTCTACGAAGCCACAATTACTCTTATACCTAAACCACACAAAGACACAACAAAGAAAGAGAACTTCAGATCAATTTCCCTTATGAATATCGACGCAAAAATACTCAATAAAATTCTGGCAAACCGAATTCAAGAGCACATGAAAACAATCATCCACCATGATCAAGTAGGCTTCATCCCAGGCATGCAGGGATGGTTTAATATATGGAAATCCATCAACGTGATCCATCATATAAACAAACTGAAAGAACAGAACCACATGATCATTTCATTAGATGCTGAGAAAGCATTTGACAAAATTCAACACCCCTTCATGATAAAAGTCCTGGAAAGAATAGGAATTCAAGGCCCATACCTAAACATAGTAAAAGCCATATACAGCAAACCAGTTGCTAACATTAAACTAAATGGAGAGAAACTTGAAGCAATCCCACTAAAATCAGGGACTAGACAAGGCTGCCCACTCTCTCCCTACTTATTCAATATAGTTCTTGAAGTTCTAGCCAGAGCAATCAGACAACAAAAGGAGTTCAAGGGGATACAGATCGGAAAAGAAGAAGTCAAAATATCACTATTTGCAGATGACATGATAGTATATTTAAGTGATCCCAAAAGTTCCACCAGAGAACTACTAAAGCTGATAAACAACTTCAGCAAAGTGGCTGGGTATAAAATTAACTCAAATAAATCAGTTGCCTTCCTCTATACAAAAGAGAAACAAGTCGAGAAAGAAATTAGGGAAACGACACCCTTCATAATAGACCCAAATAATATAAAGTACCTCGGTGTGACTTTAACCAAGCAAGTAAAAGATCTGTACAATAAGAACTTCAAGACACTGAGGAAAGAAATTGAAGAAGACCTCAGAAGATGGAAAGATCTCCCATGCTCATGGATTGGCAGGATTAATATAGTAAAAATGGCCATTTTACCAAAAGCAATCTACAGATTCAATGCAATCCCCATCAAAATACCAATCCAATTCTTCAAAGAGTTAGACAGAACAATTTGCAAATTCATCTGGAATAACAAAAAACCCAGGATAGCTAAAGCTATCCTCAACAATAAAAGGACTTCAGGGGGAATCACTATTCCTGAACTTAAGCAGTATTACAGAGCAATAGTGATAAAAACTGCATGGTATTGGTACAGAGACAGACAGATAGACCAATGGAATAGAATTGAAGACCCAGAAATGAACCCACACACCTATGGTCACTTGATTTTTGACAAAGGATCCAAAACCATCCAATGGAAAAAAGATAGCATTTTCAGCAAATGGTGCTGGTTCAACTGGAGGGCAACATGTAGAAGAATGCAGATCGATCCATCCTCATCACCCTGTACAAAGCTTAAGTCCAAGTGGATCAAGGACCTCCACATCAAACCAGACACACTCAAACTAATAGAAGAAAAACTAGGGAAGCATCTGGAACACATGGGCACTGGAAAAAATTTCCTAAACAAAACACCAATGGCTTATGCTCTAAGATCAAGAATCGACAAATGGGATCTCATAAAACTGCAAAGCTTTTGTAAGGCAAAGGACACTGTGGTTAGGACAAAACGGCAACCAACAGATTGGGAAAAGATCTTTACCAATCCTACAACAGATAGAGGCCTTATATCCAAAATATACAAAGAACTCAAGAAGTTAGACCGCAGGGAGACAAATAACCCTATTAAAAAATGGGGTTCAGAGCTAAACAAAGAATTCACAGCTGAGGAATGCCGAATGGCTGAGAAACACCTAAAGAAATGTTCAACATCTTTAGTCATAAGGGAAATGCAAATCAAAACAACCCTGAGATTTCACCTCACACCAGTGAGAATGGCTAAGATCAAAAACTCAGGTGACAGCAGATGCTGGCGAGGATGTGGAGAAAGAGGAACACTCCTCCATTGTTGGTGGGATTGCAGACTGGTAAAACCATTCTGGAAATCAGTCTGGAGGTTCCTCAGAAAATTGGACATTGAACTGCCTGAGGATCCAGCTATACCTCTCTTGGGCATATATCCAAAAGATTACTCAACATACAAAAGAGACATGTGCTCCACTATGTTCATCGCAGCCTTATTTATAATAGCCAGAAACTGGAAAGAACCCAGATGCCCTTCAACAGAGGAATGGATACAGAAAATGTGGTACATCTACACAATGGAATATTACTCAGCTATCAAAAACAACGAGTTTATGAAATTCGTAGGCAAATGGTTGGAACTGGAAAATATCATCCTGAGTGAGCTAACCCAATCACAGAAAGACATACATGGTATGCACTCATTGATAAGTGGCTATTAGCCCAAATGCTTGAATTACCCTAGATCCCTAGAACAAACGAAACTCAAGACGGATGATCAAAATGTGAATGCTTCACTCCTTCTTTAAATGAGGAAAAAGAATACCCTTGGCAGGGAAGGGAGAGGCAAAGATTAAAACAGAGACTGAAGGAACACCCATTCAGAGCCTGCCCCACATGTGGTCCATATATATACAGCCACCCAATTAGACAAGATGGATGAAGCAAAGAAGTGCAGACCGACAGGAGCCGGATGTAGATCGCTCCTGAGAGACACAACCAGAATACAGCAAATACAGAGGCGAATGCCAGCAGCAAACCACTGAACTGAGAATAGGTCCCCCGTTGAAGGAATCAGAGCAAGAACTGGAAGAGCTTGAAGGGGCTCGAGACCCCAAAAGTACAACAATGTCAAGCAACCAGAGCTTCCAGGGACTAAGCCACTACCTAAAGACTATACATGGACTGACCCTGGACTCTGACCCCATAGGTAGCAATGAATATCCTAGTAAGAGCACCAGTGGAAGGGGAAGCCCTGGGTCCTGCTAAGACTGAACCTCTAGTGAAGTAGACTATGGGGGGAGGGCGGCAATGGGGGGAGGGTTGGGAGGGGAACACCCATAAGGAAGGGGAGGGGGGAGGGGGATGTTTGCCCGGAAACCGGGAAAGGGAATAACACTTGAAATGTATATAAGAAATACTCAAGTTAACAAAAAAATTAATATAATTAAAAAAATGGGCTCCTTGCTTTTAATATTCATCTGTTTTAGTCAGAAAAGACTTAAAGATTTTCTGATTAAAAAAGGAAATTTTTTTCTTATGCTGTTCAACTTGAGCAAAGAATTAATGACCTTATGGATTACTTTCTAGTTGGCTCTTCTTGGCTCTCATTTTTGATTTTTTCAGAGCAGCTTCGAATGATGATGTTCTGAAGCGGTTCAAACATACATTGCTTCTACATATCCAATGCTAGGTCTCATATTTCTATAAATAGTTTCTTCATATCTATTTCACCATAGAGGTACTGAAGTTTGACTTCCATCAATTTATTCTTGTTAATAATTTAAATGTTGAGATACAGATATAAGTAGCCTATATAATTTGTAAATTCTTGTCTGGAAGCTGCCAGAATGCATCCATGGGATTCCACCTAATGACTTTATCTAACCTAGTTTCTAGAAAGGCACATAAAGACAAAAACAATAATCAGAATAAATATGTGGGATTGGAAAGTTAGTTCCATATTCAGAGTATTGGTTCTTTTGTAGAGGGACTTGGGTTTGTTCCCAACATCCACATAGCAGCTTACACATGTTCATAACTGAAGTTCCAAGAGATCCAGATGAGCTTTTTTGTTGTCGGCAGGCACCAGGCATGCATGTGATAAACAAACATAGATGATATCAGAACACTAATACATATAAAATAAATATATATAAAATGTCTTTTATTTCATTGCTATAGTTTCAACATAAAACTCCATGACTTGGAGTCGCAGGGCAAATCATTCAAATTGTAATGAGTGAGGGCAACATAACTATTATCTGAACACTTTCTATAAATCTAAAACTTTACTTTAAAAAATATTGTGCCAGGCTTGATGAAAAATGCCTTTAAGCCCATCACTTCTAGGTTAAAAGCAGACATGACTGTGAGTTCCAGGCCGGCCTGATTTAAACAATGTTTTAAAGGCCAGACAGGGCTACAAAGTGAGATCCTATTATAAATACCCACAAACCCGCAAACAAAGCATACAAAACCTAGGCCTTGTGGCACAGAATTTTGCTTCCAGACCTTGGGAAACAGAGGCATATGGGGAATCTCTGCAAGTTCTAGACCAGACAGAGCTGCAGTGCGAGATACTCCTAGCAGGAGGATCAGGCATACAAAGTCATCCTTGGTTACATAGTGAGTTATGGGTCAGTCTTGAGACATATTGGGTTCTATCTGAAAAGATCAGAATGGATATGGGGAGAGAAAATTACTCAATAGGCAGAGACAAACAAGTATCTGTGAGCTCAAGCCCAGACAGGAATACATAGGGATCTAAAATTATTAGCATAGAATTCACAAGCACAAACCCATAAGTATATAAAGAAGCACCTGTGATCAGGTATGACTGTAATTCCAATCTGCCTTCACATTTTAAGTGCTGAGATTCCTCACCTAATAGTCTTAAAGCAACATGTTTCTGTTAATTCTAACCTCAGTCTTATAAGCAATGTTTATGTTAATGGCAGATGGGAAGTGTTATCATGTTGCAGGAGACACTATTATTCCTCTGTGTTTGTCTGGGTTTTGGTTGTCTTTGACTAGAAAGATCTTGTCAAGGTGCAATAGCTTGCTTACCTTCCAAACATGAAAATGTGCTTTTTTCTTTGTGTAAATCATGTAACTACAAACAAAATATTATCCTCATTGCTCTTACCAGAGTCTCTAAATTGCGTTCCCACATTCAAATGTGTGAGTGATTCTAAAATGTTCTATTATATTTGTTTACAGAGGCTAGTTTTCAGTCTGTATAGTAAACTCTTTGCACAACAAGAAGTAACAGGAAATGCCCAAATCCTAAATACACACATTAGTAAGTTATTACTGAGCCAGTACATGCATTTAACCACAAATAATACCAGAAAACAGACTATCATCATCTACATTTTGTGTGTTAAATTTGTGTTTTAAACCTCTGTGATGGATATTTCATACATGGTTTGTTCTTGGTTCACTGGGAATAAAGGTTGTTTTTGTTTTTTCAGTATTAGTGATTCCTAATGAGCATTGTTGTGCTTATTTTGTCTAATTTAAGAATATATGTCTCTTGGGAATGCCTCTGGCAGTCCCATGCTTGCCTAGAATGTCAAACTCCAACTGTCAAACTGAGTTTAAAACCAAGAAAAAATGTAGTCAAAATTTTGTAATATGGGAGCAATACAGAGCTTAGCCTCACTGGATGAAAAGCAGAGACATTTTCTAGGCTTACAAGCTTTTCTACATGAAAAGAGCCAAGGAGTGGGGAAAGTGAACATCTCTGTCTCATTCCCGACTTCAGCTGGAATGGGGTGGGATGAGCAAGAGAGGAGAATAGCAAGGCAGATGTGATCCTTACAGGAGAAATGGGAAATGGGTGGTTCTTTAAGAAGGTAGAAGAAGGTAAATACAGAATATGGAAGGTGACTAAAGGGGGAGTATCAAGACCAAGACACAACTGATCTGATAGGAGAAACAGGCAAAAAATAGCTCCTTTGAGGAGTGGAAAAAGAAATAAATATAAGAAAAAATAGAGGGAGTTAAAATAACAAAAAGGAATCATACTACAATTTACCAAAATTGTGAATTTGTAATATACATAATTCAGTGAATAAACATACATGTATAGTTTCTCCAAATGTTAAAGACCTAGCAAAAGCACCAACACCAGACATGAGAATCCCTCTTGAGTTTTTGTTTAGGGCTATCTAAGAGGTACATCTTCAATACATATAGCCTATGGCTGTAGCCTTGATTTACTCCCTAGAAGTGCAAGGTAAGTGCCTATTGCTACATGCAAGAAATAGGTTCCCAAGACCTGAGCTAGAACTCACTTGAATTTTCTTTCCCTGTGGACTAGCTCTCATGGTACCAGAAGGTGCCATGCAAGTTTTTGAAGAAGGGAAGCAAACAATACTTCCACTCATCAACGACAACCATGAACCCCACCAACAAGCAGCATGGAAAATAACACTAAAGTATAGTACTGGCACACACATACCTTGGTGGTAACCAATGACTCTCTGGTTATACTTAAGATGCTCAATAAGAAGAAAACAATGCTTGGTACTGGAAGACCACTTAACTATTCAGTGCTAATTATTGGAGGAGAATCTACAATCACGAATACACCTAACAATAATCTATAAACACTTGTTCTTATGTCCACAGATAAGTGTGGTCTTCAATTTCATCAAGAATGTTTCTCTTTTCAACATACAGGGACCACTACCTAAACCCAACCAATCAAAATGCAGAGTTGTAGTCTCAGTGACCACATCTACGGATGCTCTCATACCTAAGGCTCAGGAAGCATTTCAGAAGAGGGAAGAAGGATTGCAAGAGACAGAGGATTAGGGAGTTTCTGTGAGGTTGTATCTCCTAGTAACATCAGAGTTTATGAACCACACTCATAAACTCTCACCAACATGATGGCTCAATTGTGAGCTGAACAAGGATGAAACCAATGGCTATGCCAAAGTGGACAGGTAAAAGCCCACTGACACTCAACCCTAAACAGAGAATTGCAGGAAATTAAGAAAAGCAGGGAGTGGGAGAGGTGGCTTTCCACAGGAAAGAGCACACTAATTGGTTGCCTAGTAATACATGGTTAGTCCTGAGAACATACACACAAATAACATTGTATGGACTAACAGAATATATTTGGGAATCCATGTGTATACAAATACACATGGGCATTCAAAAACAATTGATGATCAGAGTCCATGAATTTGAAAGAAATTTTGAAAGAATATGTGGGAGATTTAGATGGAGGAAAGGAAAGGGAGAAATATTGTAATTAAAAACAATCTCAAAAACAAACAACTAAGAAAAAGAACTGGAAAATGCTCAAATCAATTTATTCAATGTTCTTATCCATTTGTGTAATCTGATTGCTGAAAATTGAATTGTTGTTCTTATATTCTTCCCGAGTCTGTAAGCAAAACACATTCTTTTTCTGATCTAAGTCCCAGGGACTAGAGAGTGTTAAACCTATTAAATGATAGATATGGTTATTCACATGCTAAAAAATCAAGAAAGAATGCACAGTTTTGGTTTTACTAAAATAAATTCTCTGTGAAAACATGCAATAACCACACATTTCATGACAGATCAGTCTAAATTTCCATCAAGGTGAACAGATGTGTCAGGGTGTCCTATCAGGAAGAATATATATAAAATACAAGGATGTAAGTTTTCCAAAGCAGTAACAATGTCGTTGGGGGAAATCTCGCAAAGTCTCTACAGTAACAACGAACTAACTGTAAGTAACTAAGGACTGCTATGGGTGGGAGAAATAGTCTTCCCTCGGGAAGAGTGCACCAACTAGTTATTGAATATCAAATGGTCAGCGCACATGCATACACACACACACACACACACACACAAACTATGTGCATATACAAGCAGTATTATAAAGACTGAGCATGTATGTAACAACATTTAAATATATAAGAGGTCAAGGAAGGGGATACACGGATGTTTTAGAGGGAAGAAAGGGAAGGGATAAATGATGTAATTGAATTATAATCTCAAAATATATAAATTCTCTTAAAATGTTTTAGTAAATTATTACTTCATTGAAGTAAAAAAATTATTATAAACAAATTAGAAGGCATCCAAAAGTGAAATGATATTTATCATTATGTTGAAGAACAAAATAGTAGTTATCACTGTAGTAAAGGTCAATGCATTTTTTCTTAGGTATAGAATACAAAGGTATATTGGCATAATCCCAAAAGCTGCTAGGATAATATAACCAGATCCTTCAGTGTATGTACAACTTCTTTCTAAAATATCTACTTCAAATATGAAAATGCTTATAAAGGGGATGTGGTTTCCTACTACATGAGTATAACTTTTACCCATTCTTCTGGAACAGATTCAACATTGAGCTTTATGCATTATCCTATTATAGAAGATAATTTAAATGTAAGCCATAGTTGGGAAATTATTAAGTTAATTGCTTACTAAGTTTTATTTTTCAAAACTGCATAATCAATTATTTCTAGTTATAAGATGTCATAATTTTGCTAAAGTTATATATCATATAACCCAAACAACTCAGTTTAAAGTTCTAAGCTCTTGCTTACTGAACGACAAAAAAATGAAGTAGTTTAACTGCTATCTAATAATACTTATATCTACAATATTTTATCTTGCAAATGGTAACAAAACTGTTTTTCAAATGTCCTGATGAATGCATCTTTGACTTCCTTATTTCTCAGGCTATAAATGAATGGGTTCAACATTGGGATTACAGTGGTGTAAAATAGTGACACAACTTTATTGATATCCAGAGAGAAGCTGGAGCTTGGACGTACATAGATAAAGAAGAGAGTCCCGTAAAGGATAGAGACAGCTGTCAGGTGTGAAGAGCATGTGGAGAAGGCTTTGCGTCTCCCATCAGCAGAGCCAATCTTTAGGATGGTGATGGCAATGTAAACATAGGACACCAAGATGATCATACCACTGAATACACCTAGGATACCAGCCAGGATGAAAAGCAAACGTTTATTCATCTGAGTATCTGCACATGCCAGTGAGAGAACAGGAAGAAGGTCACAGAAAAAATGATTGATGAGATTTGGACCACAGTATGGCAGGATAAATGCAGAGGTAATATGGATCGTAGTGCTTATAAGGCCTATGCTGTAAGGGCCTACCACTAGCTGTACACAGACCCGTTGGGACATGATGGATGTATACAGCAAGGGTTTACAGATGGCAACATACCTATCATAAGCCATGGAGGCCAGGAGGAAACATTCTGTCACTACAAACTGACTAAATAAACAAAGCTGGATAGCACAACCCAAGAAGGAGATCACTTTTTTATCCACAAAGATGCCAGACAACATCTTAGGACTGATGACAGAAGAGGAGCAGGCATCCACAAAGGACAAGTGGCTGAGAAAAAAGTACATGGGGATGTGGAGTCGAGTGTCCAAGTGAATGAGAACGATCATTCCCAGATTCCCCAGAAGAGTTACAAGATAAACACAGAGAAATGTCAGAAAGAGGGCAATTTGGAGCTGCAAGGAGGAGGTTAATCCAGTGAAGAAGAACTCAGTCACAACAGTTTGATTTCTTTGCTTCATTCCCGTAGATCAATCTGTTATGACAAAGACAGCATTTGTCAATGCAGTAGATTCACAAATAAAGTCTTTTTAGTTAATTTTAGTTTTGTTAACTTGAGTTTTACTCTTTTCTTTCCTGCTAGTCATTAGGGATGCTGTCTTTGGAGCTTAGGCACCTTTGAGTCTGGAAGAAACCTCACTGAGTTCTTTGGTATACTCTTATTTTTTTAATGCAAATTTTAGATCTATAGCATGAACTTTGGAGATTCTGTCATAAAATTTTTCTAACTTCAAACTTCGCATATCTGTCTCAAGACACCTGTTTATGAACTAAAAATATTTTACAAAATATTGAAAACATGAAAAAATAAAAACAGGAAAAAAGTAATTGTGTGACTCAGTGAATTTAGATTATCTTAACCAGCTTAATCACAGGCAAGTGTTGTATCCCTACCCTGCACAACTAACTCTTTATGCGTCTATAATTTAACTTATGATGTCTAAACTATAGAATGGTATACTAAGAAAAAGAGCTGAACCATTTGAATAAGTTTCATGCAACTACACAATACACTTTCTGTCATGAATTCTCCAACTCATCTAAGTCTTTCATATCATGGCCATAACTATCTAATGATACAATAAGTCTTCCTATATTGTGTGGCTTACCAAAGATCCCATTCTTAAATATCGGTTGTTTACAGGGTCTTTCTACAAAACAAATGATTTAAGAATAAACAGACAATTCACATTTATCCAAGAGAAATAACTTATATCCACATAGTGAACTATACATAATCATTCACGGAAGTTTCATGTATACTAGCTGAGAATGTGAAATGATCAAAATTCCCTTAAGTTGGTAAAATATTCAAGTACGATTCAGGCAACAACATGAATAAATATCAAAAACATTTCAGTGAGTTGAAAAAAAAGCCAGGCCAGAAACATCATAGAGTTTATGACTTTGGTGAGATGAAATTTGCCATTAATATTGTGACTATGGAAGAAATGTCTTACATTTATCTACATGGGTGTGGAATGTGCCTGGCTGTGGGATTGTTGAACAAATCCACCTTTGTGATTTAATGATCAGAAATGATGCAAAACACTCATGGAATACATTACTTTACCACTGATAAAAATTATAGATGCATTGCCAAGAATATAACTATCATTTTTATTTTCTGAGCATCAATGATAATTTTTTTTTAATTTCAGTGTTTATTTAGCAAGAGTAACATCACATGGAGGAGCAGTGAATGTAAAGAAAGGACAGTACAGTAAAAGTAAGGAGGAGGAACGTGCAGTTGAAATAACCATAGATATTTCAAAAATTGTACAAAATTAACCCCAGGGCACAGTATGCCTCAGGGTGTGCTATGACCTTTGGTTGTATTGCTCAAAAGTACCAGTAGGTGTCTACTGACTTCATCTCTGGTAGGAAAAGTGGAAATGGTTTTGATTTACTGAAAGCTAGCAAAGAGAAAAGTTTCCAATACTTCTAGTTTCAAAGGCAATGGGAGGGGAGAAGAAAACACCTGGAGGAGTATGACTGAAGTTGTCAGAAAACTACCTTAGGTTGAAAATGTTTCAAAATTGTTATGCTTTTTAGGCATAGCAACTCACTTCTAGTCATTCATATATTTTCATTATTAGATCAAAAGATAGAAACAAATCATTTGAAGTGCCACTATTAAAGTTATAGAAAAAATGTGAGGCAAATGATAATGACCAAAAGTATGTCTCATATAATTGCCTCCATTAAAGATGTTAAAAGCATACATTTTTATGACAATTATAATTTTAAACTCTGTGTTGAACAAGAAATATTGTGTGAAATGATATCCTGGCTGTATAAAAACCCATTAGACTTTTCCAGTCTCACCTTGGGCACTAGAAGATTGAAAATTCAAATGAGATGATTCAGATGCATGTTTGTTTTCTAATTATAATTGAAGAAGCTTAGGATGAGCAAATAAATTAGATTCCACCGAAAACAAGACATCTCAGTTTTAACATTTGTTTAGCCAATAAATCTTTCTTCATATTGCACTAGCCCTAGGCTAAGTCCCATACCAGCTACCTCAACAGAAATCTGCTATAATATACATTCTAATTAAGCCATTAAAAGTGAAAGTAATAGATGAAATAGCCAACCATTGCCTAATATATTTTTCATCTTTAACTCACAAATGGTTCTTTCCCAGGTCACTGAATTCATTTTAGTAACCTGGCCTCTGAAGATATTTGCATATCAAATAGTCCATTTTCAGCAGGAATTCACCACAAACTACCTGTTCATTTAATGGAGAATTATCAAATTTATAGTTCTTTATGAGAATGCATTACCCTGTAAGTATGCACCAGCTCTCTTCAGGTTTCCTGGTTGTCCAGAAGGTTAAAGACTGTGTAATAGCATCCTAAAGCTGAACCTTATTAAGACACTCACTCATTTAATTCTACATATGATGCAGAGCAGTGTTTCCTAAAGACTGGAAATAAATTAGTGTCAACTCCCTCAAGGAATTAGCAGCCCAAGAGATATGGTCTATAAGGAAATTGTTAACAAATTTTTATTACTAGATTAGGCTATTGATGATAAATAAATGGATAAAGAGCTGTGGATAGCTCATTCCTGGAGCATTTGTGTAGTACCAGCCACATACAAAATGGCAATATTTATATACAATATTATGAAAATATTCAATCAAGCTTATTAACATTTATTCTTTGTGCTGATAATGCATGAGATATATTCTCTTTAGACAATTTTAAGTACAAAAGATAATTATTATTTATTTACCTTTGTTTTACAAGACAGGGTTTCTTGTTCAGTTTTTAAAATTAATTTATTCTGTCATATATTATATCTGGACCACAGTTTCTCTTCTCTTTCCCACCCCACCTTCCCCATTCTCCCTTATCTTCTCAAAGGCAGGCATCCCAGGGATATCAACTAAACATGACATATCAAGTTGAAATAAGATTAATAACATCCCCTCATATTAAGGCTGAATGAGTAACCCAGTATGAAGCCATGGGTCCCAAAACAGAACAAAAGCATCAGAAATAGGCCCTGCTCACTCTTCTAGGCACCCAACAAGCACAACAAACAATATGACTATAACATTTATAGAGGGTCTAGGTTAGACCCATTCAGGCTTCTTAATTGTAGATTCAGTCTTAGTGAGCACCTATGTGTCCAAGCTAGTTGCTTCTGTGGGTTTTCTTGTGGTGTCCTTGACCTCTCTGGCTCCTAGAATTCTGCCTCTACATCTTCACCATGAATCTCTGAATTCCATCTAATGTTTGGCTGTGGGTCTTTGCTTTGGTTTCCAACAGCTGCTGGATGAAGCTGCTCTGATGACATGTGGGCTAGGCAACAAATTATGTGTATAGTAATATATCTTTAGTCATCATTCATCTATTTATTTATTTATTGATTGGTTGATTGATTGATTAGTTGTTAGTTGTATTTGGTACCAGTGGACTGGCGGCAGGTGGGACAGAAACAAGAAGGATCGGGCGAGGAAAGCTAGAGGGAGAGAGTCCTGGGAGAGACAGCTGGAATTGGGACGGTAATTTGTGGACGAGGAAGAAACTTAGTGCAATGGAATCTCCCAAGATTCCTCAGATGACCCTAGATAAGACTCCTAGTAATGAGGGAAACACAGAGAGACTGAACTAGCTATCTCCTGTAACCAGGAAAGACTTCCAGTGGAGGGTCTGGTACACCAACACAAACCTTCAGCTAACAACTTGTCCTACCAGTTGGGTTAAAGGTAGCACAGAAATTGTGGGAGTGGTGAACCAACGACTGGTCCAGCTTGAGGCCCATGCCTATAGTCCATTCCTGATACTGTCTGGAAGACAAGAAACCAGAAGCTGGATGGTGCAGACACAGGGTTTCTTATCAAATAATAATATTAACTACAACCACCCTGATGTACAAAATATCTATGGAATTATTTTTTGGGAAAAATCATATTGAAGACAGTCAAATTCAAGGGTCTAAAATACAATTCTTATCTCTATTGTGTAGATATACAACATTTTTTGAATCCATTCCTCTGTGGAGTACTACTCAGCTATCAAAAACAATGACTTCATGAAATTTGTAGGCAAATGGAATGAACTAGAAAATATCATCCTGAGTGAGGTAACCCAATCACAGAAAAACACACTTGTTATACACTCATTGATAAGTGAATGTTAGCCAAAAAGCTCAAATTATCCAAGATGCAATCCATAGACCACAGGAAGCTCCAGAAGAAGGATGACCAAAATGAGGATGCCCCCACTCCTTCTTAAAAGGGGGAAAATATCCATAAGAGGGGATATGAAAGCAAAGTTTAGAGCAGTGACTAAAGGAATGGACATTCAGAACCTGCCCCACATTTGGACCATGTGGCATATATATATATATATATATATATATATATATATATATATATACATATATATATACATATACATACAGCCACCAAAACTAGATAAGATTGATGAAGCTAAAAAGTGCATGCTGAAAGGGACCTGATATAGATGTCTCCTGAGAGACACATCCAGAGCATGTCCAATACAGAGGTCAGTGCTAGCAGCAAACCACTGAACTGAGAACAGGACCCCCTTTGGGGGAATTAGAAGAAGGATTGAAAGGGCTGAAGGAGCTTGCAACCCCATAAGAACAACAATGTCAACCAACCAGAGCTTCCAGGGACTAACCACTACCAAAAGACTATACATGGACTGGCCTAGAGCTCCAACTGCATATGTAGCAGAGGATAGTTTTGTTGCAGGACCAGTGGAAGGGGAAGCCCTTGGTCCTGCCAAGGTTGGACCCCCAGTTCAGGGGAATGTTTGGGGAGGAGGGTGAGAGGGGTGGATGGGGGGAACACACATATGGGGAAGTGGAAGGGGGAGAATATATATATATATATATTTCTAAATATAAAATAAAGACTGTATGGGAAAATGAGCTACTTTAAATGCACAACAATGATTATTAGACACAGAGAGGACAGGCAGATATGGGAGGATAGATAATAAAACATGGATGGATAGAAATAATATGTTCTAATTTTCTTTAGATTTACAATAACTTACCAATTGGTGCATTTAAGTTTTGTATAATTTTCTGTTGCCCCTCAGTGTGCAAAGGATTTATTTTCCTGAGAGAAATCAAGCTTCTGTAAAGCAGTATAATTGAATATGTTAGAATCACTAACTCATTTGAATGTGGGCTGTCAATTGAATGACTTTTGGAAGATCAATGAAGATGATATTTTGCATGACTTATTATGATTTACACCGAGAAGAAAGCCTATTTTCATGTTCGGGGAGTGAAAAAACTTGTGACCTCTTTGGGGAACCTTGAAAGAGATTAACCATCACCTCTTCCTTTAACTGATACCAGTGCCTGGTTTTGCTCTCTGACATGCTCTCTCTCTCATGATCTTCAAAGTTATTTTATATCAGAAATCAGATGAGAAATGTTCTTATTCAAAATTTTTAGGTCTTTTTTTTTATTTAGAGAATACTTTATTAGTTTTTGTAATCAAACCCACGTATATAAGACCTTACATATTTAATACAGTGTGTTACCCCTGTACAAATGGAAATAACTTAAGTTCAACATTTCTAGACCAATATGGCTGTTAATTTCTGTACAGTGCCAACTCAACACAGTAAACGGGGATACTTTTTTCGAAAGTTGACAGCACAGGTAAAGTTTCAAAAAATTCAAATTATATATCTGTATATATATATTTATATTTATATAAAAAGACCAATAATAGCAGTGTGTTATGCATCAACAGCAGCAACAGCTTTTCCAGGTTCTGCAGTCATCTGAACAAAACTGTAGAGACATCCAGCACACTCCATTAAAAAAAAAAAAAGTAAAAAAAACAAAACCCGAGAAAACAGCACAGTTCTGTTACTCTTGTGGTACCTGGCACCATTTTTTTTTAAATTAGCTTCTCAATCATCATCTGGAAAGAAAACATTCTGAGCAACATCACTAAAAACAGCTCTGATAAAGCACGGTCACTACTACGTATCATAAAGCAGGTACAAGCTATTTTACATCCACAGAGGTATGATACAGTACTGTCCTACATCTATAATACTAGAGGATACAATTTAAAAGGCATTATTTGAGACTTGATTCTACTTTTCCAGCAGAGGGCCCAAAGGATGGTGTGACACAGCTTTGTAAAGAAACATACTCTAGACAGGATTTCCTTTCACTAGTGGCACACTTCGAAGGATTCATTCTCTCCATGAATGTCAGCTAAAACCGTTATTAAAAAAATGAAATATCCCTAGAACAAAACCGTATAACCACCGGATTCACATGAAGATGACCTAGTGGAGACAAGCTGGATCTCACCTTACCAACAAGCTATCAAATCTGTTATGTTTAAATAGTGAGACCTCCAAGGAAGGAGATGCCAAGTAGTGCTTCAAAGCTTCGGACCACAATCAAACACAGCATCCTTTTCAACAGAAGCAGAAGCTCATCTGAATATGCTCATGGATGCTGACATCAACATTTAATCATCTCCTCACTCATCCAGGAAGAGGGGGAGATCAGTTACTACTGTACTTTAATGTGTTCAACCAAATCACCATGTTACAAAAATAGCAAGCTGCCATAATAAAAAATAAGGCTCCTCTATCCAGCACCAGATAGCATCATTTTACTTTCAAGCTTAGAAATTGCACACTTGTATATAAACCAATCGAAAATGAGGATTGAGAGTTCATCTTGGTGGATTTTTCCTTTGATGAATATGAAGTGTCCTTCCTTATCTTTTTTGATGACTTTTAATTGAAAATTGATTTTATTTGATATTAGAATGGCTACTCCAGCTTGCTTCTTCTGACCATTTGCTTGGAAAGTTGTTTTCCAGCCTTTCACTCTGAGGTAGTGTCTGTCTTTGTCTCTGAGGTGTGTTTCCAGTAGGCAGCAGAATGCAGGGTCCTCATTGCGTATCCAGTTTGTTAATCTATGTCTTTTTATTGGGGAGTTGAGGCCATTGATATTGAGAGATATTAAGGAATAGTGATTATTGCTTCCTGTTATATTCATATTTGGATGTGAGGTTATGTTTGTGTGCTTTCATTCTCTTTGTTTTGTTGCCAAGACGATTAGTTTCTTGCTTCTTCTAGGGTATAGCTTGCCTCCTTATGTTGGGCTTTACCATTTATTATCCTTTGTACCACTGGATTTGTAGAAAGATATTGTGTAAATTTGGTTTTGTCATGGAATATCTTGGTTTCTCCATCTATGTTAATTGAGAGTTTTGCAGGATACAGTAACCTGGGCTGGCATTTGTGTTCTCTTAGGGTCTGTATGACATCTGTCCAGGATCTTCTGGCCTTCATAGTTTCTGGCGAAAAGTCTGGTGTGATTCTGATAGGTCTCCCTTTATATGTTACTTGACCTTTTTCCCTTACTGCTTTTAATATTCTTTCTTTATTTTGTGCGTTTGGTGTTTTGACAATTATGTGACGGGAGGTGTTTCTTTTCTGGTCCAATCTATTTGGAGTTCTGTAGGCTTCTTGTATGCCTATGGGTATCTCTTTTTTTAGGTTAGGGAAGTTTTCTTCTATGATTTTGTTGAAGATATTTACTGGTCCTTTGAGCTGGGAGTCTTCACTCTCTTCTATACCTATTATCCTTAGGTTTGATCTTCTCATTGAGTCCTGGATTTCCTGTATGTTTTGGACCAGTAGCTTTTTCCGCTTTACATTATCTTTGACAGTTGAGTCAATGATTTCTATGGAATCTTCTGCTCCCGAGATTCTCTCTTCCATCTCTTGTATTCTGTTGGTGAAGCTTGTATCTACAGCTCCTTGTCTTTTCTTTTGATTTTCTATGTCCAGGGTTGTTTCCATGTGTTCTTTCTTGATTGCTTCTATTTCCATTTTTAATTCCTTCAACTGTTTGATTGTGTTTTCCTGGAATTCTTTCAGGGATTTTTGCGATTCCTCTCTGTAGGCTTCTACTTGTTCTCTAAGGGAGTTCTTTATGTCTTTCTTGAAGTCCTCCAGCATCATGATCAAATATGATTTTGAAACTAGATCTTGCTTTTCTGGTGTGTTTGGATATTCTGTGTTTGCTTTGGTGGGAGAATTGGGCTCCGATGATGCCATGTAGTCTTGGTTTCTGTTGCTTGGGTTCCTGCGCTTGCCTCTCGCCATCAGATTATCTCTAGTGTTACTTTGTTCTGCTATTTCTGACCGGGGCTAGACTGTCCTATAAGCCTGTGTGTCAGGAGTGCTGTAGACCTGTTTTCCTGTTTTCTTTCAGCCAGTTATGGGGACAGAGTGTTCTGCTTTCGGGCGTGTAGTTTTTCCTCTCTACAGGTCTTCAGCTGTTCCTGTGGGCCTGTGTCTTGAGTTCACCAGGCAAGTTTCTTGCAGGGGAAAAGTTGGTCCTACCTGTGGTTCCAAGGCTCAAGTTTGCTCGTGGGGTACTGCCTAAGTCCTCTCCGCGGCGGCAGCAACCGGGAAGATCTGCGCCGCTCCTTCTGCGAGCCTCCGGTGCACCAGGGTTCCAGATGGCGTTCGGTGTTTTCCTCTGGCGTCTGGATGTGCACAGAGTGCAGTCTCTTCTGGTTTCCCAGGCGTGTCTGCCTCTCTGAAGGTTTAGCTCTCCCTCCCACGGGATTTGGGTGCAGAGAACTGTTTATCCGGTCTGTTTCCTTCAGGTTCCGGCGGTGTCTCAGGCGCAGGGATCCTGCCGCTCCTGGGCCCTCCCCTACGGGAACCGAGAGGCCTTATACAGTTGCCTCTTGGGCCAGGGATGTGGGCAGGGGTGGGCAGTGTTGGTGGTCTCCTCCGCTCTGCAGCCTCAGGAGTGCCCACCTGATCAGGCGGTGAGGTCTCTCTCCCACGGGGTTTGGGTGCAGAGAGCTGCTGCGGGCCGGGATCCGCGGGGTCAAAATTTTTAGGTCTTAATGAACAGAATAAAACTTGAACCTGTTTAGTCTGCTGAGATCCCCTAAGCCATCTTTACCTTCCACAATTCCGGGCCAAATCCAAGTCACACATGCTGTGCCCCAGGCCAGGGTGGTGAGTCTCTGGATCCTATCACACCTGCCTTTTCTGAGACTTAAGTATCCCTCTGTCTATACTAAGATCCCAGTGCCTGCATCTCTGAAGACAAGAGCATCTCCTTGCTAGATGTCTGTTCAGTCTTCTCCACTGGATTGGCCGATAACCAGTGCTCCCTACAGGGTGCCATGTCTTATGATTGTTATGTCGCCATATCTAATCTCCTGCTTTATGCTCAAGCTAAGATGATTTAGCAATGCAATAAATAATGGTAACAAGCAACAGATTCATATTGATCTTTTATGGTGAAAGTGTCTTTGGTGATTTTTTCTGTGATGTCTGGTGATGTTGGCATGTGATGTGAGGAGAGTTTCCAGTCTGTGCTGTACTTCTTCCTAGCATCCAAAGTCATTCTTACCCTGTTCATTTTGTCTTCCTATCTCTTTATCATTTCTGCCATGTTGAGGATCTAATTCACCAAGAGCCACTTCAAGGGGTTTTCCATCTGCTTCTCATATCTTAGCTCTGCGACCTTGTACTATGACTCCATTCTCCATGTCTACTCTTGCCCAAGTTCCAGCAACTCCCTGAAGAGGGACAGAATGGTGTCTACCTTTTATCCTGTCTTATTTTCCATGTTGGATCCCATGGACTACAGTCTCAGGAATAAAGATGTGTAGAAAGCTCTGATAAAAACACTGCAGGTTGGCTTATTCTGAAGTCTAAGTTGACATACACCTAGCAAGACAGGACTGTGTGAATACAAACTATTTGAATCAAAGTACAGGCACTGAGAATTTATAGGTAAAATTTTATTATTTGGAATTCAACATAAACTGTGTCTTTAGTTTACATGTTTTACTTAATAGTGGAAAATTTTAATTTTTTAAGGTTTTGTTGTCATACTTTCATGTATGTGCAAAATGCATTTTTCTCTCATTCAGTTTGTATTAGTTGTTGAGTAATTAAACTGTAGTCTACTATTGACTATTAATTTAAACTATTAATACAATTTTAAAACACAAATCTTTAATTGGATATAAAAGAGGAAAGCCTGTAATATTATCTTAATGGATTGATTTTTAATTAATTCTCTCTCCTAATACTCACCCCATTCTTGTCCTTGTACTACAAGTATTGTGGATACATGACAGAAACACATTATGAATTATTAATGTATCTATAACAACATGTCATTTCTAATAGGCACTGGGTTGATTCCTCATTAAACAAAAGACTTGTAATGTTAAAATTTGTTTTTGGGAAGGGAGAAGATAATTATGTATGAGAGAATAACCACACACAAATCAAAAAATCAAAACTTGGAACTAATTCATCTGATGTAATGTCTGCTACTATTGACCACATTTAAATTTTATTAAATTTATAAATGTGCCCATTTTGTCGATTGTAATAATAAACTTTAATCTCTGACTTAGATATTTAATAACCAACCTGCCATGTACTAAATATCAAAGTACATGTTTCTTTTCAAAGTATCTGTAACAATAATGCATGTGTTGAGTCTAGAACATTATTTTACTGATCTGAACATGTAAGTGTAACTTGCCTGAAGAGGTAACAAAAGGTTTGCCTCTAAGTGTGTTACACACTATCCTAAAACATGTTAGAATTTCAATAAAATAAGCCACTAAATAAATAAGTGAATTGATCTACTGCATTTGATAATGGAACTTACATATGAAGGGAATTATAGCAAGTACTCAAAGGAGAGGAGATAGAGGTTTTATTCCTGATGGAATCACTAGAGGGTTAAGGCATTGAATTCATATGGAGGTTTAAGGAAGTTGGCTCATAGCCAGAGATACCAACTATTTGATCCTCCAGGGTTTCTGGCAGCATCACAAATAGCTTTGTTAAGGCTGGAAATATGCTGACAATTCCCATGTCCAGTCCTAAGAGACAAGTAGTCTGGATCTGAACAGCCACAGGCTAAAGGATCTTGATAGTTTATTTTATCTTGAAGTTGTTTTTCCCCCTAATTGAACCATTTTAATATGCAACCTGAGGGAGGGTTCTGCAAAGTGTCTACGAGACTACACAATAGTTAGGGTGAGAAACAGCCAAAAAAGACTCATAATTTCCATAGATTATAAACCATTTTATTGATATTTTTAGCTGCATCTCATTGACAACTCATAAATTCTCTGTCTGATACTGCATTGATATAAAAGATATTTTCAAAGAGTGGTTTTGCATATTATATTTATGCTTTATTAAGGAATTCGTTGGAGGGATCACTGTACTAAAGAAAAGTCTCACAGTCTTACCTACACACCTCAGAATCTTAGCAGTCTGAAATTACTCTTCAGAGAGCAACAATGGCTTGGTCAACTTAATTTAAAACTATGTTCTTTGAAACTGTAATTTCATTTTCTCTCAAGTTCTTTAAGAATTAACTAACAAGATGAATTTTATGAAAAAATTAAGAGACAAAATATAATAGTAAAAGCATTAAATGTTCAAGTGTGTAAACTATAGGTGTTAAATATTACACATACAAAACAAAAATTAAGTAAAAGTCATTTGCTCATCATTTCATCATTCAGAGGATCATCTGTTCAATTTATGTGAAATGCATAAATACGAGAGCACATGCAAAACTGAGTTATTGGGAGAATATGTTAACAGCACTTAGCCAAAAGTGGTAATCTTCACGTGTGTGGTCGTATTGTCTGTGTTGCTTTCTTGAAAGCATCTTTGACATCTTTGTTCCTTAGGCTATAGATGAGAGGGTTGAGCAATGGGTTGACTACAGTGTAGAAGAGGGCAGCCACTTTGTCCTTTTCTAGCGAGTAGGTTGAACTAGGCCTTGAATACATGAACAGCAAGGAGCCATAGAAGAGCATGACTGAAACCAGATGAGAGGCACAGGTGGAGAAAGCTTTACGTCTTCCTGAGGCAGAGCGGATCCTCAAGATAGCCAGCAAGATGTTGAAGTAGGATATAAGGATGGCCAGAATGCTGGAGAGCACAGTGAAGCCCACCACACCTAGGAGGACCTTTTCATAGACACGGGTGTCTGTACAGGACATTTTTACCAATGGTGGTGCATCACAGAAAAAGTGATCAATAATATTTTTACCACAGAAAGTTAGCCGGAAGGTGTTTGCAGTATGGGCTATGGCATTCAAAAATCCCCCTATGTAACACCCAACTACTAACCCGGTACAGAGAGAAGACGACATGATGCTTGAGTAGATCAATGGACTACAAATTGCAGAGTGTCGGTCATAAGCCATGGCTGCCAGAAGGTAGCACTCAGTGTAGGCTACAACACAGGAGAAGAACAACTGAGCCCCACATCCGGCCAAGGAAATGCGTTTGTCTTCTGAGATACAAGTGGCCAATATTTTGGGTGTATATACAGAAGTATACCAGAAATCCAAAAATGACAGATTGCTGATGAAAAAGTACATAGGTGTATGTAGTTTAGAATCAATTCGGATTAAGACAACCAACATCATGTTCCCAGACAGTGTCAACAAGTAGATGGTTAGAAATATTCCAAATAGAACCAACTGCCAGTGGGGGTCTGCTGAGAAGCCCACGAGGATGAATTCAGTAAGGATGGTGCGATTGTCCACCTCCATGTCCACAGAGGAAAACCTGGCCATCAATAAACATTGAATAATGGTAGCAAACATTTTAGGTAATTCAGAAGTTACTAGGGATCCTAAGAGATTTTATTTATTATCCTAAATTCTAAAACTTTAGTGTGTGACTTTGAAAGATTATGACAATTGTGTTGTAAGTGACTTTAAAATTAGAGAGCTTACATAGCGGCTTCAATGCAGTGCACGAAATAGATGAGAGAAATAGCTTATTGAATTGTTCAATAAATGATTGGATATATGTATGTATGTATGTATGTATGTATGTATGTATGTATGTATGTGTGTATATTTGACCAGAACAATGTTTGGACAGTAGTCATCACTCATGAAACTGAAGTACTATGAGTTGAATATGATGCCATGTGCCTACACACAGGAGACTGAAGCAAGAGGATGCTAAATTCACATTCATCTTATGTTTTCAGTATCCCTAATGAAAAATTCACAAACACACACACACACACACACACACACACACACGCACACACACACACTCACACACGCGCACACACACACACACACTTTTAATACATTTCCATAATTAATTGAGAATGCCTTGTGTGTCAAGGATTAAACTTCACATACATTATTCCTTCTGCTCATGTAACAAACTGAAAAGAATATACTCCACATGAATCATATAGTCTGTACTATATTGAACTCTGTGATTAATTTAATTCACAGAATTTGAATCAAATTTACATAGCTCAAGTAACATTGCATACTTCCTGATATAACTGATGATACTTGTGTAAAATATATGTAATCACAGAGTATGTGCTGAGGAGCTAGATGAGACTTAGACAAAATATATACATGTATATTTATTTATCTATATTTTCCAGTATACTGCTGTACTATAGACTAAATACTACTCTTATATTTATTTCAAATACTAGAAAAATTATTTCAAAAAATTCTCTCATCAAAGAATGATTAATGAGGCTAGTGAGGTGGCTCATCAGGTGAACACTCCTGCAGCTAAGATCGACAACCTGAGTTCCATCCTGAGGACCCCCATGGTAGGAGGAGAAACATTATTATTTCCAAGTTGTCTTCTGGGTTGTACACTTCACACACACACACACACACACACACACACACACACACACACACACAGAGTAACTATAGTAACAACTAAATGAGATGAAAATGAAAGAAAACAGGAATGTTTGAGGACATTGTTATGTTCAATCCTATTATAATATCCTAAGCTCTATGTAAATGTCAGGTAGTACTACATGAGTTTGCACAGTTTTTAATGGTTTGGAGGTTTCTGTAAAAGGTAGTGTGAATTTGAAATAGTGAGAGAAGGAAGTAAAAGATGGTGATTGGAAGTCTGGCAAGCCTGAAGGCATGGTGGGAGAGGAAGGAAGGAAAGAAGAGGAAGGAAGGAAGGATGGAGGAAGGAAGGAAGGAAGGAAGGAAGGAAGGAAGGAAGGAAGGAAGGGCAAAAGTGAGCCAGGAAGAAAGAAAGAGGGAGGGAAGAAAGTCAAAGGTCCTGTGTGTCTTGCAATGAATAATTATATATTCTGTAGACTGTAGATAATGTAAAACCAGAATCATTTTATAAACCAAAACCATGTACTACTCACTTTATTCCATCATATGAGATACATAAACATCTGTATCTTATGTAGCAGATAATAAACACCAGGAAGAACTTTGTCCAGAGGAACAATGGACCATGAAGTTAAAAAGCTGCTGTCCCCAAAATGCTAAGAATTCTCTAAAACACAACCAAAATCAGAACCACAATGAAGAACAGATTTTTATCTTTAGCTGTTCATGCAGAGTGATAATCCAGAGACAAACAGAAGTTGTTGATACATTTCAAAATGCTCACTTTTGAGCAAAGCCAGTCAATATATTGTCACTAGAAGTGTGTATTCAAAACACTTTTAATTCTGTCATCTTCACAATTAGGAGGCAAGTAACTTGCTATTTTCACCAAACACAGAATTTAACTGAGGTCAGTGCACCTTGAAGATGTAAAGCCAGTCTACTTCTATCACTTATGCTGTACTATGCATTACTTCCATTGGAAAATAGTGTGCATCACTTTAAACCTACCCAGTTCTGCAAGCAGGCTGTAACTTACCTGGAGAATATCACCCTCACAATTCTTATCTTATTTTGTAACTTAGCATTCTAGATGCTCATATAATTTGTTCATAATGTTTAACCTGGTATAGATGTTCCAGAGTGCTTAGTTCTCTTTGCCGTGTTCCCATGCCATGGATTGGTTGTTTTCGACATTCCCCAGTTACAGGGCTTTGTTTTCTAACATGTTCTATAACCTACAATTTCACTTCAACTTTTTCTATTCATTTTATTTCTCAAATACAACATCTATGTGCAGTATCAAAAGATTTTTAGCAGTGTGCTTCCTGTCCCTGCAACACTAATTGATGGACATCTTTATGGTTAATATACTAGTCTTTTTAAGACCATTCAAAATGTCTTTCTCTGGTTATGAACCATCATTAATGATTTAAAAATGTTACCTACTTCCCACCAATAACTGTCATTCTTATGATTACTGAGCTGTGTTGATCACAGTGTTGAAATCATCAATCTTATCTATTTTAATACATTAATTCATTAATTGACCATTTCTCCACATTAAATTCAATTTCCATTAGGCAAAATATTTCTGTGCTGACTCCTGCTATATTTGTAGCATTGAGAATGTTTATAGGGTAAATAAGTACATACATGATATTTCTTTAACTTGTATTTTCTACATGATTGAATACTTCTAAAAGAACTTACAATATTTAAATTTAAAATTCAGAACAGTATTATCATTAAATGTCTGACAACAAATTTTTTTCTCAAGGGTCGCATACTATATCAAAGCAAGAAGGAAGACTGAGTAAATGAAAATTCATTCCCAGAATCTCAAATCCATTATAAATTGGAAATAAATTGCTGATTATACATGGTTATAAAAATGGAATGGACACAAAATGTCAGAATCAAACATGACATTGCACATAGATAGAATGGCTTTTAAAGATGCATTGCCTATGTATAGTAGCCCTGTTCCAAGTTGCTTCAGTGAAGAAAACAAAGTGTTTAATTATATCTCTGTGGCCTCTAAATATTAGAACGCATAGCACTTGTCAAACTACACAGAGTACCAAACTACACAGAGCAACTCACAAAGTCTGTTAAGTGTGTAATTAAATACGTGGTGCTCAGGACAAATATCAAACATGTATTCAAATCATATAGAATAAACATAGCAGAATATTAAGTGAAATGTATATGCTTGCATATTCTCTCTCTCTCTCTCTCTCTCTGTGTGTGTGTGTGTGTGTGTGTACATTTATGTTCATGTTTAGCATAGCAGTGATCTTTGGGTGGCCAAGCTATATATAATATTTTCTTTTTCACTGTAGCTGAAGTTCCAGCTAGAGAAAAAATGCTTTGGTTCCCCTCATTCCAGCTACTTACCCTTTGTCTGCAAGACAAGTTCTTGGAAGTCACACAATTTGCTTTCTTTTGGTATTTTGAGGTGCCTTTGTTTGACCTAATATATATTATTTCCTCAATTGTCCACTGAGACTTCTACATAGCAACCAGAAATATATACTTCATTCTCCAAAGACACAATTATCGTTCACTTGGAGTTTGGGGATGATGTATCATTTAGGGTATAATCAAAGGAGTCTTGCTGTATTAAAAGTTGAGTGTGTGCAAGTAAGCCACAATATAGGCTTAAAATGACTGGTGATAGAATTTTTCCAAATTGTGCTACTCAGAATTTCTGGAACATATAATTTTTCTAATTTTTGTTACCATGTTTTTTTCTGTGTACAGACTACCATCCTTCTATAGTCTTAGAAGTTGACAAATGTCTCCTACAATTAATATATTGAGGCTATGACCTCCAAGGCCTCAGAATATAATTTATTATTATTGGGCCTTTAGGATGATGGTTAAGATCAAAGGAGGGAGTGAATAGACTCTCACCTAAATATTTCATATTCAAAGAGACACCAGAGACATGAGTGAACAGAGAGGTCACTTGTGAGTCATCTTCAAGGTAGGCAGAGAGACCTCAGGAAAAATCAGTTCTTCCAAGATGTTGAACTTGGTTTGTACTTCAGAATTCTGAGGGGAAACATGCTTGTTTAGTTTGCCTAGTGTTTGGTGTTTTCTTATGGAATTTCTAACATATTATTCATATAAAAGATTTTTATGGTGAATGTTATCTTTTATATACAAACGTCCTCTCAAAATAGTAAATATGATATCCCACAATAAATTTTCTCAAGATTTATTTACTTTATATGAAAACAGAATTCACAAGTATATTATAGTTATTTATATTGAGACACACACATACACACACACACACACACACACACACACACATATATATATATATATATATATATATATATATATATATATATATAGAGAGAGAGAGAGAGAGAGAGAGAGAGAAAGAGAGATCCACAAAAACAAAATGTGGTCTTCAGATTTCATATATAACCTGGAGTAACTGAAGAAACTGGAAATTTCAAAGGTATTGTTGCAGGGATGGGGATATAAATAGAGGAATAACAGGGTACAAGTGGTCTATCTAAAGGAGGAAATTGAAAAAAGGTGGGAAAAAGAGAGGAAGATACAATAGAAGAAAGGAGGAGAGAAAATAGTAGTAGGAATGCCTGAAATAGTTACAATTGAACATCTCCTCCAAAATACCTATAACACACTTAGGCATGCATATACGCATATATATATATACATATATATAATATAATTTGTATGTATTGTTTAAAATAAATTGTCCTATCTGAGCCAACAGTGCTACTTCTAAGAGCCATAAAGTATCTAACAAAAATCCCAATGACAAGCATGAAAATATTTTTTTGAGTTGTTAACAAAGGTTGTCACAGAGACACACAATAAATTACAGTCTATTATCATTGCTTTTGTTATGGCCCAGAGGTAAAAGGAGCATCCATATTGTTGAAGACATCATGGACTTCAGACACAGGATGCTGAGAGCCCAAGCTATTTTTTACCTGAAAGTTTCTTCTCAGAGGACTAGCTTTTCTACTATCAGAAGATGCCATATAAACTTCTAAAGATGGGAAACAACCAGTAGTTCTACCCTACTGTGAAACATGTGAACCACAAAAACAAATAACATGGTACAATAACCAAAAGTGTGCAGTTGAGGTATAGATGCTTTCATGGTAACCAACGGCACCCCAGTTATATTTAAAGCCATCTGAACAATAGTGAAACCATGCCTGGTACTGGAAAAGTTCCCAATTACCTGGGGCTAGTGAAGACTAGAGTCTTTTCCCAATCTGTGGGTTGCTGTTTTGTCCTATTGACAGTGGACTTTGCCAGATGTCCATCAACAGAAAAATGGATGCAGAAATCGTGGGACATTTACACAATGAAGTACTACTCAGCTATTAAAAACAATGACTTCATGAAATTCATAGGCAAATGGATGGAACTAGGAAAATATCATTCTGAGTGAGGTAATCCAGGCACAAAAGTACACACAAGAAATGTACTGCTTTATTAGCCCCAAAGCTCACAACGCCCATTATACAACTCACAGACCATTTAGGAGGAAAAAGACCAGGTGTGGATGCTTCAGTCCTGCATTTATGAGGGAATAGGATGATCTTGGGTGGTGGAGGGAGGGGCTCTTGGGAGGGAGAGAGGAAGGGGAGGAAATAAGGGGACAGTATCAGGTACTGGAGGGGACAGAAGAGAGGTAAAGAAGGTCAGAAAATCAAATAAACATATGTAGCAGTGGGGGATGGGGACTAGGAATAGCCACTGGGGGGTCCCAGGTGCCAGGGAAGCGAGAGGCTCCCAGGACCCAACTAGGAACATGTTAGTCTAAATGTATAGAGAAGGGGAGATGGAACTTGGATAGACCACCTCCAGTAGATAAGCACTGCCCCTAGTCAAGGGATTGGGCCACACACCCATCTCAAAGTTTTTACCCAGAAATATTCCTGTCCAAAGGAAAGGCAGGGACAAAAAATGGATGTTGCCAGGAGGTGCTTGCTGACAGGAACCTGGTGTGGCTGTTCCTTGGGAGGTTTGGCCAGCAACTGACCAATGCAGATGTGGATGCTTGGAGCCAACCATCAGGCTGAAGAACCCTCCATAGGAACCCCACAGGAAGAACAATGTCGGCTGGCCAGACCACACAGTGCTACCAGGGACTAGACCACCAACCAAGGAATGTACAAGGAGGGATACATGGCTCTAGATAATATGTAGTAGAGGATGGCCTTGTCTGATATCAATGGAAAGGGAGGCCGTTGGTCCTATAGAGGTTTACTACCCCAGCATAGGATGCTGGAGTGGTGGGATGGGAGTGGGTGGGTGGGGGAGCATTCTCATAGAGGCAAAGGGAGAAGGCAGATGGGATGAGAGGGTTGTAGCAGGGTAACCATGAAAGAGGATATCATTTGAGATGTAAACAAATGGAATGATTAATAAAAAGGAAGTAAGTAGTTGTAGGGTTTGAAAAATGTGGAGGAGGAAGAGGTAGTGATTGGGCTTACTAAAAATTAGGATTTCTGAGAGAGCCTTATATAAACACACTAACTAATAGGCTATTTTCAACATGCAACTTTAAGAAAGGTATTTAAATGAAACTACCCAGCATGGATGGCCAGTATTGCACATAGTTACTTGGGTTATTAAGTGAAAAACTACAGTACAAGGAATTGAGTGTCTTTCTATGACTTATTGTCCAGTGAGACCCCAGTGTTTTCAAAGCATCACACACTATTGCCATTGCTCTTGGTTATCTCAAGAACAACATACTAATATTCTGTTGTTAAATGCACCTCTTGGATGAAAGACATTATTTTCAATGTGATTGAGAAAGCTCTTTCCTGTTGGCTAGCTTTGCTAGTGCCAAAATGTACAATGTATGCTGTTGGGAAAGAAAATACAGCCATGATCTTACCTACTGATAGACACTGCGTCCTGCAAAACTTATCTTTCAGGCAAGATGTGCAATACTTCTGCAATAAATGAACACAACATTTATAAAATAACTTATTTATGTTATGATTGGGATTTAGATTTGTTCCACAGGAAGGATTTTATACTTGGTACTGAAATCTATCACTTTCAATCTCTAAAATATTAATCAACACCCAGTAAATTGGAAGGTTACAAAATTAGCCTACAACAATCAGTAACCTTTCTATACACTGTAACAATCACATTGAGAAAAAGTTATAGAAACATTCTCGCTCACAGTAATAGTCTAAAAACTATCTAGGAATAAACTGAACAAAATGTAAAAGACTGCTACAGAGAAAACTTTGAATTCCTGAAAAGATTAAAATAGATGCTTAGAGACAGGACAATATGACATGCTCATGGACTTGTAGAACTGATATATAAATGAGCATTTATAGAAAGAAGTGTATTGATTTAGTAAAATCTCATTCAAAATCCATATATTGCAGAAATAGAACAGACAATTCTAAAATTTGTGTGGAAACACAAAATACCTGGACAGGCAAAGCAATTCTAAGCAAAAGAAAAAATGCTGGAGAAATTATCATTTCAGATTTCAACATGCATTATTGAGCTACATCAATAAAACACCAATATAGTCTTGCACAGAGCAGATATGTAATTGAATGGAACAAAATTAAAGACTCAATGAGAAATGTTTGTAACTACAGATGTTGGTATTCAACAAAGCTGCCAAAGAGATACACAGGATAAAGACAGTTTCTTCAAAAAAATTATACTGGGAAAACAGGATGTAGATGGATGAAACTAGATTCCTACATATTACCCTGCACAACTCTAAATGTATGAAAAACCTCAGTATAAATACTGTATCTGCTCAAGGAAACAAAAGCAGTATCACAAGGTTTAAAGGCAGGAAGGGGCTTTCAGAGAAAACATTTGTTCAGCTCAGTTCAAGCTCAAGGTTTCAGTGTCTGAAGTTCAGGATGTCTTCAGCAATAGAGAACTATCTTTCCCCTCTTTGGGAAATCAAGGCCTGGTGAGTCTCATGGCTAAAACTGACCGCAAAGCCTTTTTTTTTTTAAAGGTGGTCTTTGGCTTTTACGCAGAGCATTGTAAGTTCATTTAAAATTGTATGTATATTTGTACACAGACTTACATGTACTGAAGATTTTTTTAGGTAGTTAATAATGTGATTCCTTAAGACTTTTCAGACACAAGACCTGTCATTTTACCTTGCTGCTTCTGTATTTATTTTCATGCTTCCTTCCTACTTCAAAGCCTCCCATTCTAATTACTTTGCTATTCCCGTGCCCAAAGTTCCTACACTGTCAATGGTCCATTTATGCTACTGTATTTTCTGAAGTTACTCCAGGATGTTCTCACATCTGAAGGTTTAGAAGGAGGAGCTTCCAATGACAAAGAGTACGTGACATTTGTTTTTCTGGGTCTGGGTTACTTCACGCAACATGTTCTTTTCTAGTTCTTTGCATTCAGCTGCAAAGTTTCACTTTTCTTCACTGCTGGATAGTATTCCATAGTATATATGCTCTACGTTTTCATTACCCATTTGTAGGTTGTTTCCGTTTCCTATCTAATGTGAGTAGAACAGCAATGAATATCACTGAACAAGAATTTGTAAAGTAGGAGTCCTGTGGGCACATGCCAAAGAGTGGCATAGCTGGGCCCTACGGGAGACTTATTTTTAGATGTATTTGACTGTACTCCTTTAATTTTCTTCTCATTCGTTATTGTTTCAGCTAATATTTTGAGCAGATTATTTAAAAAGATGGGAATGGTGGGTATACCTGTCTAATGAATTCAATGGGAGTTGCGTTGATGTTTGTTGTAGGTTCCTTATATATGGCTTTTATTATGTTAAGGCATGCTTCCTTTTTGCCCTACATTACCTAGTAGTTTTGTCATGAATTATGTCAAAGGATTTGTTGTATATATTGAGATGATCATGGATTTTAGTCTTTAGGTTGTTTATTTAGATTTTTACACTGATTGACTTGTTTGAAATGCAAATAAAAATATCCAATTTAAAAAAAAGAAAAAAAAGGTAAAGAAGTTCCAATGTCATAAGCAATATGTAATTACTTTCAAGTTATAATTAATGAACTGTAAGTTTAATGCAATGAGGTATATGCTTTTACTCTACTCACAGTTCATTTAGAGACTTTTCCTACATTTTTATTAAAAGTTATTATTTCTGTGCATTGCTTGTTTTGTCTGTTAAGGCAATGTTACTACTCACTATGTCTTGAAAATAGGAGACTAGTTTGTAGGTAGTATATGCCTTCTTCCTCTCAGAAGTGCTTCAAGTGCAAGTTGGTTACAGATCCATAAGAACAATTCCCAATATAGGTTAATGCCAGGGAGTTGAGGTTGGAGTGGGTGGCTGTGATTGGGAGCATCCTCATAGAACAGGGGGAGGGGGAAGGGGGTGCGGGAGAGGGGGGAAAGCTGATAGCATTTGAAATGTAAATACATAAGATATCCAAGAAAAATTAAATTATTAAAAAATAATGCTCTTTAGAAACCAGGATTTCTGCCAAAATAAACTTTTGTTAGAATTATAAACATAATTGTTGTATAAACATCATGTTTTATATATTTGTATATATACACAATTACTATAAATGTTATTGTCAAAACAATTATTAAAGAAAAATATAGCAGGCATATATATATATTAAGGCTTTTAATATCCATTTAAATATTTAATCTGCTTCTATGATATGTTTTCTTATTTTAAAAATTATCTAATCACTTTATCAATGTATTATGTATAATAAATAAATGGCTGAATGTATGTGTTGCACTATGTGCATGCCTGGTGTCCTCAGAAGCAAAAAGAGAACATGAGCAATCCCATGTCATGAGTTAAGTAAGTTGACACATGGGTGCTGTTAGTGAAACCTGGATCCTCTGGATGACCAGCAATTGATCTTAATTGCTGAATTGTCACTCTAGCCACTGCTCTGTTTCCTTATCCAGACACTATTCAATATTTATTCGTTGTATTTGGGTTAAAAGACTTCCTGAAATAAAGTCTTCATGGTGCCCTACTTTTAATGATCGTTTTTCTGCTTTTAATGATTGTTTCTATTAATGACAGTCTCTGTAATTTGAGGTTTGCCATTTTACAACATTAAATTAAAATTTCATCACATTGTCAAAAATAATTCATAAAACCCCACTATAAAATTAAAAGTGGCTTCATAAAATAATAAAAATTGTACAATAATAATTATGTAACACATTCACAATATTGATTCTACTTTAAAATGTAATTTCCTATTAATAACTTTATATTACTCTTGACAAAGATAATACAATTATGTCATAGGTTAATATGATATTATTAAAATGAAACTAGACTGAGAATTCCTAATCTGTCTCTGTTTTAAATTCTAAACGTTTTTAATAAAGATATTTTCATTTGCAGAAAACATAATTGAGACGTTCAGATTTATCTAATTTACATTTCTTTTGCATATTACAAATTCTCCTGGGTGATTATGAAGAAAAGTTATTGGGTAGACTAATGTATCAATCTGGAACAGAGTTTGCTATAGGCCCAGATGGAGAAATACAATTTCATAGAGGTGACTGAATTCATTCTGATGGGTATCACTGACCGGCTTGAACTTCAGGATCCATCATTCAGATTTTCTCATCATCTATGTGGTTTCACTGATAGAATTCTCTCACTCATCATAAAAGCTTCCTCCTGCAGGAGATGGGAACAAATTTAAAATCGAACACCCTACATTATGCAGAGGGAGAGAAAGAGAGAGATAGATGATAGATAGATAATAGATAACTAGATAGATAACTAGATAGATAGATAACTAGATAGATGATAGATAGATAGATAGATAGATAGATAGATAGATAGATAGAGACAGAGACAGACAGATAGACAGACAGGTGTGTGCGTGTGCGTGAGCACACACACACACACACACACACAAACACACACACACACACACACACACACAGAGGGAGGGGGAGACAGTGTTTGGAATGCTCAGCTCTAAATGGAATGTATCCATAAAATTTCTCCCTCAAAACACATAGAAACCTGCAGAAGTGGAAACAAAAAGAATACAATAGCCAGAGGGAAGGGAGAACACAACAACTTGGCTGTCTTGAGCATAGCTCATAGGAATGTACAGACTGAAGCAGCAAACGCAGGACCTTCGCGGTTCTGTACCAGGTCCTCTAGGGATGTTATGACTTCCAGTTTAGTGTTTTTAAAGGGACTCCTGAATGTGTGAACAAGTGGGTCTCTGATTCTTGAGCATGCGTTCTCTCTGGCTGTTTTCCTTTCGTTGATTTGCCTTGTCCAACTTTGGTGTGACAGTTTTTATCTTATTATGTTTTTTATTGTTAGATTTTGTTGTTTTATCTTAGAAGCCTGTTATTTTTAATGAGAAAAGACAGTAATGGATCTGGATGAGAAGGGTAGTGGGGAGTTATGGGATGAGTAAAGGGAGAGAAAACGGTAATATTGATAGATTGCATTAGAGAAGAATCTAATATTATCAATAGTGGGAAAATAAAAATACGGTAAAGTCATGCAATATGTCATATAGCAAAATTTTAAAAGGATTATTTTCAAAATAAATGTTATTAAAAATTAAGTAGATTATTTTATCTCTTCTAATATGAAATATGATAGCTATATATTAGAAGTTTGAAAATATTTGGAAATTAAAGGATGAAATAAGTTTGTAATAAATGGATGTGACCTGGAACATGGAGAAAATTTTCCTTGGTGTTGAAAATATTTTGTATATTGATTTAGGCTTTACACAATAAACTTTTCAATTTTTATGATTTATGTTACATTATATGGAAATGTAATTTAATTCTTATGCATATGGCAGGCATGTCAGACTTTAATATTGATATCATGTCAGTTTTTATTATCCAAATGGACCTAGGCCTTTATTCAGGTTATACAATAGTTGGGTCCTCATGGTAATAGCATTTTGGATTATAATAGGTTACAAAGGTTTTTATAAGAAAGCAAAGACATGTTTCTTAAGCTCAACAGGATGTATTTACTTCAAATATTTTAGCTATTATATTTTGGTTTTAAGAAAGACATTCCCATTTTTCCATTGTAACAATAGTAATTGATAATCTTTAAATGAATGAATAAATTATTTAAGTTATATATGTCTCTGTGGAAATCACAGGTTGTTAATTTCCTTTTGATAGTTAACTTTATATTTCCCCTTGGGAAATATACAGAGTATCCCAGACAATTAGAAGACACAACAAAGTCTTAAGTTTCTAAGATGATCTAGATGTGATCATTTGAACAAAATGTATAATACTTCCCCTGGGAACATCAGAAAGAGCAAAGAAAGCCATAAATACTTGCTACCTTAAAGAGAAATAAAAGTGATACAGAGTATTAGAATTTTATCCCTTCTCAAAGGTAAGTGGTTTTGTGTATTTGATACAGACAGACACCAGCGTACAAGTGCTTTTTTATTGTGCCTGGCCTCTGACTGCTGGCACTCTGTGATTCCTAGAGATGCAGGACAAAAATAGTGCATTCACTTGTGTTTCTTGGAATTGTAAAGTTGTCTCAAGACATTACATTTTATCATTTGAACAGATATCCTGAATCCACCATATCGATGAAAGTTTCAAACAAGAAGTAGGAGATAATTCAATAATTCATTACTGATCTCACACATTAAAAAAAAACCAAGATAATTATTTTCAGAGACAAACAAGATGGCACTCTGCATTTGCTTTACATAAAATAAAAGAATAAGTTTTGGTGTGACTCATGTATAATGTTAGATAACAAAATACTATATTTTCTGTTTAAAATAAATTGACTTTATTTAATAGTAGATATAAATTTACAACATAAATTATTTAAAAAAGAAATATTTGCATGACAAAATTTCCTACTGAAAAATGATACAGTCACCAAAGAATCTTTGAGCATTACAATTTCCATAAAATATCTTGTACACTATTATTTTTATTGAGTATTTAGCAATGTTGCATGTATAAAAGATAGGATGTTGTTGAAGGAATCAGAGAAAGAACTGGAAGAGCTTGAAGGGGCTCGAGACCCCTTATGAACAACAATGCCAAGCAACCAGAGCTTCCAGGGACTAAGCCACTACCTAAAGACTATACATGGACTGACCCTGGACTCTGACCTCATAGGAAGCAATGAATATCCTAGTAAGAGCACCAGTGGAAGGGGAAGCCCTGGGTCCTGCTAAGACTGAACCCCCAGTGAACTAGATTGTTGGGGGGAGGGCGGCAATGGGGGGAGGATGGGGAGGGGAACACCCATAAAGAAGAGGAGGGGGAGGGATTAGGGGGATGTTTGCCCGGAAACCGGGAAAGGGAATAACACTCGAAATGTAAATAAGAAATACTCAAGTTAATAAAAAAAAAGATAGGAGGTTAACATTAGTGCTATATGTGCTGACAAGCTTACCGTGCATTTGCCTTGAATAAGCAGTAAACTCTGATTAGTCCTACAACTAGAAATCATGCTGACAGTGGTGAAGATTCCCACTGAACAGAAACTGAGAAACTATAGGGAAGTAATCAGATAGAATTAACTAGTTCTTCACTATCTTAATTCAATGGAAAACTACTTTGCTTCTCAGCTTGTGCAAATTTGTTAAAGGAAGAGAAAAATACCACCGAAATATACTCAGTCACAACGTTGAGCTTTTGTTCAGTTGAATTAGTAAGTAAATCGTAATATCTGGTATAAAAATGCTAAAAAATAAATCTTACAGTCTCTATCACTTGTTGTATATGGTATTATAGAATGATTATGCAAAAGAAATATACAAAGAAATTTTCTAAATATTAATCCGTTATTTGGAATGTATCCAAATATCATTTCTGGAAGTTTAAAATAGGTGAGTTTTCTACTAAAAGGAAAATTGATTGCTTTCATCTCAACAGCAGTACAAGGAATCAAAACTTAAATCTCAGTGATGCACACACATGGTATTTATTATATTAGCATGATATTTTATTTATACAATATCAAGCACAATTCCATATATTGTGCTAAGTGCTTTCAAGTCCTTTTTTGTACCAGATTAGAAATTACAATAGTCTAACAGGTGTTCCCTACTTCATTCGACATTATTACATAGCGAATGGTAGCACAGCCCTATTCACCAACACCTTTCATAAAAGCACAAGTAAAATAGAGTGGAAATTGATGTAGAATATTAAAATGAGCACACCTCACTATGGGTGAAGTATATTTCTTTGGAAATATTTATAAAGATATTTAGTTATGTATTTTCATTTCAATATGTCTCCCATAACTTGGAAGGATTTGATATAAGGGAGTATAATAGTCAACATGATTTAGCTTCATTCTATCTCTGTCTCTATTTTCAAGAATACAAAATTTGCATACACAATTTAGGTAAAATGAAGATGCATTCTCAAAAACCAAGCTCTTTGTATGAAGTAACATTTTAGTATTATGCATATGTGTATGTATGATTGCATTATAATGATATGTACATTTATTACATATCTTCTGGAAGAGATCATTTGTAAAATAGAATACACTATGCATTTATTTAAAAAATCATGTGCAAACTTTATTTGTGGCCATTTACTTTTAAAAACATCCATTCATCCTGCAAATATAACTTAATAAAAGTTGAAAACAATGGTTTTCTTCTTTTGAAGGATATAATTGGAAGACATGGAGCAAAAGAATACAACATCACTGCCCGGGTTCATCTTGATGGGAGTCACACAGAGCACTGAGCTTCAGCTTCCTTTGTTTGGGGTCTTCTTTATCATCTATGCAGTCACAGTCATGGGCAACCTGGGCATGATCATTTTGACCAAGCTGGACTCTCGCCTGCAAACCCCTATGTACTTTTTCATCAGGCACCTGGCCTTTATTGACCTTGGGAATTCCACTGTCATCTGTCCCAAGATTTTGGTGGATTTTGTTATGGATGAAAAAAACATTTCTTTCTACGCATGTGCTATACAGTTGTCATTCTTCCTTTTGTTCATTATCAGTGAACTCTTTATCTTGTCCTCCATGGCCTATGACCGCTATGTGGCCATATGTAACCCTCTGCTCTACGGTGTGATCATGTCTCAGAGACGTTGCCACGTGCTCGTGGGCATTCCATACCTCTACAGCACCTTCCAGGCTCTGCTGTTCAGCAGTAAGATTTTCACATTAACTTTCTGTGGTTCTAACATCATCAGCCATTTCTACTGTGATGCTGTTTTCTTGTTACCTACCTTGTGTTCAAATGCTGAAGAAATACAGTTACTGATCATATTATTTTCAGCATTGAATTTGATCTCCTCTCTTCTGGTAGTCCTTGGATCATATATTCTCATTCTGCTGGCCATATGTCGAATGCATTCTGCAGAAGGCAGGAGAAAAGCTTTCTCTACATGTGGGTCTCATCTGACAGTGGTTGTGGTGTTCTATGGTACTTTACTATTTATGTACTTGCAACCTAAATCCAGTCACTCCTTAGAGAATGATAAAATAGCCTCTGTGTTTTATACCTTAGTGATCCCCATGATTAACCCCTTGATATACAGTTTAAGAAACAAAGAGGTTAAAAATGCCTTCTTCAGGGTACTAAAGAAACTATTTAAAATAAATACTTAATATTCAGTATTCTATATCAATATGATAAATTGTAACGTGACAAATTTTATTTTACAATTTTTTTCCATGTCACCAAGACAACTTGGATTTTTCTTACCTCACATTGTTTATCTTTCAAATCGACATACTTTTTTATTTCTTTTTTATCCATATTTAGATAGATTTTAATGTTTTTTGAGATTTTGATTCCTTTCTCCAACATGGCCTGTATATCTATACTCAACGTCCTTCAAATTCATTGCCTCTTTTTAAATAATTGTTATTGCATGTATCTCTCTCTCTCTCTCTCTATATATATATATATATATATATATATATCAATAAAGATATAGGTAGTAGATTTTAATTTATATAACTATAGCTATAGAGATAGAGATGGTATAATCCATTCATTTCATGCAAAGTTACTTGTATAATTGTGCATAAAAACTTCCTTTTGTGAAAATTTAATATTTAATACTATTCTACTGTCTATAATACTCAAGCTATAACTTAGGTCTGTAGAATTTTCGTTATAGCTAACACTCTGTTCCTAGCAGTGCATATTTTTTAATACTTTCTTTCCATTTCTAGTAATTTATTTCTTGATTTTTAAAAGTTTACTAATTGTTTATTTTATTTATTAACATTTCAAATGTTGTTGCCCTTCACAGTCTCCTCTCCACAAATCTCCCATCCCATCCTCCTCCCCTTTGCCTCTAAGAGGGTGCACCTCCACTCATCCACTCACTCATGCTTCACCCCTCTAGCATCCCTCTATGCGGTGGCAACAAGCCTCCACAGGACCAAGGGTCTTCCCTCCAACTGGTGCCAAATAAGGCCATCCTCTGCTACATAAGTAGCTGGAGCCATAGATCCATACATATTCTTTAACTGGTAGTTTAGTCATTGGGAGCTCTGGGGTGTCTGGTTAGTTGAAATTGTTCTTCCTATGGGGCTGCAATCCCCTTCAGCTCCTTCCATTCTTCACCTAGCTTTTCCATTGGGGTCCCAGTTTCAGTCTGATGGTTGGCTGTGTCTGCATCTGTCTTAGCCTCTCAGCGGACAGTCATACTAGGCCCCTGTCTGTGAGCATTTATTGATATCAGCAATAGTGTAGGGGTTTGGTGTCTGCAGATGGGATGATCTCAAGGTGGGGTGGTTTCTAGATGACTTTTCCTTCAGTCTCTGCTCCAATTTTTGTCATTGCACTTTCTTTAGACAGGACCAGCTCTGGGTTAAAAATTTTGAGATGGGTGGGTAGCCCCATCCCTCAACTAGGGGCCATGCCAGCCACTAGATATGGTCTCTTCAGGTTCTATCTCTTCTCTGTTGTGTACTTTGACTAATGTCATTTCCATTGGGTCCTGGGAACCTCTTGCTTCCCTGGCACCTGGGACTTTCTAGTGGTTTCCCCTACTCCCCACTCTCCACTGCTATATATTTCTATTCATTCTCCTGACAATCTGGACTTTCCCCCAGTCTCATCTCATACCTGATCCTGTCCCCCTTTTCCCCTCCTGCTCCTCTCCTTCCAAGGTCCCTTCCTCCCTCTACCTCTTGTGATTGTTTTGTTCCCACATTCTAAGTAGTATTGAAACATCCACACTTTGGTCTTCCTTCTTTTAAAACCTCATATGATCTGTGAGTTGTATCATTTAAATTCTGTGCTTTTGGGCTAATATCCACTTATCAGTGAGTATATACCATGTGTGTCCTATTGGGTCTGGTTTACTTCAATCAGGATAATATTTTCTAATTCTACCCATTTGCCTGCAAAATTCACGTCATTTTTCTCTTTGTCCTTATAAATCTTTTTTTTTGATATTTTTTATTTACAATTCAAATGTTATTCCCTTTCTGGGTTTCCCATCCATAAGTCCCCTATCACATACCCCTCCCCCTTCTTCTATGAGGGGAAGTCATCATTTTTAATAACTGAGTAGTATTCCATTGTGTAAATGTACCATCATTTCTGTATTCATTTTTCTATTGAGAGACATCCGGGTTGTTTTCAGCTTCTGCTTATTACAAGTAAACCTTCAATAAATATAGTGGAGCACATATACTTGTTACATATTGAAGCATTTTTTGGGTTTATGTCCAGCAGTGGTATAGCTGGGTCTTCAGGTAGCTTTATTTCTAATTTTCAGAGGAATGCTGCTTGATGTGCAGAGTGGTTGTACCAGTTTGCAATCTCACCAGCAATGAAAGAGTGTTCCTCTTTCTCTAGATTCTCTCCTACATGTGCTGTTGCTGAAGTTTTTGATCTTAAGCATTCTGATTGGTATGAGGTGGAATCTCAGGTTCATTTTGATTTGTATTTCCCTGATGATTATGCATGTTGAACATTTCATTGGGCGTTTCTCGGTCATTTTTTATTTCTCAGTTGAGAATTCTGTATTTAGCTCTGTGATCCATTTTTAAATAGGATTATTTGAGGGTTATTTGGTTCTTCTTGAATATGTATCTATATCTATATCTATCTATCTATCTATCTATCTCTATCTATCTATCTATCTATCTATCTATCTATCTATATATATATATATATATTATAAATTATATCTATTAGCCCTCTATTGGATGTAGGGTTGGAAAAGATACTTTTCCAATCTATAGGTTACTGTTTTGTTCTATTGACAGTGTCCTTTGCCTTACAGGATTTTTTAATTTTATGAGGTTCTATTTATCAATTGTTGATCTTAGAGCCTGAGCCATTGATGCTTTCTACAGGAAATTTTCTTCTATGCCTTTGTGTTCAAGGATCTTTTCCATTTTCTCTTCTATTAGATTCAGCATATCTGGTCCTTGATCCACTTAGACTTGAGCTTTGTACAAGGAGATAAAAATGGATCAATTTGCATTCTTCTACATGCAGACTGTCCATTGAAGCAGTATGATTTGTTGAAAATGTTTTCTTTTTTTCCACAGGATAGTTTTGCTTCTTCGTCAAAGACCAAGTGACCATAAGCATGTGGGTTTATTTCTGGGTTTTTGATTCTGTTCCATTGACCTACTTGTCTGTCTCTGTGCCAATACTATGTGATTTTTGTTATCACTGTTGCTCTATAGTAGAGCTTGAGTTCAGGAATGGTGATTTCCCCAAAAGTTCTTTTATTGTTGAGAACAGTTTTTGATATCCTGGGTTTTTTCTATCTCTATGAAGAATTGAGTTGGAATTTTGATGGGGATTGGATTGAATCTGCAGATTGTTTTTGTTAAGATAGCCATTTTTTACTGTTAATCCTGGTAATCCGTGAGCATGGGAGAACTTTTCATCATCTGAGGTCTTATTTGATTATTTTCAGAGACTTAAAGTTCTTGTCATACAGATATTTCATTTGTTTGTTTAGAGTTATACCAAGATATTTTATATTTTTGAGACTATTGTGAAGGATGTTGTTTCCCTAATTTCTTTCTCAGTCAATTTATTGTTTGTGTAGAGGAAGGTTACTGATTTGTTGGAGTTCATTTTATATCCAGCCACTTTGCTGAAGTTGTTTATCAGCTTCAGTTCTTGTTTTGTTTTGTTTTTTGGTTGGGAGACTTTTAATGAATGCTTCTATTTCCTTGGGGGTTATGGGACTGTTTAGATGGTTTATCTAGTCCTGATTTAACTGTAGTACCTGGTGTCTGTCTAGAAAATCATCCATTTCATCTAGATTTTTCAGTTTTGTTGGGTATAGGGTATTGTCGTAGGATCTGGTGATTTTTTTGAATTTCCTTAGTTTCTGTTGTTATGTCTCCCTTTTCATTTCTGATTTTGTTAATTTGGGTATTGCCTGTGTGCCCACTTGTTTGTTTGGCTAAGGTTTTATTTTTCTTGTTGATAGTCTCAAAGAATCAACTTCTAGTTTTGTTGACTCTTTGTATAGTTCTTTTTGTTTCTACTTGATTGATTTCAACCCTGAGTTTGATTATTTCCTGCTGTCTGCTCATCTTAGATGTATTTGCTTCTTTTCTTCTAGAGCTTTCTGATGTACTTTTAAGCTACTCTAATTTCTTTATGAAGGCAGTCTTAGCATTTTTTTCATTGTGTCCCATGAGTTTGGGTAAGCCAGTACTTCATTTTCATTAAATTCTAAAAAGTCTTTAATTTCTTTATTTCTTCCCCGACCAAATTCTCATTGAGTAGAGCGTTGTTTAGCTTCCATGTGTACGTGGGCTTTCTGTAGTTTTTGTTATTGAAGTCCAGCCTTAGTCGGTGTTGATCTGATAGAAAGCATGGAATTAATCCAATCTCCTTTTATCTGATGAGGCTTATTTTATGTCTGAGTATATGATCAATTTTGGATAAGGTACCATGAGGTGCTGAGAAGAAGGTATATCCTTTTTTTTTTTTTTAGGATGAAGTGTTCTATAAATGAAGGTTAAATACATTTGGTTCATAATTCTGTTAATTTCTCTATGTCTCTGTTTAGTTTCTGTTTTCATGATCTGTCCATGGATGAGAGTGAGGTGTTTAAGTCTCCCAGTACTATTGTTAAAGGTACAATTTGTGCTTTGAGCTTTAGTAATATTTCTTTTACAAATGTAGGTGCTCTTTCATTTGGTGCATAGATGTTTAGAATTGAGAGTTCATCTTGATGGATTTTTTCCTTTGTCGAGTATGAACTGTCCTCTCCATCTTATTTGATAACTTTTGGTTGAAAGTCTATTTTACTTGCTTTATTAGAGTCATATCAAGATATATTATATTATTTGTGACTATTGTGAGGGGTATCATTTCCCTAATTCCTTTTTCTGCCCATTTATCCTTTGAGTAGAGGAAGGCTACTGATTTGTTTGAGTTAATTTTAAATCCAGCTACTTTGCTGAAGTTGTTTATCAGCTTTAGGAGTTCTCTGGTGGAATTTTTGTGGTCATGTAAGTATACTATCATATCATCTTCAGATAGTGATATTTTGACTTCTTACTTTCCAATTTGTATCCCTGTGACCTCCTTTTGTCGTCTAATTGCTCTGGCTAGAACTTTGAGTACTTTATTGAATAGGTAGGGAAAGAGTGAGCAGCCTTATCTACCCACTGATTTTAGTGTGATTGCTTCAAATTTCTCTCCATTTAGTTTGATGTTGGCTACTGGTTTGCTGCAAGTTGCTTTAATGGAGCACCCTCATAGATGTAGGGAGAGGGCAGATAAGGTATGAGGTTTCCAGAGAGGAACCGGCAAAGGGATCTCATTTGAAATGTAAATGTATAAAATGTCCAATTAAGAAATAAAATTAAATTAAATTACATACTTATAAAAAAGAATTTCCATTGTATTGCATATTAGAATGGCTACTCCAACTTGTTTCTTGGGGCCATTTACTAAGAAAAAAATTTTTATAGCCTTTTACTCTGAAGTAATGTCTGTCTTTGTCACTGAGGTGCATTTCCTGTATGCAGCAAAATGTTTGGTCCTGTTTATGTATCTATTCTTTTAGTCTTTTTATTGGGGAATTGAGTCCATTGATGTTGAGAGATTTAAAGACCAATATTTTTCCTGTTATTATTCTTGTTAGAGGTAGAATTATATTTATATTGTTCTCATCTTTTAGGTGTAGTGTCAGATTAATTTCTTGTTTTTTCTTGGGTGAAGTTTCCCTCCTTGTGCTAGTTTTCCTTTTATTGTCCTCTGTTGGGCTACTTTAGTAAAGATGTTGTTTAAATTTGGTTTTGTCATGGAATATCATGGTTTCTCCATCGATGGTGATTGGGAGTTTTGCTGGAAATAGTAGCCTGAGCTGGCATTTGTGTTCTCTTAGGGTCTGTATAACATCTGCTAAGGATCTTCTAGCTTTGATAGTCTTTGTTGAGAAGTTTGGTGTAATTCTGATAAGTCTGCCTTTATATGTTACTTGACCTTTTTCTGTTACCACTTTTAAAATTATTTTTTTCTGTGCATTTCATGTTTTGAATATTATGTGACAGGAGGAATTTCTTTTCTAGTCCAATTTATTTCACTTTCTGGTTCTGTAAGCTTCTTGTAAGTTTATGGGCATTTCTTTCTTTAGGTTAGAGAAATTTTCTTCTATGATTTCGTTGAATATATTTACTGGATCCTTTATTTGGGAATCTTCAGTCTCTTCTATAGTTATTCTTTAGTTTGGTATTTTCATTTTGTCCAGAATTTCCTGGATATTTTGTGTTGGGGCCTTTTGCAGTTAGTATTTTCTTTGACTGTTGTGTCATTGTTTTCTATGATACCTTTTATGCCAGAGATTCTCTCTTCCATTTCTTGTATTTTGTTGGTACTGTCTGTATCTGTAACTCCTGATCTCTTTTCTAGGTTTTCCATCTCCAGTGTTGTCTCCTTTTGTGATTTCTTTTTCTTTTTCTTCTTTTCTTTTCTATTTCTATGTTTTGATCATAGATAGTTTTGTTCAAGTCCTTCACCTAGTTGATTGTGTTTTCTTCTATTTCTTTAAGGGATTTTATGTGTTTCCTCTTTAAGGGCTTCTTCCTGTTTACCTTGTTCTCCTGTATTTGTTTAAGGGAGTTATTTATGTCTTCCTTGAAATGTAAGTAAAGAAATATATCTAATAAAAAGTTAAAAAAGACCTCTATCATTCTTCATGATATGAGATTTTAGATCAGAATCTTGGTTTTCAGGTGTTTTAGGGTATCCAGGGCTTAATGTGGTAGGAGAATTGGGTTCTGAGGATTCCAAGTGGCATTGGTTGCTGTTGTTTTTGTTCTTGTGCTTTCCTGATCTGGTTAACTCTGTTGTTACCTGGCCTTGCTGTCTCTAACTTCAGGCTCTCTCTCTTGTGAGTCTAGTTATGTTGGGCCTCTTTGAGTCAAAATATCTCTGGGTGTGGGAAGGACTCTTGAGAGCCTTATCTGTGAGTCTGGCTGTGGTAGACTTCCTGGGGGTCAAGCTGACTCTGAGTGTTGTCAGGGTCAGGGCGTGAGTGGGGTGGGGTATGGGAGTATGCTTGATCACAAGATCTGTTCCAGGGAGCAATTGTGGACCAGAAGCAAGTTGTGTCTGTTTTAGGGCAAGAAGTCCTGTGTCCTCTGAGCCCTGGCAGTTGGGGGTTTGGTCACAGTTAGGCCAGGTATTGGTGCAGGAGAAACTTACCTGTGAGCCTAGTAGTGTCAGAACTCCTGGGGGTCAAGTTGTCTCTGAGAGTAGTCAGTGGGCAGGTGGAGCCTGAACTACAAAATCTGCTTCTGGATGTACTTGTGAAGGAAGATGTCTTATTTTTCTTTTGAAGTTCCTCATACACATTTGTTGCATATTTTGTCCTGTATCTTAAAACTGTTATCACGAATGGCAATTTCAACTTCCTACTTTATTTTTTATCTTTATATAATTTTTAAAAATTTTATTCTTTTTTTAAAAACAATCCAGACTTTATTCCCTTTCTGGTTCACCTTCCAACTATTCCATACCCTGTACCTTCTTCCTCCCTGCCCCCCTGTCTCCAAGAGATGTCCCCACCCCATCCCACCCCACAAGACCTATCCACTCCTTGGGGCCACAAGTCTCTCAAGGGCTAAGTGTATCTTCTCCAATTGAGTCTAGACCAGGCAGCCCTCTGCTGTATATGTGTTGGGGCCTCATATCAGCTGGTGTATGCTATCTGGTCGGTGGCTCTGTGTCTGACAGATCCCGAGGGTCCAGGTTAGTTGAGACTGCTAATCTTCCTATGGGTCACCCTCCTCCCCAGCTTATTCCAGCTTTTCCCTTATGGACAGAGGTCAGCAGCTTCTGTCCATTGGTTGGGAGTAAATATCTACATCTGATTCATCTGCTTGTTGGGCCTTTCAGAGGGCAGTAATGATAGACTCCTATTTGTAAGCACACCATAGCATCAGTAATAGTGTTAGGACTTGGGGCCTTTCCCTGAGCTCGATCTCACTTTGAGGCTGTCACTGGACCTCCTTTTCCTCATGCTCTTCTCCACCTTTGTTCCTGCAGTTCTTTCAGACAGGAACAATACTGTGTCAGAGTTTTTGACTGTGTGATGGCAACCCCAAACCTCCACTTGATGCACTGTCTTTTTACTGGAGGTGGCATCTACAAGTTCCCTCTCCCCAATATAGAGAACTTCATCTAAGCTCTCTCCATTTGAGTCCTGAGAGTCTCACACCTCCCAGGTCTCTGGTACATTCTTAAGGGTCCCCCCCACCTCCACCACCCTTATCCTCGCCTCCTACTTCCTTAGGTTGCCTGTTTTCATTCTTTCTGCTGGCCTTCAGGGCTTCAGTCTTCCCTACCCTCCCAATATTTAATCATGTTCCCCTCTTCCCATCCCTGTGGCCTCTCCTATCCAGGTCCCTTCCACCTCCTGTGATTGCTTTCTTCTCCCCCCACGTGGGATTGAGGCATCCCCACTTGGGTCCTTTGGCTTGTTAGCCTTCTTGTGTTCTGTAGATTGTATCCTGAAAATTCTGCACATTTTTGGTTAATATCCACTTATTAGTGAGTACAAATCATACATATCCTTTCGGGTCTGAGTTACCTCACTCAGGATGATATTTTCTAGTTCCATCCATTTGCCTGCAAAACTCAGGATATCCTCATTCTTAATAGCTGAATAGTATTCCATTGTGTAGATAAACCATGCTTTCTGTATCCATTCTGTTGTATGACCTTTGGGTGTTTCCAGCTTCTGGCTATCATAAATTTAATATTATGTGTATGGGTAGATGAGTAATGGTGAAATTAGTATGGGAGTGGTATACCTTTATTAGATTATGAATTTTGAGACCATGTTATTATTTTTATGGTTATATACTCAGTAGAAGAATTGAAGTTTCTATTGTGTACTTTAAAAAAATAAAATCGTTAATATTCTCTATCTTGTATGGTCTCATGAATATCCACACCTTCTATAAGTCTGGAAGAGTTTCCATTTATTTATTTATTTATTTTTATCTTTATTAACTTGATATTTCTTATTTACATTTCGATTGTTATTCCCCTTCCCGGTTTCCAGGCCAACATCCCCTTAACCCCTCTCCCTTCCCTTCTGTATGGGCTTCCCCTCCGCATCCTCCCCCCATTACCACCCTTCCCCAACAATCACGTTCACTAGGGGTTCATTCTTGGCAGGACCAAGGGCTTCCCCTTCCACTGGTGCCCTTACTAGGCTATTCATTGCTACCTATGAGGTTGGAGCCCAGGGTTAGTCCATGTATAGTCTTCTGGCAGTGGCTTAATCCCTGGAAGCTCTGGTTGGTTGGCATTATTGTTCATATGGGGTCTCAAGCCCCTTCAAGCTCTTCCAGTCCCTTCCCTGATTCCTTCAACGGGGGTCCCGTTCTCAGTTCAGTGGTTTGCTGCTGGCATTCGCCTATGTATTTGCTGTATTCTGGCTGTGTCTCTCAGGAGAGATCTATATCCGGTTCCTGTGGGCCTGCAATGCTTCTTTTCTTCTCATATAAATGGAATATATTTTTGTCCGACTAACACAGTGCCCCTATGTTTATTATGCTCTACAAACTTGTATAATATATTCTTAAATGTGTTGTGTTAATACTTTATTGATATTTTCTTTTAAAAGCAGTATTGTTTGAGAATGTCTTTATTTCATTTTTAGTGATTATAATTTAATTTTAACATTTCTACATCCTTTTTGTTCTCTTCAGCCCCTCTCATATACCTCTCCACACTCCTTCAGATTCATTGCCTCTTTGATCTTGATTGATTACTATTGCATACATGTATGTATACACAGATATCCCCAAATATAAGCTATTCAATCTGTTAACATGTACATACGTTTTAACATCAAATGTACCCTACCAACTCCCCTACAATTTCTCTCATACATTCCAAATTTTCTCTCATAAATTTATGCATTTTTTTCTAAAACCACTGAATCCACTTAGTGCTGCTAGTATGTACATGGGTGAAGGCCATCAGCTTCCTATATTCACCAAAAATATTGGGTGCCATTTATACTTTGAAGAAGAAATATTTGTTGGTGTAGGGTGATTCTGGTCTCTTAAAATATATTTTTAAGTAGTCCCTCTGCTTGTGTTTCTTGAAACAACTGGAGTGGGGACTTTTCTTGACTATGCTGCCTTCTTGTGGATCCTTTACCACTAATTGGTCTGCCTTGTTTAGCCTCAGAAGGAGAGGATATGCCTAGTCCTGCAGTGATTTGGGTTGCTACCTAAAGGGGACCTGCCCCTGCTCAGAGGAGAACTAGATGGGGGATGTAGTGAGGCTTTGTGTGATAGCAAATATGGGAGGAGAGGACCTCTGATTGGGATGTAAAGTGAATGAATGAGTTAATTAAGCAAAACAAAAAGCTGTGTATTTTACAAATGTGATGATAAGGATATATTTTAGAACAAGCACTTAAGCTATCTATCATCTATCTATCTATCTATCTATCTATCTATCTATCTATCTATCTATCTATCTATCTATCCATCCCACTATGTTCATAGCAGCCTCATTTATCATAGCCAGAAACTGAAAACAACCCAGATGCCCTCAACTGATGGATGAATTCAGAAAATGTGGTTCATTTACACAATGGAGTACTATTCAGCTATTCAAAACAAGGACATAATGAATTCTGCAGGCAAATGGATGGAACCAGAAAATATCAGCCAAAAGTATATGTATTCTGTGTACAAAGAATACAAAAATCAAAAAGTAAAGAATACCTAGCATGAAACTCACAGACTGTAAGAAGGCTAACAGTCAGGAAGGCCCGGTGAGGATGCTGCAATCTCACTAAGAAGGGAAGCAAAATAAACAAGAGAGGCAGAGGGAGAGAGAGACCTAGGTAAGAGAACAGAGGGGGAAGAGAAGAGAACAGGATCAGATATGGCAGGAAGGAGGGGCAGGAGAGAAGCCCAGAAGACCAGAAGAATAGATGGAAATATATAGCCTCTGGGGTTGGGAGGTTGGGAGACCCTCTAGAAAGTGTCAGAGATCTGGGAGGTGAGAGACTCTCAGAACTCAATGTGGGTGATCTTAGCCAAAAGGCCTAGGAGTGGGGAGAGGGAACTAGAAGAGTCCACCTTCAGCAGATAGACAGGGCCTCAAGTGGAGGGACAGGATATAAGATGGGAAAACAAAACAAAACAAAACAGAGTAGCTGAAACAATTGAATAATAAAAGAACTTCTGGAGGAATCACTATCTCTGACCTCAAGGTTTACTACAGAGCAATAGTGATAGTATCTGCATGGTGTTTGTACAGAAACAGACATGTTGATCAATAAAATCAAATTGAAGACCCAGGAAAGATGCATGAACCTCTAAGACAGCAAATCACATTAAGCCACTGTAAAGATAATTTAAATTAGATAGACAGAATTTTCCTGCACTAAAAACATGGTGAACTCCATTTCAGGTCCCTTAAGACCAAGGGTAGGAGTTGAGGAGTAGTAAGTTTATGTGGAAAAGCTATTCAGGTACTTACTGAAATTGTAAACACTGGAGTAAACCTCTACTTTTAAGTACAATCTTTATATATTTTCCCTCAGAAAAGGTTGAAAAATAGGCATATAACAAGAAAAATTTGTTATGATAATACAAAGGTTTGAGAGATGACAAATGAAATAACAAACTAGGAAGTGCTTAGTTGAGAACCTATGGACTTAACGAAATTAAGGATCAAGGTGGATAGCCCATTGGACCTTTGCTGCCACCTCTTAATGAAATTGAAGGCAAGCTCTTCTACTGGATTTCCCAGTTACTAGGGAACAAATGCCAGAAAATGGTGAAAATCAAAATATGAACAATTAGACCAGAATCCTGTTAAAATGCAAGGTCTTAAGCATTTTAAAGAATCAATAGTAAGTTATGGAGTGCACCTACTATATATGAGAGAGATGTAAAATACCAAAGCTTACCAAAACAGGATTATGTTTCAAGACTCGACAGATTTAGTAGCAGCTGTACTGGAAGTTAGTTCTCAATTACAGTGTCTAACATGGTGATGAAAATCTGCAATTGTAGAAAATTGTTATAAGTCTAAAGGTGTTAATATGATGAAAGACCAATATTTAGGTGAAAGTCAATTTGTTGATTTAAGTCAGCAGATGGAATTTGATGACTCTATTATTATATAATTACTTTAGTAACTTTATGAGCCTAGGATAAGGTAGAGAAACAAAAAGAAAGGTCTATGTCATTCACAAACCTTATGTAAAGCCCCAGAGAGACTTTATCTGACTTACATAGATTAAAATCTATAATAAAAATGGCAATATTATTTCCAAATGAAAGTATTAATTGAAACTTTAGCTTTCTAAAATGGAAATGCAGAGTGTAAAGAAGTTGTTTAGAAGCTCTATCAGCACTCATGGGTGATTAGATTAGAATGTCTGCAGATATTGACCCTAATGACTATGTAATTGGTCAAGCAAGCGTCAGTAATTCTAAATATCAAAAATGTCCTTGGTTTTGTCTGTGAGAGATGAGGTCACTTGTAAATGATTGTAGGCAAGGCTTTCCTAGAAATTTAGCTAGAAAAACTTACCCTTATGGGATTTATAGAAGTTGGTAAAAGGTAGGTATTGGACTAATGAATGCTGATCAGCAAGTGATATGTGAGAAAATTAGAAAGGGTGGACTATTTCATCAACAAGCCTTGAAGGTGACTTTTACACCAAAAAAAGAGATGCATTTACAACCATATACCATGGCAGCCAGGAAGAACACTAGGTTCTTGTGATGAGACTAAAGAACCACATCTGTGATCCATAGCCCATGAATGAGATGGCTTTGTTCTCCGAATGAAAAACGTTACACATTGTCTTGGGAGCTATGGAAGAAGATATCTAGACCTCTACAAAGACAGCTGGGGAAAAAGTACATATGAATGTACAGCCTGGCATTTACCCATATGTGAGTGGTCAGGCCCACATTGCCCTCAAGAATGATAAGATAAACAAAGGAAAACATGATGAAGAAGACAGTCTTCTGATGGAGGTGCTTTGCGAGGCACAGAGAGAGAGAATTGGTCACTGTAGTCTGACTTTTTTCTTCCATTGCTCAGTTAGGATATGTAAAAGAATAATAATTATGACTTATAATCATCGGTCAAGTGATATTTGATACCAATGGCAGAGTATTCTGAATAGGTTTGTTATAAGCAATGAGCCAGTAATGTTGAACTTGGAGATCACACTCTCCCATCAAGAGGTATGTAAGTATGTTCAACAGTTCTTTTGACTTAAAAATGCTAATAAAATTACTCTTTATTTTTCATCTGACTCTGTGATGGAATGATGAAACACTCTTAAATAGTTTGGGAAGTAGTTCAGATTTTAAAGTTCTTGCCCTACAAATATATAAGTACTGAAATTTGCTCCCTAGAATTTACATTTAAAAGTTAGACTTGATGGCTTGGTGGTATGTGCTATAAAACCAGGTAATAAGAGACATAGACAACTGGACCCTTTAGGCTGATCTCCCAGCTGGGCTCTTCCCACTTGGCAGTGGCAATGTTTAGGTCAGTGGGATACCTAGTCTGCAAAATCAAGGTGGACAGTACTGAGGAATGGCAGCTGATGTCTTTCTCTGGCATCCATATGCACATACCTGCCATTCACACACACACACACACACACACACACACACACACACACACACACACACGCACACACATCTTAAAAATCCTATAACATATTAGGGAAATGTTAACAAAGGCTTCCAATTTTTTCCTGAATAATGATGAAAATAAAAACTACTATAAAAGTATAATTAGTATGTGTGTATTTCAGAGAAAATAAATTCAGCTTATGACTGTTGTGAAGTCAAAAGTGGCATCAAAAAAGAATGTTAAGATGATAATTTGAGAAGAAAGGGAAGGGGGTCAAAATTTCCCACAATGGCATCCTTTGAGTAAATGATTATACTGTCATGAAAAAGCTTCATATATGCCATCTTAGAGATCATGGGGTCTGACAAGCGCTGTGGCCAATTTATTATGAAAATTGGGCAGAAAAAATAAAATAAGCATTCACAAATTTAAAATAACAAAAATGTATTATGTGATTTCTCATATGTACTTTAACTTCCTTAAAAACTATTTTTATGATGTTATGACAGCTACTATCAAGTTAAGTAATAATAAAATAAGTAGAGGATAAATATATAATAAAGATAAAGTAGGTTAAATCTTCAAGACTATTTTGTGTGACTCGTGTGTCAGCAAATAATAGCAACTATTAAAATTGATTAGGTCATTATATATATCTATTAAAAATATGTGGTTTCTTTCAAAGAAAACAGCAGGTTCCCATAAAACCACTAATTCGTGAAACACACATACTCATTTCAAATAGTTCAAATGACTTAATCTTTATGATTTATTATTTTTCAATGACATTATTATGTTGATGGTATATGGTTGTGTTTTAAGCAGTTTAACACACAACTCTAAATTTTTCTTCACTATTGTCCATGGCAGAAGCAGTTTGTTCATGTTCTCTGTTCTCTGTCTATTCTCATCTAACTACACTAAGATAGATGTGTTAGGACAAAACATAATATAGATTGCTACAAGTTTAATAACATTTAACTATTTATTTATTAATGACTTTAGTGAAAGTTATTTTTTGTCATTAATAATGTGAAGAAAGGGATCTTCATATGTTTTCAATATTTAATATTTTGTCATTTGTTTATTATTTAAACTTGAACGACAATGCCAGGTTTATTCATTGTCATCTTAAATAACTCAAGATTCTCTGTGCCTTGTTACTTGTTTGCTAAAATAAACAAAATATCTAATTGAGAGAGATGCTAAACATACTTACTGAGTATTTCCTATATGATAAATACCAGTAGGTTTTATTTTTATTATTATTAATTATTTTTTTCTAGCTGTATCTTACCCCGAAGCATATGTATGTGGTTCTCTCTCTCTCTCTCTCTCTCTCTCTCTCTCTCTCTCTCTCTCTGTGCGTGCGTGCGTGTGTGTGTGTGTGTGTGTGTGTGTGTGTGTGTAACATAGTTGAGCAGATCATATTTGGACATAAGTATAAAAGAGTAGGTCAAATTATTATTTGCTTATCTTTAGAAAACAATAGCTCTTGAATTGCAAAGGAAGCTGGAACAGGTGAAACTTTTTCAAAGAAGAAATTGTGAAGAAAGGTCAGAAGGGTTTTGTAAATTAAAGTTAAGAGGAAGTAAAACCAAGAAATATATTTTCAGCCACAGGGAAGCAAGAACAGAAGGGCTTCATTAAAGAAAACAAAGTATAAGGCTGGCTGACACAGATTATATATGTCAGTTATGACTTTCTGAAATTCTTGTTATTTGCCCCATTAGAGGAACTACTGCAATGTCTCACAATATTTCAATAGTAGTTCATTTTTCTTTATAGTAGGTATTCATCTCAGGAAAAGAAACACTTTAATATAGCTATATTAACTTTGAAATAAGCACATTTTGAGAAAGAAAATTATCAATCAAAAATAAGACAATTCCACAGTTGGGATTAATTAATGGGTTAAATTATCATGAAAAATTTATAGTCCTAAATATTAATACAATTAAAAACACAGCCTTAAAATTTTATGAAGCAAAATGGATAGATGTGAAAGAAGAAACAAATGCTTTTACAATTGCAGTGGGAAATATTCACACAGTTCTCTCAATAATTAGCAGAAAATTAAGCTTAAAAATAAAAGAGAGAATAAAGAACTCATGCAGCAATATATGTTTAAAAACTGACAGAACATTCCAACCAACAGCATTAGTCCTATTAGAACTACTGCTATTAAATATACTTCAAGTAATTAATAAGAGACCTTATTAAAAATATTAACAAATTTAATACAATCTAACACATGTATGCCTGACTCAAAGTATTTAGTTCACAACAAAAAATATGCATGTACAGATTCAGTTGTGAAGAAAAATATATGAAATTCACAAATATTTTCATGGAACTAGAAAATATTATATTGAATGAGAATAAGACATAGAAATATAAATGTATATTCTCATTCATATATGAGTCCCACATTTAAATCTTTAGAGCTATGTGTTTAACTTGATAGTATTTGTATGCAGTTGTTTGAATGAGTAATGTCCCACATAATATTGAGGATCTGAGCTCTTGGTTCCTAATTGGTGGTGTCTCTTCACAGCAGTAAACCCAAACTAAGACAGAAGTTGGTACTGGGAGTGGGGTTTTGTTATTCTAAGCCTGATTCAGCTTTTGTGTGGAGGAATGTGAAGTTTGTACTTTGGAAAGAAGTGGAATGCTTTAAGTGGGGCTTAATGGTCTAGCCTAGTAGGACTATGGAAGACTTTGTTGGTGAGACTGATTTGAACTGAGCAGAGCTGGTTCAAGAGATTTCAGTGAGGAAGAATTTCAGTTTGTGGACTAGATACTGTTTTGTGGTATTTTGGTGAAGAATATGGCTGATTTTTTGCCCTTGCCCAAAATGTCTGCCTAAGGTTAAGGTGAAGATAGTCAAATTAATTGCACTGACAAAGGAGTCTCAAAACAACCCAGTTTACACTCTATGTTGCAGTTTAGTCTCATGAAGATCATTTTGATGAAGCATAGCAAGCTTACAAAGTAAAAAATACACACTATATGGTTTATGTATTAAAGGGCCACCAGGAAGTAGAAGGGAGCTGAATCCTATGTTCTAGGAGATAACAAATTAAGAGAGTGGTCACTTTAAGGCATGATCCCACTCAGCTAAATTTAGATCCAAGCATTGTAAAACAAGTCTTTTTTTTTTTTTTTTGTAAAACAAGTCTTTAATCCTAGGAGATAGTGGCAAGCCAGTATCTTGAGTTCAAATCCACCTTGGGACAGAGCAAGTTGCAGGTAAAGAATTGCTTAAATCCAAGTGTGGTGGTACATGCATTAATTCCTAACATTCAGGAGAAAGACCTATGTAGATCTCTGAGTTCAAGGACAATCTACAGAGCAAGTTTAAGGACAGCCAACTCAGGCAATGGAGTTGGAAAACAAAAAACTGGTGATGATGTAATAGATCAAGGGGGCCATGTTCCAGCTCCAGCAAGCAGCAAATCTTGGCAGCTTCGGCCATGTGACTCTGACGTTAGAATAAAAAAAACAGAAGGGACTACTTGGACAATTCAGGCTGGATATATGGAGCTAAGTCATTAGTGACAATTAAGAAGAGAACAGAATCTCTGAGGTGAAATCTGGGAAGTGTTTTCTGAGAGCACAAAGAAGCTGTGTTCCACAGACAGCCAAGGTTGTACTTTGTGCTTCAGCTGGACTGGGTAATGTGTGAGAATCACCCAGTTGCTACTGGTTTTGAAAGTATGAAGGGATCATAGAGAACAGCTGACAGTTGGCACTGTGAGAGGCCAGAGAAGACCATTGGTGAAGGTGCAGCTTCAGTTGCTGTTAATGGTCCAGGACTGAAGGGGTCATGCAAAGAAATAGGGGCTTGGCACCATGAAGAAAGCCTGTCAGATGCTATTAATGAAGTGTAGTTGAAGTAGAAGATCTCAGGAGATTGGTGTGGAGTCAACTATAGCCTAGAGTTCTACAGAGTTCTACAGCTGGAGATGTGACCCAAGTCTCTTGGGGAGCCCATATGATCATGCGTGGATCCAAGACATTGGAAGAACAAGCTGTAATGTTGAAGTTGTCTTAGAGATGCCAAGACGTTTAAGATACAAGAGCCTTAAGATATCAGCTGAGGAAAGCTGCTAACAGGGAGTGGAACCCATGCAGGAGAAAGAAGTTTGTTGAAGTCAATAAAGATGAAGTAGTTGTAGATCTGAAGACTGCTTTGACATCAGACACGGAGATGTAGAGTTTGGAATTTGCTCGGGTGGTTTCCTGCCTTGCTCTAAGGACTACAGTTAAGTGATTGGATGAATCTCAGAAAAGATTTTGAACTTTGGACTTTTAACATTGTTCAGGCTGCTATAAACTATGAGGACTTTTGAAATTGGGTTAAATATATTTTGCATTATGCTCTATTTAGGTATGGACCCTATAGACTCATATGTTTGAACAAGACTGTGGGAGCCAGGAAGTGGAATGTGGTGGTTTGAATATGCTTGGCCCAGGGAATGGCACTATTTGGAGGTGTGGCCTTGTTGGAGGAAGTGTGTCAATATGAGTGTGGGCTTTAAGACCCTCATCCTAGCTGCCTGGATGCCTTCTTTCTCTTGTCTGCTTTTGGATGAAGATGTAGAACTTTCAGCTCCTCAATCCCCTCATTTGTCTGAATGCTGCCATGCTTCTGCCTTGATGATAACGAACCAAATCTCTGAACCTATAAGGCAGCCCCAATTAAATGTTGTCCTTATAAGAGTTGCCTTGGTCATGGTGCCTCTTCACAGCTGTAAAACCCAAACTAAGACAGCAGGAAAAAGTATCAGTCATCTTATGCAAGTATGAACGCTATGATCTTATAATGCCAACCCCTAGGCAAGATGCAACCACTGTTGAAATCATGGTACAACGGTTAAGGGAGTAACCAATGGTTCTCTGTATTTGAGGCTTTTCCCAAGAAGGAATCTAAACCTGGTAATATAAGCCTGTTCAAAAGTTCCTGGCTATTGGAGGTTCTAGGTAGGTGCTTACCAGTGTTTGGAAAAACTGACATGATATTAAGCTGTCTATTAATATAGAAATGTACTACTTATATTTATTAAAATTGGTTTCTTAAAGCTCTTTATTCTTATTAAAGAATTAGCTCAAAAAACCCAAAAAAACCCCCAAAACAAACAAACAAACAAACAAACAAACAAACAAACGGTTATCCACAGATAAACTGATCTCACTGGAGTTTTCTTTCCAGAATTTCATGATAGCAAGTATATTTAATTTACTTTCCATTCAATAAAATTCCCAAGATACAGTACACTTTAGAGATATAAACTCCCTTAAGGTAGAAAATGATGTAACTGCTTCTGGGAATTTCATGTAGGTGAAACACAATTTGTTCCAGAGAGGAGTTATACTTATTCTTTGGAAAGAAGAATAAGATTGAGTAAGAATTAACTCCTGGAAAACCTGGCCTCTTCCATGTACAGAGGCACAGACAGAACCAGGGATGCCTGCATTTTGACAGGGAGTCCAATTTATACTCTATTTTAAATTTAATTATTTTTATCACCTCTAAAGAAGAAAGATATTTATTTAAATGTAAGTTAAGGCCACCTTCAAAATCCATTCCTGTATCTCTCTTACTCTTCTCTTTTTTTTTAACTGTATATGGAAATTTGAAGTGAATTAAATGGATTTGTAGGAAACAAAAAATGATATAAGTTAAAAATATGGCATAGAGAGATATGAATTATCAGATCACAATTATATCAAAATTTAGCAAGAACTTAATCTGAAGTAATTGTGATCCTCTCTGCTCTCAGAAACTATTGGTTAATATCAGTCCATGAGATCAAAGGAAGCAGAGATGGTGGACAGGGGGTTCAGAAGCCCTATGATTGTGTATATATGTATATATATGTGTATATGATGACACTAGGACTAGCTGCAGGGAAGCAGATCAACTTTACTTGGGCTGATTCAAGGCTTATAAAATTTTGAGGATGGGGGTCAGAATATTCAGGAATGGCAAAGGTCATTGGCTTGAGGTATTGAATGCTTCATTAGAACAGGGAAGCTACCTGAACAGATTCTTATCAGAAGAAAGGAAATTGAGCCAGTAGTCTTACTAAGGCTACATGACATTCTGCAGGTAGAGATGTGTGTGTGGGGGTAGGGGTGAGGGTGGGGGTTGAACTCTCCAAGCAAGGTCAGAGAAGAACAATTTGTTCCAGAATGGAGGACTCTCTGTCAATAAAGGAAGTCCTCCAATATGTGCCTAGCTCAGAAGGCTATCCAGTCAATGGTTGACTTTGACCTTAATTAGAGTTTTCCCATTGATTTTTTTCAAATTATTTTTAAAGATTTATTTGAGTATTTATATATTAGCTTTACTATCTGCATGTACACCTGTGTGCCAGAAGAGGGCATCAGATCCCATTACAAATGGTTGTAAAGTCACTATGTGGTTGCTGGGGATTGAACTCAGGACCTCTGGAAGTGCAGAACAGACAGTGCTCTTAACCACAGAGCCATCTCTCCAGCCCTTGATTTATTTATAATAGTGAAGTATCAGCCTCTGTGCTGAGGATGGCTTGGTGTTGGACCAGAACCGGATCAGCAGTGAAGTTTGCAATGCTACTTACAACTGCCATTTTAAGAATTGGACCAGGCAGAGTGCCAGGTCGAGCAGGCCTCCGATATCAACTTCATGGTCAAGGAGGGGCAGAAGCCAAGCCACAAAAGGCTTTGAGCATTGACGGCTGGGGAATTGGGCAAATAATATGCCTTCAGATTCTGAAGGAGATCTTTGAGCAGCCTACCAGTTCCACAAGCCCAGATTCATTAACATAGAAACAGCATTCCTTTCCCAACAAAATACAAATCCCTCTGTATTCAGGAGTAATTAAATCCATGGCTCTCTGATTCTGGAGCTCAACCCCTGCTAGTGAGTTTATTTGTCTTTGAAGGGACTCAAGTCTGTCCATAGTGGAGGGCATCACTTGGTCTAGTTTGTTCTAGAAATCACTGATCAAATGGCATGTTTAGAGGAGTTCTGCTCCAGTTGTTCCAGCTGTATTCATCAAGATGGCAACACCTAGTCTGAGAAGTAAAGGGATTGAAAGTTCCTCAGGCACATAGAGATAAACTTGGGGAACAGTTATCACAGATATGCAGTAACCTTGAAACAGGGATTATGAGAATTATGTAAAAGGGGGGAGGTCCAAGCCAAAGGTGTAGGTTTAAGAGAGGAATGTTTTGTAACTTCTCTGTAGGTAAGGACCCATGGGGTTCATGAATCAAGATGTTAATGGGAAATGGCCGCCAATAATGGCCAGGAGAAGCATTGAGAGGAGTTAAGGTAGGTAGTGAGAGTAAAGAGGTTGGCTATTATACTGCATGTATTGTAACCAGGAAAGGCTGGTTTGGACCTGTGTCCAAGTTTGATTTTCCTCTTAAATAATATTAATATGAGTGAAGACTGGTTTGGTAATGGGGACAAGCTAGCCAGAGATGTGTAAGTCAGCCACAGGGTATTTACCATATCCATTATGGTAGAGCTTACACATGACTGCTATCTGCCATCAATCAACCTAGACATCATGGATAAAAAGCAGAAAATGAGTTTAAGGTTGGCAAGCATGGTGCCACCACAGCTTAACCCTGCTCCAACATTCTTCCAGTGGGCAATCCTTGGTTCTTGTAATTTTATTATGTTTGTTGTAGTGAAGACTCTCCAGTGTTGGATATTGAGAGGGTTAGGAAGAAGCTGGGCTGTAATGGAGGATAAAAAAGACAGCCATAAGAATAGAGAAAAGGGAAGCGTATGGGGGACACATGTCCTGGGCAGCTGCTGCTAGGTCATGGACATCCTCCCAGGAGCTCTTGTTGTTTGGTCAGGGGTGGTATCTGTCTGTAATTTTCCATTCTTGATCTGTCAGTGGAAGTTGAGTCATCTTCTCCATTGGTAGGGTAAGGTCAGACATTCCTGACAGGGACCCAAATAGGCCTAGGCTTGTCCATTGAGGGGAAAAAACAGGCAAAGCTCCTTCCTATTGTTAGCAGGGCTTCATTCCCCCTCCAACACCCATCTAGTGTAGTGGGTCCTTCCACCTGATCAGGATGACATGTTGACTGACTCAAGTCAATGGGAAAATTCATGACAATGGGAAAATTCATCTCTGGTAGCATAGACATTTATCACAGTGAGTAATGGCAGGTTTAATTGGGTGTTTGGTGATAGAGAGCCTTGTGCCTGTTTGATTAATATTTTAAATGTAGAGATTTGGGGTGGGGGCATTGAACTTCTCAGACAAAGTCAGAGAAGGGCAAGTCCTGCCAATGACAGGAGTCCTCCTTTATGTGCTGAGATCAAAAGACAATCCAGTCAATGGTAGACTTTGACCTTAATTAGCAGAGCTTTCTCACTGTAATTATGATTAAAATAAATCTATTTTAAGTACACAAAATTGATACTCCTTTAGGTTATACAGGCTAGATAAGGAAAGTTCATGGGTCTCTTGCTACATATGTAGTATCATCTGTACAGTGTTTCTAAGTTACACAATTTATATTTGTGTTAGGGAATGACATTTATTCATGCTAAGTGGACATGTGTGCCTGTATCAGCTATGACTATCTTAATTTTTCTATTCTTTTGTCATCACATTCTTGTTTATCCTAAGAAGAATACCATACTGTTCTAATTACTGTATCTTTATAATGTGTTTTGCTATTTGTCTAATGGACCACTATTTTGTTTTCAACATTGCTTTGACTGATTTTGAATTTTTTTCTTGCAAAGATTTTGCAATTGGAAGCTGTATTATAATAAGTGATTAAGTGTTTGGTTAGACTTGCATTGCATTTGCCAAATAATTTGATGAGACTCCTAGCCAAGTTAGTCAAAGGAAAAAAAAAACAGGAGTAAATGTGTCTTTGACAAAATCAGTACATAGAAATGAAGGAAAATCAAGTCACAGTCACATCAGTGTGAAAGATTGAGTTTATGTGAAATGGATATAAATCAAAAGTTTGATTGTCTGAAATCAAAATGGATCATAGGTAAGGTATTTCTACTTACGTATAATAACAAGTGAACACTGGATTCTGCCTTTTTAAATGACATATTTAGAAGCAATGCATCTGTGAGCATCCCATTTGTCTATCTGACTGTGTTACAAATTGAGACTATATTATTTTTTCTAAGCAATATAAATCTTCCACAAAAGAATGAAGACTTCCTGTCTACTGATGTAATTTTCAACAATGGAAAATAGAGTGCAATGGTCTATTAAAAAGAGCAATGGTCACTGACAAAATCCTGTCAGGACATTGAACAGCTAAAAAGTTATTCATGAGAAAAATGTTGCTTCCTCCTGATTCATGTCAAGTTTATCTTTGTCTGCCACCTCACTTGAGGAGCAGTCCAGTGACTGTTTGCTTTTCCAATGAGTCAGTTCATCTTGTTTTGTCCTCTGGAAGAAAATGTATCTTTACAACTAAGATTTTTATGCATACATTTACCTGTGCTGATTGTTAATTATTTCTTTAACTCATTGAAAGTTCCACAATTTGTGTTTTTTAATTAAAAACTTTTAAAACATTTTTATAAGGTTGAGAATGGAAACCAGGACCTTGAATATCCTTGATATATTCTTTACCATCGAGCCACACACCTAGATATTTTCACAGAAAATTTAAATATTCTTTTCTTGGCTTATTGATGTTCATTTTAACAACTGCAGTTTAAAATAGGATTTTATTTCTTGCTGAAACTTGTATGCTGCTACTTTTTTTATTTTTCACACTGCACTGATATTCCAATGATTCATTGAACAGCTGTAATTTTTATTGTTTAATTTTGTTGCTTGATCATGCCATAAGTGTATATGATGTATAATATATTTTAATTACTTTCCTACACACTTTCTTAGCACTTACCCATATCAACCCCATCGACCTTAGTTGATTTTTTTCAAAGTTTTCTAAGTGTCATTTTGCCAAACAGTGACATTTTCCTAGTTATTTTCTGTAATTATTTATTTTAAAAAAGTTTTATCACGATAAAAATATTTTTGTGTTTTTAGTTATGTATATATATATATGTGAGTGCTCTTAACTGTTGCAGAGCCATCTCTGCAGTCCCAGCATTTTCTATTATTCTTACATTTCAATTTCTTACAGGTTTTGGAATGTTGTGGTCTCTATTATCATGCTCAGTCCATAGGCTCTATGCAATCAGATAAGACTTATGATTGTGTCAGGATCTGCATGGCATGTTTTCAGGAAGATTCTCGTTATTAAGTTCATTACTTTATCAAATAGGATCAAACTTAGAGTCGGGCATTTACTAAGTAAGGTATTATTTTATTTAGCTTCCACCCCAGCCCAAACGATTATTTTTATTTCTATTTTGGAAAGGTCATTTGAGATCTACCTGTTATTAAATTAACTCAGAAATTTCATGAAAATAGCAACAATGTTCCCCTCTTTAGTTTTAAAGGCATTGGAAGGTTCCATATGTAATGCTGAACCATTTCATACTTACACCTGAGTTTTCTCTTTATCACACTTAAACTCGTATAACTCTTCAGATAGTATATATTCTATTTACCAGTATATTTTTTAAATCCAAAAAAAATCTAGTTTGAGACGTTAGCCTGTAGTTTCTTCTCTTGTGCATTAACAAGCAGTTTTTTTATGTTTTAAATTTTTCATTAGATATATTTCTTTACTTACATTTCAAATATTATCCCCCTTCCTGATTTCCTGTCCACAAGCCCCCATTCCCTCCCCTCCCCCTCCCCCATACGGGTATTCCCCCTAAGACCCAACTATCACATAGCTCTTCATTTGCCGTAGAGACGAAACTTCTTGATGGCGGATGAGAACTATACAAGGATCACAGAATTCATTTTCATTGGCTTGAGATACCACGCTAAGCTTCAGGTCTTCCTGTTCCTGCTCTTTCTTCTTTTTTACCTGGTTACTATGACTGGAAACTTGGGTATGATCATTCTCATCCGAGTAGACTCTCGTCTTCACACTCCTATGTACTTTTTCCTCAGCCACCTGTCCTTTGTGGACATCTGCTTCTCATCAGTCGTGGGCCCCAAGATGCTCATGGACTTCTTCGCAGATAGAAAAGTTATCTCTTTTCTGGGCTGTGTCTTACAGCAATGGTTCTTTGGGTTCTTTGTGGCCATCGAGTGCCTTCTCTTGGCATCCATGGCCTATGACCGCTATGTCGCCATCTGTAATCCCCTGTTGTATTCAGTAGCCATGTCCCAGAGACTCTGCATACAGCTGGTGGTCGGACCGTATGCTGTTGGCTTTTTCAACACCATGACTCACACAACAGCTGCTTTCCGACTTCCCTTTTGCGGCTCTAACATTATCAATCACTTCTTCTGTGACATGTCTCCTATCCTTTCCCTCATCTGTGCTGACATACGGATCAACAAACTGTTGGTTTTCGTTGTGGCAGGAGCTGTATTAGTTGTCAGTAGCACCACCATCATAATTTCCTACTTTCACATCCTCATCGCTATCCTGAGGATCCGCTCGGCTGAAGGGAGGAGGAAAGCCTTCTCTACCTGCTCCTCCCATGTTACAGCAGTTTCCATTTTGTACGGGACTCTCTTCTTCATCTACGTGCGTCCAAGTGCCATTTCTTCTCTGGACCTCAATAAGGTGGTGTCTGTGTTCTACACAGCTGTGATTCCCATGCTTAACCCGCTCATCTACAGTCTGAGGAATAAAGAGGTGAAAGCGGCCATGGGCAGGACAGTAGCCAAGGCCAAAGTTTTCCTCAAAAATTAAATTGTTATCTGGATCACAGAATACATTCAAAGCAAAGTTTCCAGACATGGTCTAATCCACTGAGACATTGTAATTGACGTCTTTTTATCTTTCTGTGTGGCTTTTATTTTACTACATAAAATTCATCTTATTTTAGTAAATAAAGCTTTATTTCATCATGTAATTATGAATGTAACTTTCTACTTAAGCACAGTATTCTTTCCCTTAAATACGTTATTTTTTGAAAGTAATATAAAATCTAAGAAATAGAAGAGCAAGCAGATGAGTCCGACATTGTAGCATGTACATCCCCAGATTTTATATGTGAAATTGAAAATAACAAGCAGAGTGCTTTGCTTAGCTTGAAAGTAATTGGAATGAAGTAATTTCCTCAGCTATTCAACTTTATGCTCGTATAATCTATTTTCATGCTGGTTTATTTATTCCATATAAAAACAAATAAACAATAGTCGTTGAAGTTTATAGACACTTTGAACAACTTTCTGCTAACTTGAAACCATTGAAGAGTTCCAAAATGGAATAGGAGCTGGATTTGATCAAGATGTCACAGATGTATGTATGCAATTTGCAAAGCATAAAAAGAAACCTGGCAATTTTGAAAAGATAAAAATTATGCCCGAGAGTGATTTCTGGTGTAAATCAGAATCTATGATTATTTTTAATTTTGCTAATTAGAAATGGTATAAAATAAACAATTATGTCAACCATATGCTGATTAACAAGATCTATAGCTGAGTAAATAAAAATACATGGAGCCTGCTGTAGTGGGCTACAAGTCAAAACTAGGCAGTAGATTTATCTCAAGCCCTGCCCACAAGGGTTTCACAATGAGGTTTTTTGAGTATCTGTGTCCCTTGTCAGGAGCCACTGATGGAAAAATCAATGGTGAGATGATGGAAATCATCCTGGTCCTTTTTTCTCCAGAGGGCAGCGGGACATGCTTTGTGCTTGCTTGCTTTCTTTTCTTTCTTTCCTTCCTTCCTTCTTTCTTTCTTTCTTTCTTTCTTTCTTTCTTTCTTTCTTTCTTTCTTTCTTTCTTTCTTTCTTTTTACAGTTCAGTTGTTGCCCATCTCCTGGTCCATCCTCCCACAGTTCCTTATTCCATTCCTCCTGCCACCTGTCTCCAAGATGATGTTCCCATTACCCCCAACCCTCTACACCCTGGTGCCTCATGTTCCCCTTTCCTCTTCCCATCTCCAATCCCACCTAGGTCGCCTCCTCTTTCTGTGTCCCATGGTTACCTTTTTCCCCTCCCAAGTGTGACTGAAGCATCCTCATACCTTCTGCATGTTTACCTTCTTGAGTTCTGTGGATTGTATTCTGGGTATTCTGTATTTCTGCTTTTTGGCAAATATCCACTTATTAGTGAGTATATACCAGGCATGTCCTTTTCTGTCTGAGTGACCTCACTCAGTATATTTTCTAGCTCCATCCATTTGTCAGCAAAACTCATGATGTCCTCATTAATAGCTACATAGTATCTATTGTGTAAATAAACCACATTTTCTGTATCCATTCTTTTTTGTGAGACATCTAGATTGTTTCCAGCTTCTGGCTATCACAGAAAAGACCACTCTGAACATAATGGAGCATGTGCCCTTGTGGTATGGTAGGGCATCGTTTGTTTATATGCTCAAAAGTGGTATAGCTGGTTTTTCAGTAGATCTATTTCCAATTTTCTGAGGAACTTCTAGATGGATTTCCAGAGTGGTTGTACCAGTTTGCAATCCCACCAGAAATGAAGGAGTAATCCTCTTTCTCTACATCCTTGTGGAACAACACATACTTTCACCTGAGTTTTTGATCTTAGCCATTCTGATGGTATAAGGTAGAAAGGAAGCACACTTTGAGTTTTCGATCACTATAAATAAAGCACTTTACTAGGATTGAGAATAGAATGCCTTCTGTTCCAATTGGTTGATCATTCTTTCCCAGGAACTGCAGATCCAGACAAAGAGATTTTGATGTCTTTGACAGTAATTCCCATCAACAATAAGATCGCCTATAGAGGATAGGACCTACATACACTCTACACTAGTAAATAAAAGAAAAGCAGCTTCTACAGCTAGGAAGATGGCTCAGTGGGTAGAATACCTGAACTCAGATCTCCAGATCCACATAAAGCTGATACAGAATTTTACATCTGTGATGCTGGCTTTTTGAGAAGTGAGGAGAGAACTTGAAGTTTGTAGGTCAGCTAATCAGCCATGCAGAATGGTAAACAATAATAGGAAACTCTATTATTAAACAATAATAGCAAACAAAATGGAAGATGAATCCTGATAGCTGAGGTTCTCTTCTGAACTTCCCCCATGTACAGTAGCTTGGACACACATACGAATGCATGCATGCATGCACTCACACACACACACACACACACACACACACACACACATGCACACGCACACGCACACAGATCACTCACTCACAAGTTGGGTGATGATTTAGAAGAGCTTCCAGGTAAAGCAAATGCATCTGGAATAGCCCTCATGGTTCCAGGATATTTGGTGATATTTCTAAGTCTCAGGCTAAGGTATAGCTACTTTGGCAGGATTTGCATTTCTACCATTTTGGCACCTTCTTTTTCTTCCTTTCCTTGGATAAGAAAAATAACCATTTACACTCAGCAATTTGCATTCTGCTTCCAGGAGACTATGCTTCATTTTGTCTGAAACACATCCTTCCTCAATCCTCCATCACTGAATTTCTGCACCAAATTAGGGTTCTAGATGTACCTTCTTGTCTGCTTTGAGTGACTAGCAATTGAATTTCTAATCACTGAGTTTAGTGTTGTGAAGTACATTCATATGCTGGATATATTTGTCTATGGTTTAAAAGAGGAGATATAATGTTTTTTTAAAGATTTATTTATTCATTTATTATATATAAGTACACTGTAGCTGTCTTCAGATACACCAGAAGAGGACATCGGATCTCCTTACAGATGGTTGTGAGCCACCATGTGGTTGCTGGGAATTGAACTCAGGACCTCTGGAAGAGCAGTCGGGTGCTCTTAACCGCTGAGCCATCTCTCCAGCCCATACAATGTTATTTATAAAAAAAATCCCTCAAACAAAGCAAAAGAAATAAAATAAAAGCTTCTTTGCTAACTTAACCAGCCAGCCATTCCCACACTGGTTACTGGGGAGACTCAGGAATCATGTTCACTGGGGTGACAAGGATTGTAAGGTACAGTTTTAGGATCATTTGAGGGATGGTTGGTTCAACCAGCAAGGCCAATGACCTACTCTGAGACTCCAATGGTGCTCTTTAATTCTCCCCCCACGGCACTTTGATCTTGGCATTTTGTGGAGGTGAGAGTCACATGGAAGAAACAGGTTTTTAAATTTGGTTTATGGGTGGGTTGTTGTCCTTATCTCTCCACTGAGAGTCCTGCTTGACTACAGGAGGTGGCCTCTATGAGTTCCATGTTCCCACAGTTAGGCATCTCAGCTGATGTTACCAATATTGACTCCTTAGGGGCCTTTCCTATCCCCTGATCCTGTGCTCATTTCCCTTCCTCTTCCAGTCTTCTCAACTTCCCTTTCTCCTTCTGCCTCTTATGACTATTTTGTTCTAAGTGGAATTCAAGCATCCTCACTTGGGCCCTCTTTTTTGTTTAACTTCTTTGGCTCTGTGGGGTATATTATGGGTATTTTCTGCTTTTTGGCTCATATCCACTTATCTCACTGATGTCATTCATATACTTTGGGTCTGGCTTACCTCACTTGGGATGATATTTTCTAGTTCCACCCATTTTCCTGAAAAATTGATGATGTCATTGTTTTTAATAATTGAATAGTATTCCGTTGTGTAAATGAAACACATTTTATGTATCCATTCTTTGGTTGAGGGATATCTGGGTTGTTTTCAGTTTGGAGCTCTTACAAATGTCATTATGGTATGGTGGAGCCTCGTTTTTGGGTATACCTGGGGTCTTCAGGAAGAAATATTTCCAATAAGGATTCTGACCCACTCCACATTTGTCCTGTCTAAAAAAATGCAAGGACAAAGACGGAGCAGAGATCAAAAGGCTAACCAATAACTAGCCCAACTTGAAACCTGTCCCATCAGCAAGCACCAACCCCTAACTATTAATGATACTCTGCTATGCTTGCAGACAGGAGACTAGCATAACTGTCCTTTGAGAGGTTCTACCTAGGAGCTGACTGAAACAGATTCAGAGGCCCAAACACTGGATAGAGGTTGGGGACTTTTCTCAAAGAGTGGTGGGAAGGATTGAAGGCCTTGAAGGGGATGAGAACCTCACAGAAAGACCAACAGAGTCAACTAATTAGGACCCCTGGGAGCTCTCAGAGACTGATCTACCAAGTAAGGAAAACACACAGGCTGGGAAAAGTCCCTCTGGCACATATGTAGCAGATGTAGCTCAGTCTCCATGTTGGTCCCCCAAGAACTGGAGTGGAGGATCTTCTTAAAGCTGGAGCCTGACTGTGGTATCCATCTGTTCCCCAACAGGGCTGCCTTGTCTGACTTCAGTAGGAGATGTGCCTAATCTGGCAGAGACTTGATGCACCAGGGTGGGGATTTCCAGGGGGTTGGGCACTGTCTCAGAGTAGAAGGGGAGGAGGGATAGGGGGAAGGGACTCTGAGGAGGGAACCTGGAGGGGGAGGGGCACCATTTGGAATGTAAATAAATAAATAAATAAATATAAAAATGGATTGTTTAAAGATTTCTGGGTGTGGGTGATACTGTTCTTATGGCATGTGCCACACACTATCTTGATATATGGTTGCACAGACAAAGACTAAAAACAAAGAAAGTAATAAATTTACCTCTGTGATATAAATGTCTACAAAAGAATCCCATTACATTATTATAATTCTCACTAAAAAACTCTTAATTTTAACTGTAAATCTAAGTACCTGCAGCCAAGACACATGAATGCATTTTTCTAATCGCCTTTTAAGTTTAGGCTTTTTACCATGTAATCAATGCTAACCAGTGGCAAATCTTTAGTTAAAAATGAATGATTTTGTTTTCAAATCTCCTTTGGTTATTGCTATCCGATTAAGTGCTAATCGATAATATTTGTGAGTACTGCTGGGAAATGCTAGATTTTTGTGTTAATATTTCTATCCCAGACATATTTTGATTATCTGAAGTGTGGATGATTGCATTGCTTATAGGATGTGTCATGGTCATTTTGGATTGCAGCATCCCGGTGTTTCCTACCTCCCTCTTTGCGATGTTCCTTGACCTTTAGGTTAATAAAGATTCATTCAAGATAACTTTATATCCCGACCTTTTACCAATTTAGTTTAGACACTAATATTTTAGTATACGAAACTTTCCTACTCTGATATTACTACATCTGGCCATTAGATGGCAGCATCAGCATAGAAACCACAATAAAATGGCCCAGTCTTGCTTCCATTTGTTCTTATAGCAAAAGGAAGATGACAGGCTTGAAGAAATCTTCCAAAGACTGAAAATTGATTTGTGGGGACTGAGGGATCATAGGAAAGTTTACAGTGTGCCTGTGTGCATTGATTCCCCAAGGAAAGTCCAGTACTTTCGTTGGCTTATAAACTTTCATTGACACAGAAACATCTAATCCTCACTAATGGATTTTGACATTCATTCCTTCTGATTGCAGAACTAGTTATAGATAAAGAGTTTCCTATGGTACACAACAGAGTTTGATTATGTGCATCCTAGAGACACTTAGTTCAGCTCTGATTCATCTAATATCCTTACAGACCTGCTCTTATTAGAAAAAAGCAGATTACAAAAAAAAAAAAAAAAAAAACCAACCAAAAAACCAAAAACCAAAACAAAACAAAACAAAAAAACCAAAACCAAAACCAAAACCAAAACAAAAACAAAAAACTTTGGTAACTTAACTGCAAATACCTTTCCTAGTTGGCTCTTTTTTACTTCTAAGTGCACAAAAAGTTTGTTTCTCTTTTATTGCTCTTTCCAAACTTGATTATTAGAATGTTTGCTTTATTTTCCTATTTTTTCCAGAAGTTTTCATCATTCAGGAACTTGAATACATCCTTATTTTGAAATAGCCTTCTTTGTGTGGCAATGCACGTAAAACAATAAAGGAGGTGGTTGGCCTTCATCCCTTGGTGGCGTTCCTGTTCTCAGTAGTTCTTTCTCACTTATGTTCATCTACCAAATACATAATGCAAATAAAAAGTGAAAATACTGACATCTGTTGAACTCTTAAAATATATGTTCAGCATAAAAATATAGAAAAAAACTAGAAGAGGCAGTGTTGTAATAACTGAAAACAATTTTGTTTCAAGACAACACTGTAAAGTAGAAATCTTCTGGGATACTGAGACTGACTGTGATTTGTAGGTGTCACTGGCTTCACAAACCTTCCTGGATAAGCAGAACAAAACAAAACAACTCAGCAGTTGTCAAATTATATTCTGCTCAATTTTCAATCACTACTTTCCTGTCATCAAAATGCCTACTTCACTTTTGTGTTGTACTAGGAAAGATAACTAAGAGCAACATTGATTTTATTCATTCTTTTCTGCATCATGGATTTGATTCTAATATTTATTTAGGTAAAACATTTATTGTTGCTTTTATTTATTACTGATACTTACTTATTACTAATGGATTTTTAGTGCCCTGTTACTGTTTTCTGTTTTTCTTATCTACTTCAGTGGCAGTTAATCCTTTTTGGTTTTGTTAACAGTTATAGGATAATCTGGCAAATACACTTTTAGATGCATATGCGAATTTTTTTTGGAAGGAGGGGTTTCATACCATTATGGATTGTAGCATAAAACCAGAAACCAAAACCAAAACAAAGGGGAAAATCAAAACAAAAACTAAAGCAAAACAGAACAAAACGAAATAAAATCCACAACTGTCTGTCCTTAAATTCCTTTCGTCAGGTGTTTGTCCCAGCCAGGAGAAAAGGAACTCATACGATTTCCTTGTAAAATATTTCATATGTATTAAGTTGAACTTTCTCAATTAAAATGAAATATTGGCTAAGGATGTAGCTCATTTGGTAAAGTGTTCATGAACAATGCATGTAGCTTTGGGCTCAATACCAGCACCATATAAAGCTAGCTTGGTGACACATACTTTTAATCCCAGCACTTATTGTTACATTGTTACATCTATATCAATATCTTTATCTATATCTCTATATATATCATAGTCTCATCAGGATGTATGTATATTAGAACTATATTAAAATATATTATATAATTATTGTATAACTATACATAGTATATTAGAATATACATTACATATAGTATTACTCAATATGTACATGTTTTAGAGTGACCACTTAGGATTGAATAACATATCCTAGGCTTCTGCTCCACAGAAAACTTATGGTTTTTTTCAACAGCCATTGACTGCCTAAAGCTATTTATCTAGGGAAGGGGCCTTGAAATACAGAATACCCAGAATACAATGCACAGAATTCAAGGTTAACAAGCCAAAGGGACCAAGTGAGGATGCTTCCATCCCACTTGGGAGAAGAAAGCAGAGGGCAGATCAAAGGAGGAAATTGGGTGGGAGAAGGGAAGGAAAGGGACAGGGGAAGTGGGGAACATGATCAGGTATTGCCTGGGCTGGGGTGGGGCGTGGGGTCATTGCCAGGAGTGAAACCCTGAGGGCCAACAGAATAAATGGAAATATACAACTGCAGGAGTTGTGTGGTGGGGGAACCCTCTAGAATATACCAGAGATCTGGAAGGTTAGAGAATCTGTAGACTCAAAGGGAGGGACGTTAGATGACCAATAGTGGTGAGATGTAACTTTCAGAATCTATCTATAGTAGAAAGACAGGGCATCAAGTAGAGGGATGGGGTTGCCATTCCACAGTCAAAAACTCTGACGCAGAGTTGTTGTCCAAAAGAACTGCAGGGACAAAAGTGGAGAAGAGACTGAGAGAAAGGAGATCCAGTGACAGGCCCAAACTAGGACCCATCTCACAGGGATGCTCCAAGGCCTGACACTATTACTGATTCTATGATATATATATAGGAGCATAGCATAGCTATCCTCTGATAGGACCAACCAGCACCTATCTGAGACAGAAGCAGATGCTTACATCCAACCAGTGATCTGAAGTCAGGGACAACTGTGGTTGAATTAGGGAAAGGCTGGAAGAAGTTGAGGAGGGAGCATCCCATAGGAAGACCAGCAATCTCAACAAGACTGGATTGCCGACATCTCTAAGACACTTAGCCACCAACCAGGCAGCATATACTAGTAGGCCCAAAGCTGCTGATACATATACAGCAGAGGACTGCCTGGTCTGGCCTCAATGAGGTAAGAGGCACCTAGCCCTTGAGAGAGTTCAGACTCTAGGGAATGGGAGGCCTAGCTGGGCGTGGGGGATTGTGGGGTTGTGGGGACATCCTCTTTGAGATGGAGAAGGAGGAATGGGATGAGGAACTGTTGGAGGGCAGAATGGGAGTGGGGTGACTGGGCTCTAAAAGAAAGATTAAGATTAAAAACTTAAAAGATTTCTATTATGCAAGTTGGCATATCAACTGGTGTTCTTATTATACAAGTCTTGTTCAGGGACTATATAGTTGAATTTCATGGATATAGCATCCTTGTCACGTCTAGAAGAAACTACATCACAACAGACATCCCTCTGTCTCTTACAATCCCTTCAGTACTTGTACATTATCCCTGAAGCTTAGGTGTAAGGGTTGTGTTGAGGGTACCCTACATTCAATAGTTCTCTACATGCTGATTAGTTGTGGATTTCTGAAATAGTTTCTGTTTGCTGTAAAAAGGAACTTCTCTAGTGGAAGGTGAGAACGATACTTATATCTATGTCTAGAGATTTGGAGTGCAGCCTTTGCAAAACTTAAGACTGAACCTCTGTATGGCTTGTCAGCCTTTTTTTGGTCATCTCTTGGTTCTGTTTGTAAATGCTAATTCTATCTGATTATTGTTTTGCTAGATGTTCCTTAGGATTGATCTTTTAGCTGCCAAACCAAGCAATGAATTAACTTATATGCAAAGAGGCACTCTACTTTTGCTTGCTGAAGTAGTTCTAACCTTGTATTGATTTATTATTAAGAATAGAATTTTTGTTCTAAATGTGTTGCCTACAACGCCAGTGGGTTTCTCAAATGCTGATAAACAGGGATTTGGAATGGACTCACTTTGTTAGTTTCTTTACCTGTCATTATGTTCAACAAAGTATCTTTGGCCCACATGTTATGGAAAGAAAAACTAGATAATTAATACTGCATGCTTGAGTATGTGTGTTCTATTATGCATATATGTGCACACGACAGAGGACAAATTTGGCTGTTTTCCTCTATCAGCCTCCACCTTAACTTTTGAGTCAGTTTTTCAGTGAGTTTGCGCCTCTAATTTCAGCAACCCTGGCTGATTAGCAAGCACTGGGGATCTGATTTTGTCAACCCCACCGCCCTGGGATTACAGTCATGTGCTACAGGACCTAACTTTTAGTGTGTGCTAATGATCCAAACACATTCTCATGCTTGCAGCTGAGAAAGAGCCCGGGGCTGAGAATGGCAAAGGAATCTGTACAATGGTGACCTTTCCATTGAATTTTTCTGTCTTAGGCACACCCTAAGTACATTATATTGTGCAGTTTTTCAATGATGATTTCCATTGCTAAATTCCTTTCACACAGAGAGAATGAGAATTCTAGACTTTAAAACAGTTGCTCCAGATCAAAAGCTCTTCTGAGCAGGATCATCTGGAAGGATTTCTGATCTTTCATGTAATGGAGATATGAATTGTATTTTTCAACTTCATCTTTCAGTTTTTAATATTTGACCTGCTGGTTGTTGTGGAATTGAACGCGTTGTGTTCAGTTTTATTTGTTTGTTGGGTGAAGAAGGATCTAAAGCCCAGATTCAGGACATAAGTTAATGAACCAATGATATTACGGCCTGGCCCCTCTCCCCTTCATCAATCTGCAATCGTCAGCAATGCAATCTTTGCCATCTGCCAAATCCTTGGAGATGACTTCAGAACCAAACGGCAATTAACATCCAGGAAGTTTTCTAACTTAAAATTGCCCTGATTAATTGGTTCCTCTGAAACTTGTTTAGAACTGTGAAAGATCATTTCTTAAGTTTGGTAATTATTTGCCTCTGAGCACCCAATCAGTCTTAATGAAGCTCAAGGTATCTTGTTAGAAAGATCTGTAGCAATGTTTATCTTTGGAGACCCACTTCTACACTGGGAAGATGAGTTTAAATTAATGGTTTCTCTGGAGCATTAAGTCCTGTAGCTCAGGTTTCAACTTCATGTAAAGTTTTATCTAGTCATGAAAACATTTGAATAAAAATTTAGCCCACTGTGAGCTGTGCTATTCCTTTCCTTTAAGTGAGAAAAGTAAAAATAATGAATGGGGGAATTAATCTGTTCTTCTACACAGAATAAGTTACAACCACAAACTGCTTTAGGACCTGACCATTCTGATGTTTTAGAGCAATGGTACGTGTTCTCAGAAAGGCAGGTTGTAAAGGGCTTGAAGAAAAGGATGGCAAATACATTAGGGAGGAAGAAACGAAGGTACGGAGGGGAGAGGAGACAGGAAAGCAAGCTCAAAGATGTGAAACTGGAAAGAGAATATTAAACATTTTATGATTAACACATATTTTTGTAAAGGAGTTAACATTCTAAAGATGAAAAATTATATTGTGATGACTTTGAAACTTCTGATATGGAAGTGAGGAGATTATTTTACATGACAGCCATTATTTCCTGATGAAGCCAGTAAGTAGAGGAAATAGCTTTGATCTCTCAGGGGAATATAAACTTGCTTGCCTTCCTCTATTCATTTTACATTTTTCTTTACATGCTTATGTGTAAGTTTATCTAGATATTTACTGGGAGAAACATTTCATAAAAGGGATAGATATAAGTTTTCAAAGTATATTTATATATCTATATATTTACAGGCATAAACATATGCACAAATATATTTTATTTATTGTGCTTGAAAAGTCCTTGTTTATACAGACATTTATCACTGCAAACCTGTAAATTAATCTATAGCAGGTCCAGTAATGAAGAGTATGAATATTGATACACTGCTAAGGCCTAAGGGAGAAATAGGAAGCTATGAAACCTTTGTCAGTTATAACGTTCACAAGTATTTTCTTCCATTCTGTAGTTTATCTCTTTTAGTTCAGCATATTCTATTGTCCTACTTTGGGTTTTCAAATCCATAGTACCTAAAAATATCCTTGCCCATGTTAACCATTGAACATTTTTATAATTTGTGTCATTCCATAGTTTATTATTACAGTTATATCTTTAATCCACCAAGAGTTGAATGTTGTATAAGATGAAGGATATGGTCTAATTGTATTTATATCCTTGTAAATACACAATTTTTCCTATACTATTCATTAAAAAGAACTCATTTCTACAATGTGTGGCCATGTCATATTTGAATAGTAGGCTGTATTGAGTTCCTTATTCTGTATATTTTTCTGTTTCTTTAAATGTCGGTTTTAGTGCATTATTTTTAGCATTATTTTTTGGGTTACTATTGCCTGATAGATTCAGTTGCATCAAGCCTAGTCTGGCTCTGATGTCCTTTGTGATTTCATATAAATTGATGCTAATTTTATGTTTTAATAAGGCATGATGTGATAGTTTTCCAGGGATGGTCTTGAATCCAATGACTGTTTTGGGTAACATGAACACTGGAACAATATTAATCATTTACTTCATTAGCAGAGCATATCTTTAAATTTGTTTTTAATCTAGATCTCTTCCTTTAATATTTCATAGTTTATTATTAACAGCATACCTCATTGATTAAACCTTCTCTTAAATACTTTTGAAAGCTACTGCTAAGTGGGGAAAGTTTCTATGCTTTCAAATAGCTTACTATTCAGTGTACGTAGATATTACTGATTTTCATATATTAATTTTCTGACCCCATTCAGAATTTGTTAATTTTTTTCTAACATGTTTTAGTGGATGGTTTGGGATATTTTCTATTTCAGATCATGTTCTCTGTAAATAGAAATAACATTGCATTCTGCTTTACAATTTTCATACTTTTTGTTTCATTTGCTAACTTAATTGTTTTGGCTATGACTTATAGTACTGTGCAGAATAGAACTTGTACATATCAATATCTTTGGATAAGGAATTTGACCCAGTGAAAACTAAGCCAACCAAAAGCACAGTAAAAACCAAACAAGTCCATAAAACGCCTTAAGATATATTTCTCAAAACAAGACCTACTATGTCCAACACATATACAAAAAAAACTCAATACATGAGTGGAACAAAACACCACCAGAAGCCATTTCATTGATCTGTCTTTTTTCCCCTGTCATCATAGATGCTTCCTTGGACAACAGATGGGAGTGGGTGCAGAGACTCACAGCCAGAAATTTTGTGGGGTGCTGTGGGGTGAGAAGACATATATGCAGAAGACCTGGTAGAGAGTTATACACAGCACATTCTTGCTGCTTCAGTCTTTGTGAGCCCATATGAACCATGCTTAGTCTTTCGCTTAAGTAATTCAGTGAATTTCCATGGTTTTAGGAATTATTATTTTCTTACTATGCAAAGTGTAAAGTTAAAGCCTTAAGGTGATATTTTAATTCTGGGCATGGTGACCCCATATTCAATTTAAAATGATAGTTTTTTAAAATCAATTTTAGAAGGAAAAAGAAGTTAATAAATTTACAGTTGACATTCTCCTAATAATGGGTAGAATTCTAAAAATGTAATCCTTATGTGAAATATTTTCATTGTAATTTCTATCCTTAAATCTAATTGTCCTGTGGAAGCAAAATCAAATTTCTCATTCAAAATTGTTAAAATAATTTTTTTGTTATTTTATATAAATTTAATAATCTATCACTTTGCATTTTATTTCACAGAATTGTTGTATTTTATTTAATATTGGGATGTGTGTGTGTGTGTGTGTGTGTGTGTGTGTGTGTGTGTGTGTGTGTGCTCCTAATGTCATTGAACACAGACGGAGGTCAGATGACTACTCTAAGAAGTGGGTTCTCTCCTGCCCTTGGTTTTTCTTTTTTTGTTGGGGGGATCTGGGATTTAAAATGGAGTCCTCAGGCTTATGAACAAAAGCCCCTACATGTTGAGCCATCTTACAGGCCATGTGTTATATGAATATACAGTATGGAGTACACACAGACATGAGGAAAGCATAAAGGAACCATAGATTCTGGGTTCCTTAGAAGGGAAATAGCAGGATACACATTATATTAAGTGGGAAATAGGCTAGCAGTGAGGGGGATCTGACTGGGAGTGGGGGAGAAAGGTCAATACAGGAGAAGCAAATTACACCAAAGTTGTTTGATAAAGCTTCAAGCAATCATATTAAATATATTAAATCATGTAATATATTATATTATAAATAAATAAATAAATAATATACACATACAGATATATGTACATACATCTATACATGTACATATATTTATACACTGTGCTGGGTAGTTTGATGTCAACTTGACACAAGCTAAAGTCATCTGAGAGGAAAGAACCTCAAGAAAATGCATCTACAAGATCAGGCTACTGACAAGTCTGTAGGGCATCTTCTTATTTAATGGGGAAGGTACCAGACCCTTTTTGGGTGGTGCTATCTCTGGTATGATGGTCCTGGGTTCTATAAGAATGCAGGCTGAACAAGTCATTGGGAGCAAGCAAGTAACACCTCTACATGGCCTCTGCATCAGCTCCTGCCTTCAGCTTCCTGCCCTGCCTGAGTTCTTGTCCTGACTTCCTTCAATGATGAACTAAAATGTGGACATGTAATCCAAATAAACCCTTTCTTCTCCAACTTGGTTTTTGTTCAAGCTACTTTATCACAGCAATAGAAACCCTAAGCAAAACACACACACACACACACACACACACACACACACACACACACACACACACACTATCTTAAAGGAAGTTACACTTCTTGGGCTTCCCACAGTACTTCCCACAAGAACCACAGATAATAAAAACAGAAAGAAAGAAAAGAAAGAAAGAAAGAAGGAAAGAAACCCACAGTATCGGCCATGAGAAACTTCCTTTTGAAGGATTGGTCAGGAAAGCCCAGGTGACTCTCAAAACATTATCCATGTATCCCTTGGTTGCATTTTAAGGGCTGATGGTGGGTCCTTAGTGCTGAAGCCTCAGGATATTTAGTACACACAACTTGTGTATAGAACTGTATCTGACCTAAAAGAATCTTTTGTGTGGTCTATCTTTCATGGTACCAAAAATTACCATAAAAGTTATAGGAAGGAAGTGATTAGAATCCTAACTTGCTCCAACTTCCATGAACAACACTTATAACCAACAATTACCAACATGGCAAGTTATACATAAAGGTACAAACATTGGCATTCACATGCTGTTGAAAACCAATAGCTGTCCAACTGGCCTAAAGACCCAATCAGCAGGAGGAAAGTCTTGTATAGTACTAGAAACCTAACTAGCTTCCCTGGGCTAGTGGGGCCATGGACCTTAGAATAGAATATACTATCACCATTTTTGCTAGAAGATCATAATTATCTACTATATTTACAAATCTTATACCCATAGATAAGTATAGTTAATCATTCAAAGAAGCTTCACTTTCCAGCAAATGAAAACTATCCCAGAAAGCCATAACAAGATACAATGGATTCATTTCCATCACAGCTCTCGCTCAGAGAGTATTTTAAAGAAGAATGCAGAAAGATTGTAAAAACCAGAATACCAGGAAATCTGCCACAAAACAGTCTCTCCTAGAGGTGTTTTCATAAACATACTGGAACAATGGAAATATCAATAGTTGTGTTGATACGGAAGGGGGAAATTTATTTTGTCCCACTCCTAGACAAATACTATGAATATTTAATGACTGATAGAAGGAGTAGAAACTCTCTCAAAGACAAGCCTAGTTATTGATTATCCAAATGCAGAATGGGTAGCCATATTCACACATTAAAAAAACCAAAAACAAACTCAGAATGTTCAATTACTATATGATTTATGTGCAGGCTTGCATGAGTGTGCGCACACACATACACACAGTATATACTAAATATAATAATAATTAAAAGGGCTATGAACTTGAGAAAGGGCAACATGGAGGGATTGGAGGGAGGGTAAGTGGGAGGAACAGGAGGGGGAATAAGGAGGAAGGAAGTGATGTAATTCTATTTCAATTAAAAACATTAAGAAGTAAAGTAAAATAAAAATGCATGTTCATAGTACATATATTGATAAGATAAATAAACAAATATTCAAAATTAACGGATAAATCATTATCGCTCAGACCTCTGACTTCCTTAACAGCAAAGGTTTTTAACAGAACCCATGATTCTTTCTACAATTTTTTTCTAGCAAGTATATATCTCAATACTAATTAAAATGGACACCAATAAAATGGTTAGCACTGATCACAGAGTTTAACCTGTTAGCTTTTTTGATTTTCTGAATGCTAACTAATTTTTAACAACTCAATAAATATTCATGAAGAACTTTCTTGCTAAGAATGAGGCTGTGTTAGGGCAGGGAACAAAGGCAGGGGACTAAACTTCCTTGGAACTTATGGTTGTGCTGTCACAAATATATGTATATATCCTAAGTCTAACCTGTTCATTCCATATGATGCTGCCTGTGTATAAGTTTTCAGGGCAGAGTACTGGGCACTGGACTGATATGGTCTTCTGGGGAAGACCACCTTTCCTGCTTCCAGGTTTTCTCAGTTTCTTAAAATACTCCATGTCAGATTGAGACCTCTTGGGCTTTCTCCTGTCCAGTTTGGTATGATTCTTGGTATTATTCTTGTTTACAGTACATTTGGGTGGTCATGTTAGTGACACTTTATAGGTACTGGGCTCTGCACTCTACAGTTGGACTGGTTGTGATGTTCCTTGTTTATATTCCGAGATATAGCTTGTTGATTGCATAAAATGTTACCAGTATAATGTTTTAAAAGATGACCCTCGGGCATTAGACAGTAATTTGTGTGCTTTTTAAAAAAAGTGGATATTTTATTTATTTACATTTCAAATGTTATCCCCCTTCCCAATTTCCCCTATCCCATCCTCCCTCCCCTTGCTTGTATGAGGATGCTCCCCCTCTCACCCACCCACTCCTACACCAACACCTTTTCATTTCCCTACACTGGGGCATTATGCCTTCCCAGGACCAAGGGCCTATCCTTCCACTGATGTCCAATAGGCCATCCAATACTACATATGTGAGTGTAGCCATGAGTCCATCCATGTGTACTCTTCGGTTGGTGGTTTAGTCCCTGGGAGATCTGGGGTATCTGGTTGGCTGATATTGTTCTTCCTATGGGGTTGTAAAACCCTTTAGCTCCTTCAGTTCTTTCTGTAACTCGTTCAATGGGAACCTTGTTCTCAGTCCAATGGTTGCCTGTGACCATCCACCTCTGTATTTAGAGGCTCTAGCAGAGCCTCTCAGGAGACAACTATATCAGGGTCCTGCCAGAAGCACTTCTTGCAATCTGCAATAATGTCTGGGTTTGGTGTCTGTAATATGGGCTGGATCTCCAGGTGGGGTATTATCTGAATGGTCTTTCCTTTAGTCTCTGCTCCACACTTTGTCTCAGTGTCTCCTCCCTTGAATATTTGGTTCCTCCTTCTAAGGAGGACTGAAACATCCCCACTTTGGTCTTCTTTCTTCTTGAATTGAACCTTGGATATTCTGAGCTTTTGGGCTAATATCCAGATGTCACTGAGTACACACCATGTATGTTCTTTGTGACTGGGTTACCTCAGTCAGGATAATATTGTCTAATTCCATCAATTTGCCTAAGAATTTGAAGAAGTCATTGTTTTTAATAGCCAAGTAGTAGTCCATTGTTTAAGTGTATCACATTTTCTCTATCCATTCTTCCATTGAAGGAACCTGGGTTCTTTCCAGCTTCTGGCTATTATAAATAAGGATGCTATGAACATAGTGGAGCATGTGTACATGTTATATGCTTGAGCATATTTTGGGTGTTTGGCCAGGAGTGTTTAGTTGGCTCCTCAGGTAGTACTATGTCCAATCTTCTGAGGAACAGACTGACCAATTTCCAGAGTGGTTGTACCAGTTTGCAACACCAACAATGTGGGAGTGTTCCTTTTTCTCCACATCCTCACCAGTATCTGCTGTCACCTGAGTTTTGATTTAGCCATTCTGACTGGTATGAGGTGGAATCTCAGGGTTGTTTTGATTTTTATTTCCCTGATGACAAAGAATTTGAACATTTCTTTTCGTGCTTCTCAGTCATTTGGTATTCCTTAGTTAAGAATTCTTTGTTTAGCTCTGTACCCCATTTTTAATAGGAGTATTTGGTTTTCTGAAGTCTAACTTCTTGAATTCTTTGTATATATTAGATCTTAGCCCTCCATTGAATGAAGGATTGGTAAAGATCTTTTTCCAATCTGTTGGTTGCTGTTTTTTTCTTTTGTCTTACAGAAGTTTGAAATTTTATGGGGTCCCATTTGTCGATTCTTGATCTTAGAGCATAAGCCATTGGTGTTCTTTTCAGGAAATTTTCCCCTGTGCCCAAATGTTCAAGGCTCTTCCCCACTTTTTCTTCTGTTTGGTCCAGTGTATCTGATTTTGTGTGGAGCCTCTTGATCCACTTGGACTTGAGCTTTGTAGAAGGCAATAAGAATAGATTGATTTGCATTCTTCTACATACTGACCTCCAGGTGAACCAGCACCATTTGTTGAAAATGCTATCTTTTTTTTCCACTGGATAGTTTTAGCTCCTTTGTTAAAGTTCAAGTGACCATAGGTGTGTGGGTTCATTTCTGGGTCTTCAGTTTTATTCCATTGATCTACTTGCCTGTCTCTGTACCAATACCACACAGTTTTTTCATCACTATTGCTGTGTAATACAGCTCAAGTTACCTGCATTGACTCCTGGAACTTTCCTTCCTGTCAGGTCTCAGGGACTGCCTAGAGATTTCCTCCAACTTCCCCATTCCAGGCAGCTGCAGATTTATATCCATTCTCCCAGTCCTCTCCATCTCTCTCCTGTACCTGATCCTGCACCTCCTCTTCCCCTTCCTCTCCCATCTCCTGCTCACCTTAGTCCCTCCATCTACCTCCCATGACTATTTTGTTTCCCCTTCTAAGTGGTATTCAAGCATCCTTCCATGGGCCTTCCTCCTAGTTTAACATCTTAGGGTCTGTGGGGGTATATCATAGGTATTCTGTACTTTATGGCTTATATCCAAATATCAATGAGTATATACCATACATGTCCTTTTGGGTTTGAGCTTCCTCACTTAGGATGATATTTTCGATTTCCATGTATTTACCTGCAAAATTCATGAGGTCCTCATTTTTAATAGCTTAATCATATTCCATTGTGTAAATGAATCACATGTTCTGTATCCATTCTTCAGTTGAGGGACATCTGGGTTGCTTCCAGTTTTTGGTTATTTCAAAAAAGACTGCTATGAACATGATGGATCACATTTCCTGGTACGATTGACCTTTGTTAAGGTATATTCCCAGGAGTGATTTAGCTGGGTCTTGAGTTAGAACTGTTCCCAGTTTTCTGAGAAACCATTAAGTTGATTCCAGAATGGTTGTACATGCTTGGATCCCACCAGCAAAGGAATCGTACACTTCATTCTTCACATTCTTGATATCATGTGCTTTAGCTTGAGTTTTTTATGTTAGCTATTCTGATTGTCATAAGGTGGAATCTCAGGGTTGCTTGATTTGTATTTCTCTGACGAATAAGGTCATAGCTCGAGCTCTCAAACACAGTACACCCACCAGGTATTTTTTCATTGTCATCAGGGGTCCCAGACATCTTGAGCTTAATGCAGGGTATCTCCAACAGCTATTGACTTGCTGCATATTGTTTTTATTATGTAAAGGTGTGCAACTAGTTTTCCTGATCTCTCCAAGTCTTTTAACCTGAAGGGGTGTTGGAATTTGCTAAAGGCTTTTCAGCATCAGATGAGATGATTATGTGTTTTTTCTCTCTGTTTGTTTATATAGTGGATTATTTTATGAATTTTCCTATAGTGAACTATTTCTGCATTTCTGGGATGACACCTACTTGATCCTGATGAACGATGTTTTTTGTTGTGTTCTTGGATTCTATTTGTGAAAATTTTATTGAGAGTGAGTAGTTTTGCATTGATGTTCATAAGTTGAATTGTTTTGAAGTTCTCTTTGTTGGGCTTTTGTGTGGTTTAGGTGTCAAAGTAACTGTGGCCTCATAGAATGAATTAGGTAGTGTTCCTTCTGTTTCTATTTTGTGAAATAATTTGAAGAGTTTTGGCTTTAGCTCTTCTTTGAAAGTCCGGTAAAATTCTGCACTAAAAATATCTGGTCATCTGGTCCTGAGATTTTTTTTGGGGGGTGACTGGGAGGTTTTTTATGACTTTGTATTTCCATAGGTGTTATGGGACTGTTTATATAGTTTATCTGACATTGATTTAACTTTGGTCAGTCGTATCTGTGTAGAAAGTTCTCTATTTTACTTGTATTTTCCAATTTTATGGAGTATAGGCTTTTGAAGTAAGATGTAATGATTTTTTTTGAATTTCCTTATTTTATGTTGGTATATCTCCTTACCAAAGCTTTTACAAAGGGGCTGACCAAATGGGAATACAATATAGTTTCTCAGAGTGTCTGCAGTGCATAGTGGCTCTGAACATGCTGTCATCATTTCTAGAACATAGCCATTATGGTTTGACAAAAAAAGAAGAGGAAAGTTGAGTGACTCTTGTCCTTACTTCTTTGGCCAGAATGTAGTCATATCAAGCCATATTTTAAAACTATATGAGCAATTTAAGGTTTTTTTGTAAGCCCAGAATGCAAATGGGTTTGGTGAGCATCATTAGTAGAAATGAATTTCTAAAATCAGGTGCATTTATCATTTTTTTTATTTCTTCATAAAGAAAGGAAAGGCTGCTCATATGGACACTTATCCAGGACTGACCACTTGGGATTGAATTACCCTCAGGAAGCAAGTACCTGGAGACATTGATCCTCTCTCAGAAGATGTTACCTGTAGCTCTTTGTCTGATATAGGACCTATCCATGTTCCAATGTCAACTGCTGCAGTAACAGGAGGAGTTTGATGGGGGATGGTGAGGAAACGATGTAAACATAGTGCTTATGTGTAAAATTCTTTAAAGCCTCAAATTAAAGTTTAAAACGAATCAAACAATTTGCTTTAAGGGTTTATTTCACCAGTGCTGCTATTTGTACTTATGACTTATGATTCATAACAGTTTTCTCTTTTACGCTCTCTCTCTCTCTCTCTCTCTCTCTCTCACACACACACACACACACACACACACACACACACAAACACACAAACACACACACACAATCTGAATTTTATAGATGATTTTTCCTGTCATCATTGATATAATTTTATTATGGACTAGAATCATTTCTACTGCTTTTTAGAATAGCATATAGACACTATTTCTGTAATTTCTTTTAAAATTAATATATTTTTAGATATTTTACATTGATATTTTTGTACATATATAATTATTCTGGTTACCCACCTGTACCATCCTCTTTTGCCTCCCTCCTAACCACACCAACCCTTTCTTTTCCCATCCTACTATCATTTCTTTGGTTTTTGTTTTTTACCTACTTAATTTAACCACAGCCTCCAACATGAGGAGGGAGAAAATATTGCCTTTGGAAAATGGAGAACTCACCAGTGGCTACACCACTGAAGACAGTGACTCTAACTAGTTTCTCTCCATTTCAAATTCATCAAATAACTCACAGTATAAAAGATTTCTACTAAAATAATTGACACTTTTAATTACTTGATTGATCTCTATTTCCTCACCTTGTTATGGAAATACAACTGAGCACAGTAATTGGTCACTTGGTACCAGAATAGCACATGAAGATCTTTTCTTTAGTAACATTTCCCAAAGGGTATGCAGGCTTATATGATCTCCTGGAACCACTGTAGGTGAAAGGAGAGTTTCTATGAGAAAATTGTTTTATTTTGAGTTATTGCAGGAAATTCTGGATTCTAGTTTGAATAAAGATGCAGTGGCAGTTTATGTTCATGCATGTAAGTATTATATTTAATAAGCCAAAGAAAATAGGCCATAATGATATAATTAAGGGATAAATGATTCTTAGTGTAAGCCATCCACAGTAAAATTCTACTTTATAAAATGCACTGAGGTATTCTACCTGTGATTATACATAGTAGGAAACTGGAGTCAATTCACATAGCTACCATTTAGGCTTTAAAATTATTTTTTGTGAGATAGTTTGATCTATGCACGGTTTATGTTTTTATTATCATAGATTTTCTGTAGCAATGGCCTTCTGTGACCAGTAAAGACCATTTTGTAGTTAGTGCAATTTAAATAGAAATATTATAAATTAAAATTTTCATGATTATGGAAATGTTTTTTACTGGTAAGCAGTGTATGAATGAGTTTGTTTCTCAAGATTAGGTCATAAAGGTGCATATTTACACACAGACACACACAGACACACCCCCCACACACACACTTTGAAAACAAGTTCAGTGATGCCTCTATGTGCATAGGTTGGGGCCATCCACTGGAGTATAGGGACCAATTAGTGCTCTCATCCTCAAAAATGTTTCTTTCTCCCCTAAAATTATCCATTGTCAATGGTCAATGCATATCAATGCAAGATGGGGGCTGGATATCATATACTCCATCTATATGATTTTAGCTGGCTTGATTCTATGTGGGTTGGATTCAGATGACCACTGCTATGAATTCATGAATGCAACAGCCATGCCATGTCCAGAAATTGAAATTTCATGCCACTCCCCATCCATAGGTTCGTGCATTCTTTATGCACCTCTGCAATATTTTCTGAGTCTTGGTATTGTTGTGTTGATGTAGATGTCTGTTTAGGACTGAGTATCCAGTCATACATAGGATTAAGCAAGCTAAAATCATATAGATGGGGTAGATGTCCAGTCCCCACCCTGCACTTATTCTCAGCACTTTGGGCAGTTGTACAATTCTTCATTGTCTGGTGTCTACAGCAAGTTAAAGTGTCTCTGACTATGACTGATAGCACCCTAGGTCAATGACAATAAGCATAAATATTTACATACCAATTTGAAAGCATGACCACTCAGCAAGGTAAGAATAGCAGGTTTACACTGGTGCCTATGACCTGTGTAGTGATAAACTTCTGACCTGGATTGCAGGATGAGACATACAATTCTGTCCTTTGAAGAAGAACTTAATACAATCTGAACAGTGTTAGCTAATCCCAATTAACAATGCTTTCATGGTACCAATAGGCATCACAATATTCAGGGTCAGTCTCTATTGATTATTTTCTCCTTTAACAGCATGCACCATCTTTTGGCACCATCTAAGTCCCTTACTAGGAAGGGAACTTTTGGGTCAGTTTGAAATTCTTTTGACTGTGTTTGAAAAGGTTTCAGTGTTTTCAGCATTAGGGTCTTATTATGTGATTATAGAAGCTAATAAGGGGCAATGATAATAGCCAGCGGTGGATGTTTTAGAGACCATTCAGGACTCCCTGACTAATAGCTTATATAGGAAGACATTGAATGACTTGAACTGTGATTTCTGTTTAATAACCCATGTTTCTGGGAATGACGTGATCTATCCATGAAAGGTAATTTAACTGAAATTCTTTTTTTAAGATATATTTTGAAATTAGATTGTTAACTAGTAGCAAGTAACTTACAGAAACTACTAACTAGTGAGTTTCTTTAAAGCTCTTTCATGCATCCTAGTATTGTTTAAACTACTCACAGCTCTTCTTCTTATCCATTCCTCAATCCTCACCTCTATTAATTCCTATTTCCTTTACTACTGTATTCTTTTTTTTATTGAAAATAGATCCTCTCAATACATCCTGATCATGGTTTTCTTTCCCTCCACTCCGGCCATTTCCTCCTCCAGCTCCCCTTTGCAATGAATCCACTCCCTCTCTTCTGTTTCCATTCAGGAAAGAGCAAGCCTCCAGGAATTAATTTTTTAACCATTGGTCTTGTCACTCATTTTTGGCTTACATGTGTTTGGTTATTCTTCACTTATTTGCTTTAGGTTGAGTTGTGAGGTAGAAGGTACTGATATGTCAATTCATACTTCCCCCTTTAGGTCAGCCTTCCTCTTTACATCCATCCCTTCTGCTTAAGTCTCTCACCACACAGGATTCTATCTTATGACTTTTGTTTCACCTCTACCTACTAATATTCTTGCCTTAACATTCTCCAAAATTTCCTTTCTAGATTCTTGTCTTCTAGTTTTACTTTAAGTTAAAGATACAAAACAAGTGATTTGAAGTTCGGTTCCTCCCATGAGAAAGAACATACAACATTGGCTTTGTAACCTTGAGATACTTCTTTTTTCCAATATTTTACCTCAAAGTTCCATGTTATTTTACAGCTGCATAGTGTTTGATTTGGATGGTACATCTTCTTGTCAGTGCATCTTCAATGAGCGTCTAGGGTTAGTTCCTTTTATGGGTATAGTGAATTGACATTTTGGTTGAGACACTTTCTTAGTCTGCAGGCAATAGGACCTAGCACTCAGTAGGTAGCTTAGGTTGGTCTCAAATTACTGCCTCAGGCTTCCAAGTACTTGGAATACATTCATGAGCTACTATACACTACTTAACTGTAAATTATTTTCTAAGATGCAGTTAGAATAATGTAATAGAAAATGAAATAGTTTAAAGGCATAAAGAGAAATGGACTCATTCATTCAAACTAGTGTTCCCATGTAGACCACAGGATCCCCAAACAACCCATCCATGTAAGAAGAGCAATACACAATTCAGATAATTTGCTAGTTTTTGCCTGGTAATTTTATATTTACTTTATTGATAAAATTGAGTATGCTCTGGATCGCTCACTTTGCGTATTTACTCCTGCTTTATCCCTTCTGAAGTTTGTCTCCTCCTCCTATTAGATTTCCCGATAACTGTGTAGAAGCTTCTTAGTTATGTGCAATCTATTTTCTCTTGTTTCCTGTGCTTTTATCATTATAAAAATAATTGCCTTTTCTAAAGCCTTGAAGGGCTCCCTCTGAGTTTTCTTAAATAAGTTTATTGTTTTAGGGTTGTGCATTTAAGTATTTGTCATTAAGAATTTATCTGCATACTGGATGAGTTTTGGGAATCAAGATTTAATATTATGAGGCTTTCAACACCACTAATTAAAGAGGGTATTCTTCTTTCGGTGGTTACTTCTGGTAAATGTGCTGTGGGTTAGTTGACTGTACAGGTATGAATTTATCTCTGCAATCTGGAATGTCTTTTGTTCTATTCCAGATACTCTTCAATACAGAAATAAAGACAAAATTCTTCATGGTATACAACTTCACCCTAGTTAGAATAGCAGATATAAAATGTTTCAGTTGACTTAATATGTAACAAATGCCAGTATAGATGTGAAGTAAAATTACTGGCATACATTGTTATTAAGAATGTAACTTAGTATTTCTATTGTAAAGAATAGTATGGAGGTTTTTTTGAAAAATTATAAAGGAATCTCTTCTAAGATCCAATATTTCCTCTCCTCTGTGTATAACCACAGAAAATACATGCCTGCATTTGTAAAGTGAAAATTAAAAGAAATCACTTTGAAGGTAAAATAGTGACTATTTGAGTTTATTTAGGAGAGTTGGAGAGAAGGAACCTATATTTGATTAGTTAACAATATGTGATTGTTGAAATATCTTATAGTATTCCATTAATATGTATAATTAATAAATGTTAATAAAGCAAAAATGAAATAATAAAAAGAAAAATTTGCCAAAGGTGCTCAGAATGAATCTAGTTAGTTTGATAAAGAAAAGTTAGACATCAAATTCTAGAAAAGTCAGAATTCTTATCAATAAATCTTATTTTTAATTAAATTAGTCTTTATTTTTGTCCTGCCTTAACTCAGTCTAATAAATCATTTTCTAACAAACTGTCCTCTTGTTCTTTGAGAATCAGTCTCACTTTGGATAACCAAGCCTATGGCACTATGCATTTTAGAGTATATAGTTAGATCTTATTACATTCTATCTGCCAGTATTTGGGTGTAGCTTGCAGCAGCCATGAAAATATTTAATAATTATAGTGGACAAACGTGAATAAAGCTGCTTAGAAATCTTTTATTTTTGCTTTTGGGGACTTAAAGAAAAATCAATAACATTTTCCTAGATATTACCATCAGTTATTTTAATTACTGAAGTCATTTGTGGAGTACTTTCATTTGTTTCTGAAACTATCAATGTCTTATGATATCCAAAGTAAAGAATAAAAGGTGTTAAATTAAAAGAGAACATACAAGTTTATAAAGTTAGAGACATTAGGTTGAAAATGTAAGTGACATGCGCTATTATCTATTTAGTAACTGACCTCTCTGGGCAACATGTGGATGATTTGCCATTTCAAACAATGAGACCAATTCAGTATGCATAGATTTCATAATAAATGACGTTTATGGAACGATGTTTTTACTTTCCACCTTGAAGAATGTCAGATAATGGAGAAAATATTTAGTGAACAATTTCAACCATAATTTAATCTTTTCACAGAAAGCACCATAAATACACAAAATATGGATGAGGAAAATGTTACTGAGGTGACAGAGTTCATCCTTTTAGGATTCACAGGAGACATGGTATTACAGCAGGTACTCTTTTTCATCTTCCTCACCATTTATATCATCAGTCTGCTAGGGAATATCACCTTGATTTCTCTTATCTGTTCTGATTCCCGACTCCATACACCCATGTACTTCTTCATTGGAAACCTGTCATTCCTGGATCTCTGGTATTCTTCTGTCTATGCTCCCAAAATCCTGATTACATGCATCTCGGAAGACAAAAGCATCTCCTTTGCTGGATGTCTGGCTCAGTTTTTCTTCTCTGCTGGGCTGGCCTACAGTGAATGCTACCTACTGGCTGCCATGGCTTATGATCGTTATGTGGCCATTGCCAACCCCTTGCTTTACTCCCAGGCTATGTCCCCAAGATTATGTGCCAGTCTTGTTGCAGCATCCTACCTTGGTGGCTTTGCAAACTCCACCATTATCACCAGTGAGACATTTACCCTGAGCTTCTGTCGAGACAATATCATTGATGACTTCTTCTGTGATCTGCCTCCTCTTGTGAAGTTGGCATGTGATGTGAAAGAGAGATACCAGGCTGTGCTCTATTTCATATTGGCTTCTAACGTCATCACTCCCACCGTACTTATTTTGGCCTCCTACCTCTTCATCATTGCAGCCATCCTGAAGATCCGCTCCACCGAGGGCCGCCTCAAGGCCTTCTCCACATGTGGTTCCCACCTGACAGCTGTCACTTTGTACTATGGTTCAATTCTTTTCATTTACTCCAGGCCAAGCACAAGTTATGCCCTAGAGAGGGACAAAGTGGTGTCAGTGTTCTACACTGTAGTGATTCCAATGCTGAACCCTTTGATCTACAGTTTAAGAAATAAGGATGTCAAGGAAGCCTTGAGGAAAATGTTAGACACAGTCAAGTTGTCATGAAGGCAGGCAAAGCAATTTAAAAATGTTGATCATCATGCAATTGTTCTTAGCTGGTATTATCAGAAATAAGTATACTAGGAACGTAAAGACAATCTCTTAGTGTACATTCAAAGGACTGTGTTCTCTGTATGTTAATTTGTATTTCTTGAGACAGTAAGATAATATTAACTTGTTTGTAAAATTAAAACAATTCTCTTTCCCACCTAAAATCTTAATTTTTCATTTTTCATATTTTAATAATTATTCAAATGTATGTATGGAATAAATTGTCATCACATTCAACACTTTAATGGTACAAATACACTGTGTTTATTTACTTGTTTTATTTATTTATTTACTTATGTTGTGTGTGTGTGTGTGTGTTAGTGCCAGTAGCACAAAATGCCAAGCTGTGCAGATGGAGGTCATTGTTACAAACTCTGCTTCCATCATTTTTGAAATAGGCTTTCTCTGTTGCTCACTGCTGTATAAAACAGATTGTAAGTGTACAGGTATGCTCAGTGTCTTACTGTATCATAGGAACAGAAGTACACAGAACATGTGCTTAGGTTTATGTGAGATTTGAGAATTTAAATTCAGATCCTATTTGCTTACTCAATTTTCTTTCTAATCTTATTTATTATTTAAACACCACACTAAGTGTTAGGTTTCATTATGGCATTTTCAATCAAAATTTGTTTTTTCTTGATTCTCTTTTCCCCTTTCTCCCTACTCCTCTGACATGTCTTGTGCTCCCTGAAGATTCGTGTTCACCCTCATCCATAGTGTGTTCTTTCCTTCCTCCATACCTCTACTCTATTTGTCCTTCCCTTCAGACTTCAAAGCTTATTCTCCTTCTTGTGTTTATGTGTATGTGTGTGTCGGCACAGGCATTTTCACTGACTGAAAGCTGGAATTCATATATGGGAGAACATGTAATACTTATTATTCTGAGGTTAGATTATTTCACTTCAAATAGTACTTTCCAGATGCATCCATCTTTCTGTAGATTCAATTTTTCCTCACAACTAAACAGAATTTTATTACATATATACATACATACATACATACACATGCACACACGCACACACACATACACACACACACACACACACCCCTACACATGGACACACAACATGCTGGTTACAGACAGTGATATATCTGGTCTTCAAAACAATTTTAAATTCATTGGATATTTCCATTGGGACACTGTGTGATATAATTATACAGCAAAATCTTAATAAGACAGAATAAGTGAGTTACTTTTGACATCATTTCCTCTGCTATGTTGTGCCATTCATGGCAGTAGAATAAGTTAGTTTCTCCTGAACTCATATTTGGAACCAGATACATAGAGTCTTTCCATGGAGATTTCTTCCTTTTTTAACATTTAAATATATTTATTTATTCATTTTCATCTATGTATGTGTCTTGCATATGTTTATATATGTCACATATGTACAGGAGCCCATGAAGAATGGAATATAGCAACAAATTCACTGAACTTTGTAGAGGTCAAAAATGCTTATACATTTATGAGAAACTGCAAGTATGAGGCAGAAAATTTTTTGTAACATCTAGTGGATCATTTTTTCTTTTCTTCTTTTTATTAATTATTTTATTTATTAACATTTCAAATGTTGTTCCCTTCCCAGTTTCCCTGCCATGAAGTTCCCATCTCATTTCCCCTCCCCTTTGCCTCTAAGGGGTTGCTCTCCATCAGATCTCTAGCATCTCCATTTTCTAAGGCATCCACAGGACCAAGCATCTCCCCTGCTACTGATGCCAGTTAAGGCAGTACTCTGCTACATATGTAGCAGGAAATATAACCAGCCCATGTATACTCTATGGTTGGTAGCTTAGTCCCTGGGAACTCTGAGGGAGTTGTTGATACTGTTGTTCTTCTTATAGAGTTGCAATTTCCTTCAGTTCTTTCGGTCCTTCCCCTAACTCTAGTATTGTGGGTCCTGGGTTCAGATCAATGTCTGGCTGGCTGTGAGTATTAGTCAGGTGCTGGTAGAGCCTCTCAGAGAAGAGTCACACCAGGCTCCTGTCTGTAAACATACCTTGGCATCAGCAATAGTGTCTGCAGATCCCAAGGTTGGGCAGTCTCTGGGTGGCCTTTTATTCAGTTTCTGCTCCATTTTTTGTCCCTTCATTTCCTTTTGAGGGGAAAAATACAGGGTTAAATTTTTTTGAGATGGGTAGGTGGCCCCATCTCTCAACTGGGTGTCATGAATTTATACTGGAGGTGGTCCCTTCAGGTTCTATGTGCCTGCTGTTGGACATTTTAGCTGATGTCATCCCTGCTGGATCCTGGGAGCCTCTTGCATCCCAGGTACCCGGGACTTTCCAGTGGTGCACCTGCAGTCTGCATGTAGAAGAATCGAGTAATACCTCCTAATACAAAACTCAAGTCCAAGTGGATCAAGCTCCTCCACATAAAATTGCATACACTGAATCTAACAGGAAAGAAAGTGGGAAAAAGTCTCCAACGAATTGCCACAGGGGAAAATTTCCTGAACAGACCCTCAATGGCTCAGGTTCTAAGATCAATAATTGACAAATGGGACCTCATAAAACCAAAAACATTCTGTAAGGCAAAGAAAACTGTCAGTAGGACCACACAGCAACCAACAGATTGGGAAAAAGATCTTTACAAACACTACATCCAATAAAGGAATATTATCGAAAATAGACAAAAAAATGCAAGACGTTAGATTCCAGAGAACCAAATAACCTAATTAAAAATGGGGTATACAGCTAAACAGAGAATTCTCAACTGAGGACTCTCAAATGGATGAGAAGCATCTAAAGAAATGTTCAACATCTTTAGTTAATCAGGGAAATGCAAATCAAAACAACCCTGAGATTTCACATCATACTAATCAGAATGGCTAACATTAAAAAAAAAATCAGGTGACAACAGATGCTTCAAGAATGTGGAGAAAGAAGAACACTTTCTACAATGTGGGATTGTAAACTGGTACAACCACTTTGGAAAACAGTCTGGTGATTTCTCAGAGTATTGGAAATAGTTCTACCTGAAGACCAAGCTATACCACTCTTGTGTGCAAACCCTAAAGATATTCCACCATATCACAAGGACATGTGCTTTACTATGTCAATAGCAGACTTATTTATAATAGCCAGAAACTGCAAACAACCCAGATGTCCTTCAACAGAGGAATGGATACAGAAAATGTGATACACTTTGTGATACAGTGGAATACTACTCAACTATTAAAAACATGGACATCGTGAATTTTGCAGGCAAATGGATGGTACTAGAAAGTATTTTTCTGAGTGAGGTAACTACTAAAAAGGACATACCTGGTATGTACTTGCTGATAAGTGAATATTAGCCTAAAAGCTCAGAATACCCAGTATACAACTCACAGACCATAGGAAGCTTAACAAAAATAAGACTAAAGTATGGATGCTTCAATCCCACTTAGATGGGGGAACAAAATAATCACAGGGGGCAGAGGGAGGGAGGGACATGGGTCGGAGATGGAATGGGAAGGAGAAATGGGGGGTGGCAGGACTAGGTATGGATGGAGACAGAGATCCAGGAGAATGAATAGAAATATGTGGCATGTAGCAGTGGGGATTGGGTATGGGAGGGGGATGTGGCACAGATATTTCTTGCTCTAGTGAAGGTAACATGGAATAGAGCTGCTACAGAGATGATATTCTCTCTCTCTCTCTCTCTCTCTCTCTCTCTCTCTTATTTTATTGGTTTTTATAAATACTCTATTTGCAGGGTTTTTTCTTTATTCACTTTGATACATTTTAATGAATCAATTTGTATGCTGTAGCATAGGCGAGTTCTCACTTTTATATGCAGTTTATTTCCTTTAAATGATATTTTTAGCACTTTGTTGAGAAGTCTGTAAACAGTATATTTTTATTTTATTCCAACCCTCTGCAGTAACTCTTCTCAGATATAGTTTCCATATTTGCACCAAAATTCCTATTCTTTGCCTCTAAAGCAAATCCAGTTCAGTTTATACATACAATACTCTTGGGTGTGAGGCCATCTCTGGAGGGTGTTTAATCTATCATGGGTTAAACCATTAAAGAAAAGTGATCCTTTCCTAACAGCTCTCACCTTCTCACCTGGGGGTGGGATTTGGTGACCAATTCCTCCTACCATGATTGTTTGAGAACATCTCTCAGTACTCCTTATTGCCCATGTATTTACTTGGGGAGTAGAAGCCTAGAGATTCTGACCTGTTTCAGAGACTTATTGAAGCTGTTTTGAGCTGTTTGGTTTTTCAGCTAAAGGAAAACTTCCTATTGGGTGGAATATTTACATATTATTTTAGAAATTCTATAGTTTTACCTTTATGTAATTGTTCAGCACCCTTCTCCAAGATCTATGGTTTTAATCCCCCAGGAAAATATCCCACACCAAAGGCCTTGTTCAAACTGCTCTCCAGAATAGGACAGTGGCCTTCTGTTCTACAGTGAGGTCATCACAGTGCTCTGATCTACAGCCTGAGAAACAACTGTGGCAAAGATGCTAGCATCAATTCACAGAGAAGCCCTGGGTTCTGTGAAGGCTTGATTGTGAAAGCCTGATGCCCCAGCATAGGGAAATGATAGGGTGGTAGGCTGGAAGTGGTGGGTGGGTGAGCCACCTTATGAAGGCAGGGGAGGGGGTGGAATTGGGGAGGTTTGAAGGGGAAAATGGGAAAAGGAATGACATTTGAAATGTAAATATACAAAATAAACAATTTTTAAAAAAGACATTATTCCTCCATGACTGTAGAAAATAATGTAATATTTCACAAATGACAATTGTAAACATGAACATTATATTCTGCTGTCTAATTAACCCACTGATGAATGGGTGAGAGAAAGACAAACCTGATTTGTATTTTCTAAATATGTTTGTCCTCAACCTGAGACCATCTCCAACCTGAAATCAGCTGTGTTTTTCATTCCTGTAACAAACAGAATTTCTTAATTTATATTTTGTTTTTTCAAGAAATCTCTAAAAATAATGTAAATTCATTTCACCAACAGATTACACAGTGTAACAAAGAACAAATCATTCCACATATCAGCAAATGTTCTCTATTCTGTCTTATATTGTGAATTTTATCCCATGACTACTTTGTCTTGTATACTTCATTCAGTGACTTGCTTTATCCCCCTTGAGTTTATTCATCATTTTTATTGCCATTTTTGAAATTCTTCATTTGATATTTCAACTTCTTCAGTACATTTTAAATTTACAATTAAAGTCAGTTGACACTGAAAAATAAAAGGGATTATAGCCATAAGCACAAAGGTTATCATTCTTGCTAGGGCTTTTATTTTATTTTCTAAATCATTCAGTCATGTACATGCTTGTATATTTATTTCATTTAAATTCAACAAGCAATCTTCTGAACAATGAAATATTGAACAAATGACTTTTATTTATCATTATTCCCCTGTTGTGTGATATAAACCATTTTATGTACCTGTTAGAGCACTTGAGTGTTTGTTGCTCTTGTATTTTGTATCTTAAAAAATCATTTTGTTGACTATGTATTAGTTGTATGTGGTGCAAATAACATCATTTCAATGATTAAGTTTGATTTAAAAAATTCTAAGCCATGCTACTGGCTGAAGAAGATTTAGAATGGTGAGAATCAGATTTGTGAACAATATTTTATAATTACATTTTAGTAGGTATTACTTATAATTACTTGATAAATCACCAATGGAGTATGTACAAACGATCTTATAAACCATACTATTTTTACATACTTGTAATACTGGTCAAAGTATTTGAGAGTTTCTCTAAAGTTTTGGAGAAACATGAATTATTTTGGTTGTATATTACTGTAACCAGTGTGTTATCTTAAAGGGAAGGCTAGTACTTCACAGAAGCCTCCCCACAGATCAGACATTAACATCACACTCATCAGCAGAAAATAGTGTCTTCAGGCAAAATGAAACAAATAATTCAACAACAGCAAAGTTTGCAGGGAGAGTCTATTGTTTCTTCTTTTTTGTATCTATCCTGATCAACCTGGATAGTGCCTTTTCTCTGTATTCTTTGCCATAAGCCAGTGTCTTTACCATTATCAATCTCTGCAAAAATTGTTTATGGTGCTGCCAGATATCTCATTGTTAAACCTGTAAAAACTATGTTTAGCTCTGAGCCTAATTCCTTATAACCTCATGAGCTCAATACTCCAACTCTCTAGCGGTCAAAACCAGATAGAATACTTCTACACTAGTGTGTTTTTCAAGGACTTGCTGAGGCCTTTTTTTGTATTTAACTTACTTTATTGGGTCAATAAATATATTACTTAGTGGTATTTGGGGGTGGGGGAAAGAGATCACTGTAGGTGTTATCTTAGACTTGTGTGGGAAACTTCCTTGGAACAATTTCTCTGAAGTACATTTAGACTTCTTCTAAATATACATTCAGATCAATGAAATAACACTATAAACTCAAAACTAGTGCATTAAGGAAGGAAAGTTTAATTAAGAAAGAAATAATATTGTGCATTGCTGATTTAGGAATAAGTATATTCAATATCATTTGCATAAATGGAAGTGTTTCACATAAGAGGTTTCTTTATCAGAGATCAAACTTTCATATTGTTTGGAAATTTCATACATTCACTCACTGCATTTTAAAATCAAACCTACCTCTGCTTTCTCCTCTTTCATTTCTCCCAACATACCACTACCATGCCACTTTTCCTACTCATGACCTCCCTATTTTTGTTTGAAAGTTGCTGAATCTTATTACTGCTTGTATGTGTTTGAGTGTAGGACATTCTCCTGAACTGTAGTAGCTTTTTAGTGGCTGTATCCTTGAAGATAATTTCTGTCTCCTCCAGAAGTTATCATTGTCAATAGCTTCTCAGCTCATGGTGAAGCTTCATGATTAGATCCTCTGTCCATGCTGGAATTTTGGCTGAATATATTTTAAACTTATTAAAATAAAAAAAAAACAAGTAGCTATAGACACCATACCGGGTATATTAGCTTCTAATTTCTTATTCTCCCTTTTTGATGATGTTTGTTGACTCATAGAGAATTGTTGTCTCCTCTCTTTCTTTAAAATAAAATTTGACATCCATATTCATACTCATTGTTATTTATGAACCCTTGCTAATATTTGGACAGAAGAAACTAAGGTATATTCCCTATCTGTTACAATTCCATATGCTGTTTTCTCTATATCTCCATAATAGGCATTATACATGGATAGTAAGAGGGAGAATAAAGTAAACTTCAGTCTTTTGAGGAAGTAGTATATATTTCACACCCTATTCAAACACCCAATCAAGACAGTTTTTTTTCTTTTCTTTTTTTTTCAGAGCTGGGGACTGAACTCAGGGCCTTGCACTTGCTAGGCAAGCGCTCTACCACTGAGCTAAATCCCCAACTCCAGACAGTTTTAATATTAACAGGAGGCTGTAAGCAATACTATAGAGTATAGTTCAATCATTAGACAACAGTAAACGTAAAGTGAATATGAAAAAAGTTTATTACATACTTACCTGAAGATATTACAGTGTAACTCATTATTTATTACACTAAAATTATACTTTTAAATAAAAACTCATGTAGCATAATCAAAATATTTTGGTGGACTTTCAAAAGATGGACATTTTAGTTTTGACGCTCAGTTTCTCAACCTTGCCCTCAAATAGTTTGCTATCATTTAGTCCTGGCTTACTAAGTGTGTGTCAACTTAGACTTCAGCATGAGCTAACTTAAAGAGTTTCCTCAGAGCTTCCTTCACATCTTTATTCCTCAGACTGTAGATCATGGGGTTCAACATGGGGAATAATACAGTATAAAAGGTAGACACCATTTTGTCCCTTTCTAAGGAGTAGCTGGAACTGGGGCGAGAGTATATGTAGAGAATGGAGCCATAGTATAAGGTCACAGAGATGAGATGTGAAGAACAGGTAGAGAAGGCTTTGAGGCGGCCCTGGGTGGATCGGATCCTCAGGATGGCAGCAATGATGAAGAGATAGGAGGTCAAGATGAGCAGAGTGGGAGAAATGACATTAGAGGCTAAGAGGAAGTACAGCACAGACTGGTAACTCTCCCTAACATCACATGCCAACTTGATCAGAGGTGGAACATCACAGAAAAAATCATCAATGACATTGTCACCACAAAAGTCCAATGTGAATGTGTTGCTAGTTAATATTATTGCATTGACAAATCCTCCTGTATAGGAATATACAACCAAACAGATGCACAATCTTCTTGACATAGCTTGAGCATAAAGCAGGGGATTAGAGATAGCAGTGTAGCGATCATAAGCCATGGCAGCCAGTAGGTAACATTCACTATAGGCCAATCCAGCAGAGAAGAAGAATTGAGCCAGACATCCAGCAAATGAGATACTTTTGTCTTCAGAGATGCAGGTCACTAGGATCTTTGGAGTATAGACAGAGGAATACCAGAGATCCAGAAAAGACAGATTTCCAATGAAGAAATACATGGGTGTGTGGAGTCTGGAGTCATTGCAGATCAATATGATGAGGGTGGTGTTTCCTATCAATGTCATGGAATATACTCCAAGGAACAGGACAAACAGTATCTTCTCCATTACAGGGTCTGTTGAGAAGCCCAGCAAGATGAAGTCAGTCACTGTGTGGTTGCTCCTCTCCATGCCTCAAAAAGCTTGTACCTAGGAGTACAGAAGAGATTAGTTGTCTCTATTAGTATGACATGTCATATGACATGTCAATATCGTTTCTGATAAGCTTCTGGACATAATGAGCACTAGTACCAGTATGAACACTGTAGTTCTTTTGTAGGTGATTGAAATCTTGAAGTCTAAACATATATTCAATGACTGTAATAAGAATGCAGCTACATGGGGTGGCCTCTTCTGAAATTCCAATAGCAGAAAAATAGAAGCACTATGTTTGGAATAAATTTTGCTTTTGCATAGGCTACCTAATAGTTAAAGTATATCTGGATTTAATTTGTGAGTTGTAGACTATAAAGCATAAAATAATATTAACATGGAGAGGAAGGAGGAAGAAGAGAGTGGTTGCAAGATTAACTGAAAGGTGACAAGTACTTGGCAAGCCTCTAAATTGAAAAAAGTACAATGTTTCTTCAAATTTCAGCTGAAATATATGTATAGGGACCTGATAAGACATATATTTTCTGTGCAAACGAGAAATCTCAGCAAACTTGTTGGTGTTGGTGACCTCTCTAGACATGTCAATGTCATTTATGCCTGTGCTATATAAACATGCCAAAAAGAAATTCATACATAACCAAGGTGATGGAAAGATGATTCAGCAGTTAGAAATACTTGCTGATCTTTCAGATGACAAAGGTTAGATTCTCAGTCACTGACATGGTAGGTGACAACCATTTGTAACTTCAGTTGTGGAGATTCCATACCCTCTTCTGGCTTCTGATAGTATATAGTATATAGTTAGTGGATTTACATGCAGCAAAACACCAATATAAATAAAATTGCAATAACAACCAGCATGAGATAATAACCACCTATGGTTATTTAACTCTAGTTCACTGAAGACAAACCTAACATGGTGGTAACCAACAGCTCTCTAATTGATATGTTCAACAGGATAGAAATCATGCCTGAAACTGGAGACCCAACCAACTACTAAATGCTAGTGTAGTCATGGACCTTTACAACTATTACTTTAATAATCTAGCACAAACCCTAGTAAAAATCTAAACATTTGTCTTCATAGAGATAAGTGTAGTCTTCACCTCTCAACAAGGAAACTTCTATTTGCAGCACAAGGAGACCATGATAGAAAATAACCCTACAAGATGCAGATTTGTGGAGGCTAGTCCAAATGGATACATCTAAAAATTATTCCCACACCTAAGGTTTAGGGAACATTGTGGAAGAGGAAAAGAAAAATTGTAAGAGCCAGAGGATTATGGAGTTTGGTGAGACTGTTTCCTAGTGATATGGGAAGACACTTCCATTAAGTCTCAGAATCATGACTGCCTAAACATGAACTGAACAAGGACACAATAAATAGACATGGCAACCTGAGGCCTCAACCCCACAAAAAGAATGAGAAACAATTAAGATATGCTGAGAATGGAAAAGACAGTCTTGCTTAGGGAAGAGTATATCAATTGTCTGTTGAATAGCAAATGCTCAACCCTGAAAACATATATACAAGTAGCATTATACAGACCGAGCAATTTATATTTAGGAATATATGTATGTACATATGTGCATGTAATGACATTAATAAGAAAAAGACTATAAATTTGAATACAATACTGAAATGCGTAAAAATGAATGTTTAAATGTCCTTCACAATATAACTTTCAAAAACATAAACTGTGAACAGTGCTATGTTTTAATTGTGATGCTAAGAATTTCTAGAGTTATGAGATCAGATGGCTTACTTTCAAAGCCCTAACCTGATTTCCTCTGTAATGTAGATGACATAATTTTCTTCCTATAGTTGTGGAAATATCCGGGGATCCATCCCATCACTAAACCCAGACAATATTTCCAATGCCATGAAGTACGTGCTGAGAGGAGCTTGATACAGCTTTCGACAGCTTTTTCCTGAGAGGCTCTGCCAGAGCATGACAAATACAGAAGCAGGTCCTCGCAGCCAACCATTGAACTGACAATGGAAGAGTTAGGGAAAGGACAAAAGGAGCCGAAGGGGTTTTCAACCCCATAGGAAGAACAACAACACTATTAACTAACCAGACCCCACAGAGCTCCCAGGGACTAAACCACCAAACAAAGAGTACATATGGAGGGACCCATGGCTCCAGCCACATATGTAGCAGAGGATGGCCTTATTGGGCATCAATGAGAGGAAAGGTCCTTGGCCCTGTGAAAGCTCATGCCAGGGTGCAGAGATGGGAGGGAGTGGGTGGGTAGGTAGGGAAATACTCTCATAGAGGCAGGAGGAGGGGGGAAGAGATAGGAGGACGCCAGAGGGGAAATAGGGAAAGAGAATAACATTTTAAATGTAAGTAAAGAAATATTCAATTAAAAAAAGAAAAAAGGAAATATTGCAGATAAAACCATTAGTATATTGTCATTCAAAATACGTGTCCTTTGATAACTGTTACACAGTTGGAATATGGTGGCATTTACTGCCTTTGTATTTAAATATTGTAGTTGGCTAGAGTTTTACTTGCTATCTTCCTTCTGACCTATTGAACTACTTCTATTCTACATTGACTTTTATTCCTTCCTGTCACTCCTTCTTCTGAACTGTCATTTTCACAGTGACATAATCAGAGGGATGCACCTCAAAATTGATCCTTTATTCTTCCATCTCAGTTGCTCTTGAGATATTCAGAGGGTGTCTCTTTGGTTATGGCTCCTCGACTACTTGTTTGTACAGTTATTTTTCCCTAAAAATTTTCTGTAATGTTCATTGATGTTTTTATTTTTGTCCCTAATGGTGTAAAATTCTACTTCTGTAGTCAACTATTAGCAGTTTCAAAAATGGAAATGAAAGGTTGAAGATATCTAAAAGAGATTCTTTCTCTAGCACATACCACATAGCTTTATCAAAAGGCTATAGTGATAATTTTACAAACAAATACAAATCTTAAAAAAAAAGAATAGGAATTTACAAGACTTACCTAGTTTTCACTAACAACATCTTATATGAATTTAATTCTGACTATTCTTTACCCTAAATCTTTTATGGCAGCTTTTGGATTCCCAGAGTTATAGATTGCTGAAAACCCTTAGGATTTCACAGCCTAGAGGAAAGGACCCATAGGACAATTAAAACTCTATGTTGATAAATTGGATATTTTAAAATATGATGGAGAAAAAGTTATTGTTGACTATGTTGCCATGGTGATAAATGAATCAATCATAATTATTTCTCTCTTATCTATTTTATTAGATAATCTAATAAAACAGGTACATATATGCTTTGCCTATTCATGTATATAAATATACATATTTCCCCAGGTTGATATTTCAGTTTGTTGTCCCTCCAAGTATACTTTACAGTTTTTCAATATTTTTGTCTCATTATGTGAACTGTATTAATTAGATCATTGGGATCTTTTACTGACTGTCTACCTAATGACTTTATCCAGGCGTGTCACTGTCCAGGAGCAAAGTGAAGGATGGACTCCTTGCTTGAACACAGGGCATAGCTGGCTGTTGTCCTGGACTTTGATAATGGCTCTGACAGCTCAGCCTCTTACAAGGCTCTTTCTTCTAACCCATAACACTTTTTTCTCTGGACTTTTAAAGATGGAGGTCATAGGAACTATCAGTGGATAAGTCTCATAATTATGACAGAATTCTTTTAAGAACTCACTACAAGATAGAAATTGCTAATTTTCTTTTGAAGATTTTTATTTGTATTATAATTTTTATTTTTGAAAATTTCATAATAACATATGATTATATTCATCCTCCAATTTCATTCCTACACCCATTCCAACATGCCCCTCAACCTATGCCGGTCTCAACCTTTTGTCTTTTTTTTTTAGAACCCACTAATTTAATTAATGCTGTGTGTAGGTGAATGGGTGTGTGATCCTCACCTTAACACAAGGAATTTGTCAGTGGGAATACCCTCAGAAAAAATGCCTTTTCTCCCTCCAGCTAGTAGCTTCTTATAAAGAGTAGGGACCTGAAAAGCAACTTATCTATCTAAGCTGAAAGGTTGACATAATCTTGAAGAGATCTTATGCTAAGAACTACAACTACTGAGAGCTCAAGAGTATATCTCTCTTATACACAGAGGCCCCCATTTGCCTTATCCATCTACATCCTATACCTCTTACCTTCCTTCTGCTTCCTCTTCTACAACGTTCCTGAGCCTTCGCAGGGTAGTTGGTTGTGAAAATGATGTCCCATTTCCATCTGAGGATGCAGAATCCATTGAAGTTCTAAGAATAAAAGACAATGTCTCTGTAACAGCTTTTTACAAAAACTTATATAAATGAATTTATTTATTTGGTCTTATAGTACTGTTTGGTCTATAAGTGATTACATTCCTATAGTATCCTTAGCATTCTATAGTAACTGCAAAGTCTTCTTGATGAGAGAATAAGACTATGCTTATTGTTAGGGAACATGCTAATTTAGTAAAGTAGTGAATATAGATTCTTCTCTAGTACCCGTGAATTCATTAGCACTTATTAGCTAAGTTTCCAGAACAGGCATGTTTTGTCATGTGTTAAACAAGTCTTATATCCAGTTAGAGAGTTGTTGGTTACTGCCAAGGTATGAATGCAACTCCTGTACTCTCAGAGTTATCATACTATGCTGATTAAAATATAGAGTTATGGACCCAGTTCCATTGGTTATATTTATAAAACACTTCCACACCTAAGGCTTGGGGAGCATTGTAGAAGAGGGGGTGAATGATTCTAAGAGCCAGAGACATATCATGTAGATTATTGTGAGACTGTATCTTTTACAAACATCAGGCAGATCCTGGTAAGTGTTGTGGAAGAGTAAGGGAGAGAAGTAAAGAAGTCAGAGGAATCAGAGACATCACAAAAAGACCAAAAGAGTCAACTAACTTAAGGACCATAGGGGTTCACAGAGCCTGGGTCACAGAGCAGGACCTAGACCAGTACATATTTGTTCCAAATGTGTAGCTTGGTGCTCATGTGGTTTTGCTAACAAGTGGAATGGGGGCTATCTTGGGGGCTGCCATTGGATACCTTCCCCCACTACTTTTTAGACTGTCTGGTTGGGCCTCAGTAGAGGAGGATGTGCCTAGACATGCTGGGATTAAATGCTCCAGGGTGGAGTGGTACCCAAGGGGGACTTCTCTTCTCTGAGAAGAAGGGGAAAAGGCATTGGGGGATTGATTTATGAGGTTGGAACTGGTAAGAGAGAGGGAGAGGGCTGTAATTGAGACATAAAGTGAATTTAAATAAATAAATAAATAAAATTGAGATGTAGCTTATCATCAGTAACACACACACACACACACACACACACATACACATGGAATGTCAGAAGTGTCACCCATAAAGTCTCACTAACATGACTATCAAAACATGAACTGAACAAGGATGACACCGATGGACATACTAAAGTCGACAGTGAGATGTTCTTAGGGCCTCATCTCTATACAAAGAACTATAGAAAACTGAGGAAACGGAATTGGGGGAATGAGTCTGCTTCAGAAAGAACATACCAATCAAGTGAATGGGCTTTTAAAGATTTTCATTTTAGTAAAGCCTATGTTTTTTAAAAGGAGGTCTATCTATGAGATATAAAAAAAAAATCATCATGCATGCCTAGTAAAAACTTTTCACTGTAGCTGCTTCTGGGTCCCCTGCACTCCCATCAGTAACTTTGTGCCAATTGTCTCTAATCCAGACTTATGGTTCTCCGGTGTGAATTTTGAAATCGAACTTTGTTTTATCATTGGATTCACATGAAGAGGGGATATACATTCCTTAGTCCTTCTTCCCCAAGGACTTTATTTTCACATAACGGAAAATAAATTCATTAGTTAAGACTATTATGACTTGTGGTATTAAGAATATATAACAGAGGATGGCATTGTCAGACATCAATGGGAAAAGAGGTCCTTGATCCTGGGAAGGCTCAATGTCCCAGTGTAGGGAAAAGTTAGGATAGGAAGGCTGGAGTGGGTGGGTGGGTGGTAGAACATCTTCATAGAATCAGGAGGATGGGCAGTATCCAGAGGGGACACCAGGAAAGGGAATAACACTTGAAACATTAATAAATAAAACATAGAAACATACTACAAAAGGTCTGAGCTCTGAGCTTACCCTGTGCCACAGCTCTCTGTGCCCAGATCCAACTGGGAGAGAGCTGGTTTCCCAGGAATGCTGACAGATAGACTTATAGGAGGGTAAAGCCACTGTCAGAGAGAGCAAGACAAGCTAACACCAGCGATAACCAGATTGCAAGAGGCAAGTGGAAGAAATTAAGCAATAGAAACCAAAGCCACTTGGCATCTTCAGAACCCAGTTCCCCCACCACAGCAAGCCCTGGATACCCCAACACAACGGAAACGCAAGATACTGATTTAAAATCACATCTCATGATAATGTTAGATGACTTCAAAAAGGACATAAATAACTTTCATTTTAGCCTGTGCCCAGAGCTGACCCAGTCCCACAGCTCTCTGTACCCAAATCCCATGGGGAAGAGAACTGGTCCCTCAGAAGTGCAGACAATCCTGAGAGCTCAGAGGAGACTACCACTTTTGCTCACATTCCTGACCAAAGAGGAACCTGCCCAGAGCCCTCTGAAAACAGGAACCTAGGAACAGTCAGGGGGAAGATATTTCCAGTCTTAGCCTGCACCCAAAACTGAAAGCCAGTCACCAGGAGCACTGACACACCTGAGAGCAGAGGTAAGACTACCATTTCTCCTCTGAGGGACCCCACTGGAGCTCTCAGGACACACAAACCCAGGAGCAGTCTGGGACAGGACCCTTTTGGTTTCTGTCTGTGCCTGGAGCTAAACTGGCCCCACAGCTCTCTGTACCCAGATCCAACTGAAAGAAGACAGGTCTACAAGAGTGCTGACACAAAGACTTACAGGAGGGTGAAGTCACTGTTAGAGACAGCAAGACCAGCTACCACAGGTGGCGAGACAACCAGGTGGCAAGAGGCAAGCACAGGAACCTAAACAACAGAAACCAAATCTACTTGGCATCATCAGAGCCCAGTTCTCCAAGCAAAGAAAATACTGGATATCCAAACACACCGGAAAAGCAAGATTTGGATTTAAAAATCACATCTCATGATGAGGATAGAGAACTTTAAGAAGCACACAAATAATTCTCTTAAAAAAATACAGGACAACACAGGTAAACAAGTAGAAGCTCTTAAAGAGGAAACACAAGAATCCCTTAAAGAATTACAGGAATACCAACCAAACAGATGAAGAAATTGAACAAAACCATCCAGGATCCAACAATGGAAATAGAAACAATAAAGAAATCACAAAGGGAGACAGCTGTGGAGATAGAAAACCTAGGAAAGAGATCAGGAGTCATAGACTCAAGCATCACCAAAAGAATATAGGAGATAGAAGAGAGAATCTCAGGGGCAGATGACACTATAGAAGGCATTAACACAACTGTCAAAGAAAATGTAAAATGTAAAAAGCTCCTAACTCAACACATCTAGGAAAGTCAGGGCATAATGAGAAGATCAAACCTAAGGATAAAACGTATAGAAGAGAGTGAAGATTCCCAACTTAAAATTGCAAAACTTCTGTAAGGCAAAGGACACTGTCATTAGGCCAAAATGGCCACCATAGATTGGTGAAGGATCTTTACCAATCCTACATCTGATAGAGGGCTAATATCCAATATATACTAAGAACTCAAGAAGGTAGACTTCAGAGAGCCAAATAACCCTATTAAAATGGACTACAGAGCTAACCAAAGAATTCTCAACTGAGGAATATCCAATGGTTGAGAAACACCTAAAGAGATGTTCAACATCCTTAGTCGTCAGGGAAATCCTATTCAAAACACTCCTAAGATTCTACCTCACACCTTCAGAATGGCCAAAAACTCAATTGACAACAGATGCTGGCAAGGATGTAGAGAAATAGGAACACTCCTCCATTGTTGGAAGAATTGCACACTGGTACAACTACTCTGGATATCAGTTTGGAGGTTCCTCAGAAAATCTGACATTGTACTCTTTGAGGACTCAGCTCTACTACTCATGGACTTACACCCAAAAGATGTTCCAACATATAACAAGGACTCATGCTCCTTAATGTTCATAGCACCCTTACTTATAATAGCCTGAAGCTGGAAAGAACCCAGATGTCCTTCAACCGAAGAATGGATACAGAAAGTGTGGTACATTTACAAAATGGAATACTACTCAGCTATTAAAAACAATAACTTCATGAAATTCTTAGGTAACTGGATGGAGCAAGAAATTCTCATTCTGAGTGAGGCATCCCAATCACAAAAGAACACACATGTTATACACTCACTGATAAGTGGATATTAGCACAAAAGCTCAGAATACCCAAGATACAATTCACAAACCACATGAAGCTCAAGAAGAAGGAAGACCAAAGTATGGATTCTTCAGACCTTTTTAGAAGGGGGAACAAAAATACTCATAGGAAGAAATACAGGGACAACCTGTAGAGCAGAGACTAAAGGGAAGCCATCCAGAGACTGCCCCACCTGGAGGATCCATCCTATATGCAGCCACCAAACCCAGACAATACTGTGGATGCTAAGAAGTGCATGCTTATGGAGCCTGGTATAGCTGTCACCTGAAAGGCTTTACCAGAGCTTAACAAAGACTGAGGCAGATGCTTGCAGCCAACCATTGAACTGAGAGAGGGGGGTCTCCAATAGAGTTAGAGAAAGGACTGAAGGAGCTGCAGGGGTTTGCAACACCACAAGAACAACAATATTAACCAACCAGACTCCCCAGACCTCTCCAGGACTAAACCTCTATCCTGAGGGAACACAGGATGGACCTGTGGCTCCATCTGCATATGTAGCAGAGGATGGCCATAGGGCATCAATGGTAGGAGTGACCTTTGGTTCAGTCAAGGCTTGATGCCCCATTGTAGGGGAATGTCAGGGCACGGAGATAGGAAGGAGTGAGTGGGTAGGTGATGGAGCATGTTCGTAGAAGGAGGGTGGGGGATGGGATACCAGGTTTCTGGAGAGGAAACCTGAAAAGTGAATAATATTTAAAATGTAAATAAAAAATCCAATAAAAGAAAAAATCCAATAAAAAGAAATAAATTGTATAGAAAAAAAGATGGAAATTGTAGTCAAGATGGGTTAATGTAAAAAAAACATAAGAGGGATTGATTGATATTTATAGAAAGAGTAATATGTGTGTGGGTGGATGTATTCACAATGGAAAAAAGAAAACTAGAGAAGTTTTTCAAATTGTGAAGGTTTGGGTAAGATATCTAAGAACGTGGCCATTCGGTTGTTCTGATTAAGATGATAATTCTTTATCTGAGATAGGCTGATGGAGAGAATGAGCAAGAAAACGGAGTGAGACAGCACCTAACAGTGTGCACTCTCACTGCTAAATCCTTTGGAACGTAGGATTAGAAAAAAAAAGGCCATTGATTCGGAGGAGTTTGCACATATATATCCTGTTGTAGGTATTCCTAAGGACATGCATTTATAAATAATCAAATATCTACAAGTATAAATGAGGGTACCCTCAGAAATATACGCATTTATTTGAATTCACTAAAACAATACAGAATGTGTAGAGATTGCATTTGAGTACAATGGGAAGATACCCCATAGACTATTTTTCTTTATCTCATTAAATAAAATTAAACCAACATCTTCAACACATTTGATTAATTGTCCTGCTTGTAATTTCCCTAAGCTGCAAAACCATGAGGAATTCCATGAATAAAAAACCTCTGGGATCGAATAGCTGTTATAAAGATCTGGAAGCAGCTGACTTGAATGCTAGAATGAAGTGTCTGCTGAAAATTTGGTAAGTTGTATTCTACAGGTATAAGCGACAGGTGTAGTTTGTTTTCTTCCGATAGTCACTCAAGAGATATCTGCTTTATGTTACAGGTGGGAATCTATGAAACCACATTTTTCCTACCTATACATTATTGTTTAGCAATGTATGAAACCTCTGAGGGCAAAATCAAGAGTTTACCTTCTCTTCTATTTCTTAAGGGACGAGAGAAAAACCTGAGCTAAATAATTCACTCCTAAGTAAAAGAGTGTCCATTGAGTAGAACTTCACAAAGCTTTGAGCTGTTGTGAATACCTTACAAGCCCTCTGGGTGATAGACAGAAAGGGGTGAGAATGAGACAATAAGAAGTCTCAAATATTTCAGTTCATATTTTCCAACAATGTGAGATGGTTAGGTACTTTGTGAAGGAATGTCTGACAGCAGATTGCTATGACTGCAAGGTTTCGAAGCTTTCTAGCTCAGATTGTCTAGAAGAACATCTCTAAGAAAAGAAACATTAACCTTTAACACAAAGTTACTGAGAAGCTTCACTCATCTCTATTACTGAATAACAAACACTATAAATCTCTCTCTCTCTCTCTCTCTCTCTCTCTCTCTCTCTCTCTCTCTGTGTGTGTGTGTGTGTGTGTGTGTGTGTGTGTGTGTGTGTGTGTGTGTATTGTGGTTCTAAATATTTTCTCTGGTGGAAATCTAATGAACTCAGGAATCAAGAAATTTGAACCTAAAAAACTTCCTCATTAGTTTGAAATAAGAAAGGTTAAACTAATGGACTCAAGAAAGCATGAATGGTGCATGTTTATGAATAATTTTCATGCAAGAAAGTTTGGAGAAACAGAGGAAAAAGTGAAATGAAAGGGACAGTTATATAGTTTTTCAATTGTTTTTGTAATATTAAATACTCTTTCTTTAATTATGTTCCATGGTGCTCAATAATATCAAATTCTTCCATGTAATTACTATTATTATTAGTCATTAGGATACTTGATATTCTTAAAAATGTTTCTGTTTATTTTAACTACCAACCAACCTGTAACTTCTACTATATCACATAGGGCATGTACATTACAGGAAGACAATTGAATATCTAAAGAATTAAGTTACTTCAAAAGTTTACCAGTACACCCACATTTTTCTGATTCTAAACTCCAAACTATGGTTTATTTTGCCTCTCAGAATTATTATATAAACATCAACAAAACACCTTTGTGTGAACATGCATTGGTTTATTTAACATTTATATCACTCTGACATACTTTGCTGCTGTTCTCATATCAGTGGTCAATACTGCATTTTTTTCACAGTATCACATTGAGATAACAAAGATTGGAGAGCTTTGACTTTATCAGATACCAGAGAGTACTCATATTCTCCAAATTGGAAGAACACTGATTTATTGAATATTTTCCATGTTTTGACCCCTAGAGTAAATAGTACACTGTAAGTTTTACCATATCCTAATTAACAGTTGCAACTCATGTACTTGCTTTGGACGTGTATTAAACCTGATAAAGCTGGTGGTGAGCATGGTGAGGAACTTAGATACATTCTATTTTCAGTTCACAATTTCAGATCGCTATCCCATTGTGACCACATGTCATGTTGAAGATAAATCCCAAAATCTCTATATGCTGAACGACAATTTGCTGCCCTAATGGGAAGTGCATCCTTCATACATCAGTACTTTCAGTGGGCTGAAGGTGAATACAATTGCTATCCATCTGGTTTTCTTTTTTCTGTCTGTGAAGACCACATGATGATCAGACATTATTAGGTCAAGAAATGTGAGACATACTTTTGGGATAAATTCCACAATTCATTTCACCAGAGAGTGGGTTTGGTTGATGTTCAAGCCTAAGGTTTCCCAGTGTGACCTTGAACTTGTGATGTAGCTGAGAATGGACTTACCTTTCTCCTTGTAAGCATCTCCTAAGTGCCATGCTCTTCTGGACATGGCACTCTGTTTAGTGGGAACAAATAGTAAACTTGATGATTTTCTCTCTTTTTTTTTTAAATTGAAAAATGTGCTTGCTATAAAGTTCATGCTGACCAATGCATGAATTTCTTGTGTCAATATTTTAAAGTTTGAGGGCAGAACATTTGCTACTACATTTGTTCAGATTTAAAAAAATATGAATTAGTACAACTTTTATGAATGTTAATAAAAACTCCACTGTCATCTGAGGTAACTCGATTTCTACTGTTCTTCATATACATTCTATGCTGGTCAGATCTGCCACAATTCTCACCATCTTTCACCTTCCTTTTGATTTCTCCCTTCTATGACAGGGTAATTTTTAAAAGGTTTTGCCTAGAAATATCCTTTCCCACAGGCAACTTTCCACACTCTGTACACATTGAAACATGCTTTGCTTTTGTGTAAAGAATGTGATCACACATTAAAATATTATCCTCATTGTTTTTACCAGAGTCTATAATTTGACATCTCACGTCAAATATGACAGTGATTTTAATAGATTTATTTACATTTATTTACAAAGATTTCATTTACCTCAGTATATAGAGGCCTATTCCTAGTTTCTGTTTTTTCTCCTTGGTACCTAGATTAATTGGAATCCAGCAATTCTTTTAGATGAGCAGCTTTGGACAGAGATGATATGTTCTTGAAGAAAGAGTTTTGAGTCATGGTTCTATCTAAGGATCTATGTATTTATAAATAATCAATTTGGAAATTAAAGGAAACATTTATTTTATAAGATTATTTTAATACATTGATGGAATACTTTTTAGAATAGAATTTCTGACATATTCAATGTTTAATAAATATACTCTACTAAATACTGCATAGGTTAAAATTTTCTTTTATCATGCAAGATGTGTCAGCAAAATTATCTATTGGACAAAATTTTCATTAGTAAATTTGATTCTATTTACATGATTTTAAATTATGTAATGAGTTGAGGAAACAAAAACATGGATACTCTGTCTCTGTCTTTGTCTGTGTGTATGTGGTTGTGTGTTGTATGTGTTTGTTCTTGTGTTTATATGAATGCATATGCAGTGGAATGTGGATAGGAGAGGTTCTTTATGAACAGGGTTTTTCACTGTTATATGAACTAACTTAACAAGGCTAACAGTCCAATAAATTAAAAAGAATCCTCTGTCTTTGCATACCTAACATTGTTATTACAGTCGTGTGTTACTGTGACTAGAATGAAAGCTGAAATCTGAACCTGGGTCTTCATTCTTGTATGACAAATAATTTATTGAGTTAGTCATCCATCCAAGTTGAGGGTAGATATTTTTGTTACAAAATTTACATCTAATGTTATAAATAAGATCTATCTCTAAATAATATAATAACAGTTGAAAAGAAATCCAAAGAATACATTTGTCTGAATTTACTTGGTGCACAGAAAATGAAAGTATATTATCATCAGAATTTTTGGGCTTACTTCCAACAAAATTATAAGGTTATTCAATCAAATGAATTATGCTCTGAGTTCTATTCTATACTTGATAAGTATAAATGCAGCACAAACTCTGATACTTAATAAATGTTACTTTGCAAATGTCAAGTTTTTTATATTATAAACTCACATACAACATAAGAATAGAGAATCATTTTAAATATTAAAATTTTTATTCCTATTTTTTAATTAAACAACATGATTGTAAATTCACAAAAAATTTTATCAATTATATTTTCATGACATTTATTCATTCAATTTTATTATTTATTTAGTACAGTAATTTAACTTGAAACTTCATTTTCTAACCCCTTAAGTTACATTTCTTACAGCTATGGATCATAATAACACTGTTAGTGAGTTCATCATGCTGGGATTCACAACAGATCCTGTGATGCAGAAGGTCCTGTTTGCAGTGTTTCTTATTGTGTACACATTGACTTTGATAGGAAATTGTTCCCTCATTATGTTAATCTGCAATGACTCTAGGCTCCACACACCCATGTACTTCTTCATCGGAAACCTATCATTCCTGGACCTTGGATTGTCTTCTGTCTACACACCTAAGATCCTAGCAACCTGCATCTCTGAAGACAAGAGCATCTCCTTCGCTGGTTGCGTGACTCAGTTCTTCTTCTCAGCTGCACTGGACTATACCGAGTGTTACCTTTTGGCTGCCATGGCTTATGACCGCTATGTGGCTATCTCAAAGCCACTGCTTTATTCACAAGCCATGTCTTTAAAGCTGTGTGTGTTTTTTGTGGCAGCCTCATATCTGGGTGGTTTCATTAACTCTGTGATCATCACCAAAGACACATTTGCCTTGACTTTCTGCAGTGACAATGTGATTGATGACTTTTTCTGTGATATCCCACCTCTGGTGAAGCTCGCGTGTGGCAAGAAGGACAGCTTTCAGTCTGTGTTACTCTTTCTCTTGACTTCCAATGTCATCATCCCCATTGTGTTCATCCTGGCCACCTATCTCTTCATCATTGCCACTATCTTGAGGATCCGCTCCACTCAGGGCCGCCTCAAGGCTTTCTCCACCTGTTCCTCCCACCTTATTTCTGTGACCTTGTACTATGGCTCCATCCTCTACATCTATGCTCGGCCCAGGTCCAGCTACTCTTTAGATAGAGACAAAATTGTTTCAACCTTTTACACAGTGGTTTTCCCCATGCTGAATCCCCTGATCTATAGTCTCAGGAATAAGGATGTGAAAGAGGCCCTGAATAAACTCCTCAAGTAAATCCAGATTATTTCTTTATAGTATATGAAGAACAGAAATATTTAATCAGGTTACTTAAGTTTCAAGAAAAGATGCCAGTTATCCTAGTGGTATAAAGAAATAAAAAGAAAAACTCCATGTGTGTCCAAGGTTTCATGGTTTATATACAAACAGTTCAAGCCAGCTTACCATAAAGATACATGTACACTCATGTTTATTTTAGGAATATTAACAATATATAGGCTGTGGAATCATTTCTGGTGTCTGTCAACATAATGGAAAAATGTGGAATGTATACAAGGGATCATTATGACCAATCACAATAGTAGTAGTGGTGGAGCAGGCAACATATAACTGGCCACTTACAAGTCCCTACTGCCAGATCTTTTCAAATTCTTGGTATAATGATAGATAAAAATTTTACTTATCTCTTTTAAGTCAGACTCATTATTTGCATAAAGCTGGACTTGCAATCTTATTTTTACTTTTCTATTAGCAGAACTTTCTCTGATCCACCAATGGTATAAATAATGACACAGGCTGCTAATAATCTTTAAAGCTTAGGCCTTTTGTGAGGACAATCACCCAGCTAGCTAATCTATCTTAACCTGACAATCTAAGCTATGATCCACACCATGGCTCAGTCTGTACCTCTCTGCTCTGCTCTGGTCCATGCCTGTTCCTCTTGGTGTTCACTCTCAATTCACCATTGCCTGCTTTCATTTCCCTACCTCTTCTGCTTGGAAGTTTCACCCTCTTCCTGATAAGCTATTGGCCATCAGATTTTTATTACAACCAATCAGTAGCAAGACAACCTTTGATGCAATTCGGGATTGTTTTTAGGCAGGTGAGGAAGGATGAATATTTACAAAATAAATAATCCAGTGATGGGCAATACAAAAGGGCAATACAGAATGTGATGAAAGGATATCCCGATACCTCGCAACTATAGGAATTATAAGCATAAAGACCCCATTTTTATAGTTCACACTAACATGTTAATATTCCATTCCACAGCATTGACTCTTCAGCCTTGACTCCATTTGCATTTGATGCTCTAACATCACTGGCCATGTGGGTGGGATATGCCTTGGCTTATGTGTTCAATTTTTAAGTTCACTTTTGCTATTTAATAGTCTATCAGTAAGAGTCCTTCTTGGATGCTACTGTTCTACTGCAATTGGCAAGTTAAGGAAGATTTAATAATGTACAAAACATGGGAAGAGAACATGGTAAGTGGAGAATATAATGGAGTTGAGTAATGTTTTTGCCATAGAATTTGACTATATCTAGGCCGAAAAGGAGGAGGGAAGAAGAGAGAAAGGAGGAAGGTAGGGGAAAAGAGGAGGAAGAGAAAGAAGGGAGGAAGAGGAGAATGAGGAGGATGAAGAGGATGATATGAAAGAAAGGGAAAAGGTGGGAGAGATTAGCAAGGACAACTGTGAAGAGCTTTGCATCCAGGGAAATTGTTATCTTTCAATGACTCTGTCTGAGGTCCTGGGTATAAGAAACCTCACCTCTATTCATTATTTCCTAGATATTTACACATTTAATTGGTACATGCTTGTAGATTGTTCTCTAAATGTACTGAGCAGATTGCTATTGATTTAGAGGAAATGAAGAAGCCAGAACTGTGCAGAAATATATGTATTATTCCATTTAAGAATATTCAAATGCCTACACTGAGCCATATGCGAGTGAATTTAAGCATGAAAATCTTTTGAAAGCCAGGAAAACCGCACAGATTGTGGGAAAATGTGACTGAATACATCCATCAGTAGAGAATCAGTATCTAAATAATACTTTCCTGAGTCTTACTGATATTGATCCAACTTCAATGCAAAGCTTTGCTTAATTGCTTTGTTGTTCCCCAAGCAAATAAGTTGCAAGATATTTCATATTTGATTCTCTTGGGATTAAATATCTAATATAAAGATCCTAGAGCTAGCTGGTTGAATTTTGGAGAGTAGAAGGCATTTTCTTTAAATTCGATAAGTAGTATAGTGACATTGTGTATATCACAGAGTTTTATAAATTTTATTCTGCTTTCATAATTACTTAAAAATTGTTTGTTTTCTGCACAAGGGGAACTGCAAACTCTTCTTTTTATATGTCCCCATCATTCTCAAGGAGTTTTTAACTTCGTGAATGGTAAGACATTTAATTTCTTCTATAGGTGGTGCTATAGGTTAATTTATATGAGAGGATGATATAAAAAACTATAATTAACTTTAGTATGATATGATTATTCATCAAGAATCACTTAGCATGTAACTTAGCTGCATAAACTGTCTCAAGGGCTCCACGAAGCAACCGATTGGTGTTTCTGAACTCAGATTCTGAGGAAATTTTAAAATATTTAAATTTCTTCCAATTTATTTTTGTTCCTCAGAAAGCAAAAAGACACAAATGGTTTTGAAAGATGCTAGAAACAGATAGCTCTGTCAGGCTTGTCAGAGCCTTTCAATAAGGTTGGCCATAGGAGAGTTCCTTTCTTCCATTCTTTCCTTTGTTCCTCCTTTTGTCCTTCTCTCCCTTCCTTCTTCCTGCCTTCTTATTTTTCCACTTCAGGTGCTAGGATTGTAGGCATGTGCCACCCTCAGCTGTCAGTATCTCTTGACTTAAAGGAAAATTTTAGCATATGACCTGATGTTATTTATGAACCTGTAAGAAAAACTCCATTAAATACTTGAACTGTTTGTGTGGTGGTTTTTAACTTTTTTTTATTGCAAGGTTTAAATCTAGATTGTTGACATTCGCAAAGTAATTGCCTCTTACCATGATTCACAATTTTATGTATAAACCAATTGAATATATAAGAGGAATAAGCTATAAAAGAAGAGGGTGGATCATAATTATTCAAAAATTGAAGTTGTAAATAAAAGGCAGGTGGACCATTGGAGTATAGGACTAAGTTGAAAGAATAGTAATGAAGGAAGAAATGGAAAAAAACAATATTGACTCTTGAATACTTGTTATAATATTAGTTTTATATTAAATTATGGCCTGAACCAACACATTAGCTTCTCAATACATAATATCTATGATATATCTGGTTTTTTAAATATGTGTCTATTAAAATAGTCATAATTTTATAGGAAATACATTGATACAGAGAATTGCTTTATATTACAGATTAGGAAATTGCTTCTCATGAGGATTAATTAGGTTTCCAATGGTGACCAAGCTGTACAGAGATAAGTACAGAATTCTACCTAAATCTTTCTGACAACACATGCCTGAATAAGGAGAATTTGCTGCTTCCAAAAAATATGTAACCACTTATAAAACATTTTTCATGCACGTTTGAGCTTATTTAATATTAACAAGTCTATAAAATGAGACTTCTGCCTTCCCTGTAGTAATGGACTATTTTACCAGATTTCTTCAATATTATATGGAGTCTGTTTTCATTAGAATGTCTCCAGCAAGTAGAGTGAGAAGAGATTCCATGAATCACTACTTAGTGAATTGTACTATCTTGAGGTGAGACTCGGAGAGTGTTTATTGCCTGTGTCAGTTTCAGCCTATGCCTTTGAATTAGTGACTGCTAATGAATTTCTTTCTTGTGCTGATTCTACTAGTAAACAGTTCAGATTTTTGTTTGGTTTTATGTGCTTTTATTTATTTTTATGTCACTTCATAATATTTTATTCACTGACAATTTCATATGATACATACAAAGTATATTGATGATATATACCTCAATTTTACTCCTCCCTCTTACCTTAAATCTTCCATCCATATATAATCCTCCCACTTCATGTCACTTATAAAATAACACTGAGTCCACTCAAAACTGATTACATGTGCTCAGGTATGGTTCTACCCACTGAAGCATGGGCGACCTAACAAAGACACATTCTTGAAGAAAACGGTCTTTCCCAGAAGTCATCAGCTACCTTTAGTTCTTCTTCTAGGGCTTATTAAGATCAACTAATGGCTTTTCATCTTTTTTATGATTTTAATTTATTTTTATACAGTGTCCTTGATCATATTTCCCTTAGACAACTCCTGCTTGATTCTCTATATTTCTCTGAATACACAATGACATATTTATTCCCTCACTACAAAAAAAAAACAAACAAAATATAAATGAAAATCAAAGCAAATCAAAACCACTGAGACAATAAAGTTTATGGTATAACTTATAGCAGGTCTGGGTGGCAGGTGATGACCACTTTCAGTGTACAAGTGAGACCACTGAAGCCTGTTGACTGAGAGCTGGAGAAATAATCTGGGATTTGGACATATCTTTGTGTTTCCCTGATTGGTCTGGTTTTCCCAGTCTCATTTCAGTCTACTCTAAAGTAGAAAAATAATTCTGCCATCTGAATTCTGTAGCTACTCTTTGGACTTTCTTTTATCAATTTCTGAAGAACACAGAACACTCATAAGTTTGGTTATGGCAATGAATATGCATTTATGGCTATACGTGACTAGATTGTGTATTTTTCTAGAATCTATCTATTCAGAATTTGATTTAATTTTTTCATGAGTCCATTCATCATCTCAAGAAACACAATTCATGTGATAGGCACAGATTTGAGCAGTATCAGTAAGCAAAGTAGATAATTAGGCAGTTTGATGAATGTTCTACAGAATAAGAAAAAAAGTAGAAAAAACAGAAAAATGGCAAAACATTTGGGTGTGCAGGTAGGTGTAGAGTTGAAGAGTTTGATTATGGGATCATTATTGAGAGGGTCATACTTGTGAGCAACCAAAATGGATAAAATAAATTTCTAAGAAGAATCGGCAGCCAGTGAAAATATATTGTCTTTTAAAGTTTTGAGTCACAGATACAATAAGTCTGTAAATAAGTGTACCTAATTCCATGCATCGAATACAGCAAAAAAAATTCTCTGAGAACTTAATTTCAGTGTTCCTCTTTTACTTTGCTAGATTATGTGCTACATGTCCAAGAGAAGGGTGGACAGGCCTCAGAGATCTGAACATAGGGTTATTTGCTCATCTCAAAGAATTTAGAAAAATCAAGAACCCTTAAAATATGGTAGAGTGATTTTCATGACTCAAAAGTATTGGGGTAATTTACCATAGCAGAAGGAGCAAACTGAATGCTTAGAGTCTGCCAGGTTTAGTATTCTCATCGCTGACTCAGTATTAACTTGTGACCTGAGGAGTCTTCCAGATTCTTCAGTAGATTCTAATTTTGGGGGTTCATAGCATCTCATGGGACTTGGGTAGGACACGTAAGAACACACTTTTCTAGCACTTAAATTTTAGTATTATTTTCCTCCAGCACTAGGAGATTTCTGCAGCCACAGATCAACATAGAAATAACATGGCTGAATTTGCTTTTAAGTACAAAGTACTTGGCATACACTAAGAATTCAAAACACATTGTAAATGTTTTTGGAAGATGACTTACACATGTCCATTGCTGTGACCAAAGGAAGGCTTACAGGCAGCTGAGTTGTGCAAGACAGGTGGGACTATAATCCCTATAAATCAAAGATGGTGCTTTTAATTTGTTTTTCTCCTATAAATTCCATAATGGAGATATGGACATCTGGATGCAAGTGAGACCTTGACATTCCATATTTGCATTATATAATATAGTTTAGGTTCTCTCTTTGAACAATCTTAAGTAAAAGTCCTATTCCTTTGTTGATATCTGCACTTAATTCATTTGACAGCTGTCCTTATACTTGCCGAATGAAGAAGATGTAGTCTTGATGTTCTTAGGTTGTCATAACATGATGCCATGTAGTACCGTCTTCAACAATGTATAGTTGTGTTTTCAGAGATTTACAGGTTGCCGTGTTTTCAGAGAATTTTTGTTTTTCTCTACTGAGTTATATTTCACAATTTAGAAATGTTCATCTGAAAGAGGTGGACGGAGGGAAGATAGGAACAAAAGAGGGATATAGAGAGGGGTAGAGAGGTGCAAGATATTCTTCTCATCAAATCACTTAACTGTGCAGACTAGGACATCAGCTTTATCTTCTGGAATTTCATCCATTTCCCAAATGTAGTCACATTGGATTCATCAAATGAAAAGCAGGACACAAGGATGTATTAAGTATCAACACAGTAATAATGTGTTGAAATAAGGTATCTCAAATATCAAGCCTGGCTTAGGGCACACATTTCTTCTGCCTCTTTTCAAACTCCAACCAGTTATTAATAAATTAATTTATTTTTATATGCATTTGAAAATGCTCATGTGAGTGAGGGTACATTGTGGGAAGGTGTGCATGTGTACATGTGTGTATGTGTGGAGCTCAGAGTGCAACTTTTGGTATTTTTCCTCAGGAGCCCTCTAGCTTGTATTTTTTTCCCAATTGTCTCTCATTGGCCTAGAATCCACAAGTAGGCTATGCAGGGGCCAATGAACGAGAGGGATGTTTGAGCATTGGTCTCTTTAGTACTGGCATCAAAAACGTATACTACAGTGTCCGGTTTATTCTTTAAGGTGATATCTTGGTATTAACCTAAGCTTTTCATGTTTGCAAGGCAAGCACTTTAGCAAATGAGATACTCCCCAGTATTTTGGTAATAATTTTATAATTGTGAAATAAACCAAGTCTATTTAATCAAAATATTTGTCATTTAATTGAGTGATAATAAATTATGACTGACTCCATGATATTGTTTTCTATTTTTCTTTTTTTGGAAAATAGTTACATTTTCATAAAATATACGATGAGTAGTGTTTACACTCCCTCAACTCCTCTGAGATTTTTCCTCCTTTTCCATCTGAATACATATCTTTTGGGTTTACTTACTATATTTGAAATTTTATTTATTGAATGTAATGTTGATATTAAGCATAATGGATCAAGCTAAATTCTAGTTTTATCTAGTCCTAGGGGAGATTTCCTAGTGGAATGGAACAGTATAATGATACAGAGACTGAGTTGATCTTGCTGGGATTCACAACAGACTCTATCATGGAGCTGGTCCTGTTTGCTATTTTCCTTGCTGTGTATGCATTAACTGTGTTGGAAACAGCACCCTCATTGTGTTGATCAGCAATGACTCCAGGCTCCACACGCCCATGTATTTCTTCATTGGAAATCTGTCTTTTCTGGATCTTGGATTGTCCACAGTCTATACACCAAAGATCTGAGTGACCTGTATCTCTGAAGATAAAAGCATCTCTTTTGCTGGCTGCGTGGCTCAGTTCTTCTTCTCTGCTGGACTTGGATATACTGAGTGTTACCTTTTGGCTGCCATGGCTTATGACCGCTATGTGGCTATCTCAAAGCCACTGCTTTATTCCCAAGCCATGTCTTTAAAGCTGTGTGCATTTTTAGTGGGAGCCTCATATCTGGGTGGTTTAATAAACTCTTTCATCATCACCAAAGACACATTTGCCTTGACTTTCTGCAGTGACAATGTAATTGATGACTTTTTCTGTGATATCCCACCTCTGGTGAAGCTCGCCTGTGGCAAGAAGGACAGCTTTCAGTCTGTGTTACTCTTTCTCTTGACTTCCAATGTAATCATCCCCATTGTGTTCATTCTGGCCACCTATCTCTTCATCATTGCCACTATCTGGAGGATCTGCTCCACTCAGGGCTGCCTCAAGGCTTTCTCCACATGTTCCTCCCACCTTATCTCTGTGACATTGTACTATGGCTCCATTCTCTACATCTATGCTCGGCCCCAGTCCAGCTATTCTTTAGATAGAGACAAAATTGTTTCAACCTTTTACACAGTGGTTTTCCCCATGTTGAATCCCCTGATCTATAGTCTCAGGAATAAGGATGTGAAAGAGGCTCTGAATAAATTGTTCAAACAATCACAATAATATTCTACAACAAAGCAAAGATGAGTTCGATTCAGAGATTACATATGTAGAAATGCTTTCCCCATTGACCCCCATTGCTTATGAATTCTTATGGTATTAGTTATCCTATTTGCATGTTTGAGGATGTTATCTATGCTTGAGAACAACAGTTCATATTATCCAAAATTTAAATATTTCACGAGGCAATATTTGAAAGCAAAATATATGTATTTGATTTCATTTCTATGTTACTCCTGACTCAAATCAAATAAACAAGAGACTTATTATCCCAAAGATTTTTCTACTATAACAAAATTATAGATTCTTTTTTCCTTGAACTAAAATTGTGTAGAGAGATTCCTGTAGAATAGAATCTTTAAGGATCGAATCTGATCTACTACAGTTTGACCTAATGCTTTCTCCCCATGTAGACCTCATCATTTTCCTGTCATAGAGTGCTATGACATTAATTCCTATTTTTTCATAAGCTTTGCAGCAGAATAGGACTAAAGTAATATCTATATTCTAAATTGTGGTTGTTCTAATTTGGAACCCCATATTCTTTAGTTTAAACAAATTAAAAATATTGAAGATGGATTAAAAACAATCACAGATGGCAAAAAGTCATAAAATAAAAATATGGTAAAATAATTTCTTTAAAAAATTGTTTATTGCTTTGTAACTGTTTTTACCCTGTACTCCCAGATAAAAATAAAATATATAAAAATATTTGTTATAGTATGTTTATTACATTAGTTCTTTTTGAATTAACATCATATTTTAATATGTTGTTAAATAAATTAAGCAGATGAATTTGAAAAACCTGTTTTTACTGAAATTTATTATAATGTATTTTACCTATAATTGCATATGCTTAATGTAAGAAACACAATGCTTTTATATACTTTACGAATATATTAACATGAAGTTGGTTAGTAAAATCATCACATTAGATACTATTTACGTTTTTTGTGAGACAATATATAATCCATTCATCCCATTTAAACAACTTAATCTTACATTTATTTAGAATGCTTTATGCTAAATATATTTAAAAATTTTCACCTTGTAAAATTTAGTTACTTTAGCTTCTCCAGTCCTGCCAAGTTCCAGGAACTATGAATATAATTTAATCTTTGTTTTATGAATTTGACCCCATACATAGATGAGTTCATGCAGTGTGTACCTTTTTGCACCCGGAGAAATTCATAAGGCATTTATTCATTTAGCTTCAGTGCTATTTGTATTGTTGAAATGTATTTACCACTTTTACTTTTTTTAATATTAACATTACTTATTTACAGATGGGTCCATTAACTTAAAATATCTAGCTTTTGTCTCAATTTTTTCTATTTCTACATATTTATTTTTTCCACTTATACTTTTATTTTTCTTGGATATTTTATGTATTTACGTTTCAAATATTATCCCTCTCCCTCCCCCACTCCCCTTCCCCTTCTTCTATGAGGATGCTCCCATTTACCACTTTTTTAAAGTGTGTGTGTGTGTGTGTGTGTGTGTGTGTGTGTGTGTGTGTGTTATGCCTTATATAAAATGCTTAGAAGACACAGGGTTTCTCTATACCTGGGCTCTTATGATTGTGCAATAAACCCAAAATTCCAGTTATCTTTCAACAATTGGATTTTATTTATACTGAACATATAACCCAAAGTTAGATTATTGGTTGTATAGTAGTTTTATTGCAATGTTTTGAGTAATCTTCACACTATTTGTTGTAATGATTATAATTTATGTTCATATCACTTTTCATGTTATTTACTATGCATGGAGAGTTGTGTCTCCTGGAAGTCAGGTAAGCTAGAAACAGCACAAAGTGAACATACCTTATAAAAGTGCCACAAAAGCCAGTATATTTTTCTTTTCTGATTTTTTATTCCTTTACTAACTGTAAATGAAAGATAAAAGATTTTGTTGACAATCGATGCACCTTAATAAATATTTTTACTCAGAGTTTCTGTACGTTTAAATAATGAATCAAGGGCAGATATAGAATAATAATCTAGAAGAGAGAGAAAAGGGGACATACATAAATAAAAGAAATAAAAGAGTGATATGAGAGACAGTGAGAATTCAAAAGTCTCTGTATCAGAAAGAATCATGATGAAAATTTTTATTAGGTAAAATAATTATTTATAAAATAATATTTTATGAATTCATCTTTCATATTCAGCATTATATATGAATTAATTTAAAAGTTATAGAATGTTGCATTTTGATAAATCAATTTTCTAATTTGATATTCTTTTATCTATGAAACTTAGGTTTCACCAAAATAAAATCCTTCTATTGATCACCAATGTAATTGTTTTCTGAACACAAACAAACTGTCTGGCTTAAAAACAAAAGTTTATCTTCTTATAGTTTTGAATGTTAGATGCTACATTTGGTTTTACATAAAGTTAACACAACTCAGTCATTAAGGTAGAGGAGATCTATATGAGAAAATGCCCTCACTATTGCTCTGTAATAGAGCTTGAGATTAGGGATGGTGATTCCCCCAGAAGTTTTATTGTTGAGAATAGTTTTCACTATCCTGGGTTTTTGTTATTCTAAATGAATTTGCAAGTTGCTCTTTCTAGCTCTGTGAAGAATTGAATTTGAAGTTTGATGGAGATTGCACTGAATCTGTTGATTGCTTTGGATAAGATGGCCATTTTTACTGTATTAATCCTGCCGATCCATGAGCAGGATCTTTCAATCTTCTAAGATCTTTTTCAATTTCTTTCTTCAGATACTTGAAGTTCTTGTAATATATATTTTTCACTTGTTTGGTTAGAGCCCCACCAAGAGTGATAAAAACTGTATGGTACTGGCACAGATGCAGTTAAATCAATGGAATAAAATTGAGGACGCAAAAATGAACCCATATATCTCTGGTCACTTGATCTTTGACAAAGAAACTAAAATCATTCAGTGGAAAGACGACAGCATTTTTAACGAATTGTTCAGGTTCAACTGGAGGTCAGCATGTAGAAGATTGCAAATCAATCCATTCTTATTGCCTTGTGCAAAGCTCAAGTCCAAGTGGATCAAGGACCTCCACATAAAGTCAGATATGCTGAAACTAATAGAAAAGAAATTAGGGAAGAGCCTTAAACACATGGGCACAGGGGAAAATTTCCTGAACAAAACACCAATGGCTTATGCTCTAAGATCAACAATGCACAAATGGGACATCATAAAATTGCAACGCTTCTGTAAGGCATAGGACACTGTCCATAGGACAAAATGGTAACCAACAGATTGGGAAAAGATCTTTACCAATATGATAGAGGACTAATATCTAATATAAGCAAGGAACTCAAGACGTTAGAATCCAGAGAACCAAGTAACCCTATTAAAAAATGGTGTACAGTGCTAAACAAAGAATTCTCAACTGAGGAATATTGAATGGCTGTGAATCACCTAAAGAAATGTTCAATATCCTGAGTCTTTAGGGAAATGCAAATCAAAACAACCCTGAGATTCCACCTGACACCAGTCAGAATGGCTAAGATCAAAAACTCAGGTGACAGAAGATGGTGCCAAGGATATTAAGAAAAAGGAATACTCCTCCATTGTTGGTGAGATTGCACACTGGTACAACCAGTCTGACTGTTCCTCAGAAAATTGGACATTGAACTACCTGAGGACACAGCTATACAACTCCTAGGTATATACCCCAAAGATGCTCCAACATATAACAAGGACACATGTTCCACTATGTTCATAGCAGCTTTATTTATAATAGCCAGAAGCTGGAAAGAACTCAGATGTCCTTGAACGGAGGGATGGATACAGAAAATGTGGTACATTTACACAAGGGAGTACTACTCAGCTATTGAAAACAATGAATTCATGAAATTTTTAGGCAAATGGATGGAACTAGAAAATATCCTGAGTGAGATAACCCATCACAAAAGAACACACATGGTATGCACTCACTGATAAGTGGATATTAGTTCAAAAGCTCAGAAAACCCAAGATACAATTCACAGACCATATGAAGCTCAAGAACAAAGACCAAACTGTAGATGTATCGGTTTTTCTTAGAACAGGTAACAAAATACTCATAGGAGGAAACACTAAGACAAAGTGTGGAGCAGAGACTGAAAGAAAGGCCATCCAGAGACTGACCCACCTGGTTATCCATCCTATGTACAGTTATCAAACCCAGACACTATTACAGATGCTAAGAATTGCATGCTGATAAGAGCCTGATATAGTTGTCTCCTGAGAGGCTCTACCAGAGCCTGACAAATAGAGGGGCAGATGCTCACAGCCAAGCATTGGGTTGATATTGGGGTCCCAGGTGTATGAGTTAGAGAAATGATTGAAGGAGATGAAGGGGTTTGTAACCTTATAGTAAGAACAACAGTATCAGCCAACCAGACTCCAGATTTCCCAGGGACTAAACCACGAACCAAAATGTACCCGTGACTCCAGCCTCATATGTTACAAAGGATCGTTTTGTTGCACATCCATGGGAGGGGAAGCTCCTGGTCCTGTGAAGGCTTGATACTCCAGTGTAGGGGAATGCCAGGACGGGGAGATAGAAGAGAGCAGATGTGTGAGTGGGGGAGCACTCTCATTGAAGCAGGGGAAGGGGGGATGGGATGAGGGGTTTCTGGAGGGGAAAGTGGGAAAGACTATAACATTTGATATATAAATAAAGGGAATATCCAATAAAAGAAAAGATAATATACCTAGTAATAAAGAGCAAATTGCAGTGAACAATATCAGAATATTGGCTAAGTTGTTTTAAAGCAGAAAGCAAGACCTTTCTCTAACATAGTTTACTGGAGGCATTTAATTTATGTTGGAATAAAATTTACCTGATTGTAAGTCAAAAGAAAGAAATAAAGAAAAGAAGAGAAAAGAAAAGAAAAAGAAAATGCTCTCACCTGATTGGCCTGTCACTGCAATTTGGCCAGATGGTCCTTGGTTAGATAATGAAGCATGTTGAGAAAGTCAAAGTCAGTAAATAGCGCTCCTTCATTGTCTCTGTTACATTTCCTGTTTGAAGGTTTGCCCTGAGATCTGTTCTGGCTAGGTATTTAACTTCAAGTTGTCAACATGTTGCTGCTTATATTATCCTTATTCAGTAATACTGATAGTATAAGCTAGTGGGCTAGTGGGTTTCAGTATGAACCCTCTATACACAGGTATGTCGTGCTTAATTATGTCTAGTTTCTCTATCTCTAACCTTGCCCTTTTTTTTTTTCTTTTTTTCGGAGCTGGGGACCGAACCCAGGGCCTTGCGCTTGCTAGGCAAGCGCTCTTCCACTGAGCTAAATCCCCAACCCCCTATCCTTGCCTTTTTTTATTCTGCCCTTCCTGTCCTGCCTTTCTTTTTAACAGGACAAAAATGATACCTGAAGACAAGGCATAAGCTCTCATATGGAGAATGGACAAGGCGACCCAATAAAAGGAAGAGTCTCAAAGAGTCTCCAAATGTACACCAGTTCCCACTATTAGAAATCCCACAAAACACCAAGTTAATAACTGTACCATATGTGCAGACGACCTGGTGAGGACCAATGTAGGCCTGTTCTTGCTGTTTCAATCTCTGTAAGCACATGTGAGCTCTTCTTAGTTGATTTAATGGGACATGTTCTACTGGTTTCCTCCATCGCTTCCAACTCCTATAGTTCTTCCTTCTCCATTTTTGTAGGGACCCTAATCATGAAGGACAGCCACCCAATTGAGATATCTAAATTAAACTCTCTCTGCTCAAACCCAATTCTCAGGGTTGCCCCTAGTGCTGCAACAGAACACCAGAAGCTTCCACCATATTTTCTGAAGAATTAGTTCTCCTAGTTTTCCTTTGTTCTTCTCACTTTCTTTTCCCTATTCTTCTTGTCCATCCCTCCCCTCCCTTCCCTTTATCAATTTTTCATCAATAGATCATGGTTTCTTGATGGACAAGACAATATACTGTAGCCTGAAGGTTGAGAATAATATAGGTAAGAAAAATGTAGATTATATAATAAATGTTTTACTTAAAGATTATATTGAGACCAACAGACATGTATCAACTTTTAAAATGTGTTGCTAAAGTCATCATATCCCAATTAACCCAGCATCCTCAAATTCCAGATGGACTCTAATTAAGTCTTTGGAGACAGAGGCACATATTCTTCTACTGCTATGTTGGTAAAGTCTCAAAGGGCTGTTAAGGAAATGTGTATATTGAATTCAGTGGACATAGGTTATGCATGAGAGAGTAAGGGAAAGGTGTCACATAAGACTTGGCTCTTCTAACTACAGGTAAGCATAGAGAGTAAAGCTTAGCAAAGCAAGGTTGCTTGGCTGCAATTAGAATAAGCATAGGCCTGTTTTGGTTCTAAATGCATTGCTTCTATATACACACATGCACACCTTTCTTCTCAGGCAGATCCTATTTGATGAAATGCATATTCCTCATTTATGACTTTAAATTTTATCTGGATATTCTTATTTACTCAGGGGAAATTAAGAGGACAGAATCTGTGGTGTTTTGTGAATTTAGCTGTTGTTCTGCACTTTGTTTCCCAGACATTCAAGGTATGATGATTTCATTTCTTGGTATTGATTTTAAAGTGCCAGAAGGTCACATTATTTCCACAGATTTTGAGGGGCTTCTATGAAGAGGGCAGCAGGGGTTGGAGGAGGTCAGATTCTATGTAGTAAGTGTAGCAGAATTTCAGGGTGGTAAGGTGGGAGTGGGTAGGTGGGAGAAGGAGCACCCTCATAGAAACAAGGAGGGGAGATGGGATATGGTGGTTCTGGAAGGATAACCAAGAAAAGGGATAACATTTGAAATGTCAATACATAAAATATCCAATAAAATTTATTTTTAATTTAATTCCTATGAGAAACATCTTCATAAGCCATAGTATATAACAGAACACAGATCTTGAGAGATTATTTAGAATTGGAGACTTTGGTGTGATAACTTTTGACATTATTTTGCCTATTGCTTCCAAATCATGCTTTAATTGACAATTGATAAAATGTGCCCGGTGAGCCATAGACCTTGAAAATGAGATACGAGATAATACAGTATGTTTGGATAGTCTAACAACCTGTAGATTGTTACCATCAATAATGTGAGCTTGATTAAGAGTAAACAGCAAAGGATATAGCTATAAGATAGAATGCCAATGGCCCATCGACTCATGGTAGAGATATTTTTTAAGTGCTACACGTTTGTTAGAAATTATCCTATATACTACATTATATTAGCAAGCATAACAGTAAAGGATAAAAAATTACAGTTTCTTTTTTTAGTCATTTCAAATTATGTAGTAAATTGCTACACTTATGCATTTAAACATTTTGGTGGTTTTCAAACAATTGTATATAACTTATTTAATGTCTCTTTAAACTCTTCTTAGAGAATTTTGGTGTTTGAAGATACAAAATACAAGGATTTTTAGCTCTCTTGATACCATCACATTAGAGACTATTCCTCAATTTGAGCATCTTCAATGTCCCCAATCATGTTTATATTCCCATATCACCTAAGGGAACGTGGAAAAATGTGGTTCTAAAATAAATATTTTTAAACATTTTCAGTATTTAAAGAAATCAATGTTAGCTAAAGCATAGTTTTAGTGAATTAAATATGGGAGAACACAGTCATTTGCTTCTACCATTCATAATGGCTTAATGTTTTGGAAACATCTTTTAGTTTGTGAAAATTTTATTTTCATATCATATATTTTGAAATGTTTTTCCCCTCCCTCATCAATTCCCAGATCTTTTCTACCTCTGTACCCATCTGATTCTAAACCTTCTTTATGTCTTTCTTTGGAAAACAAACAGGCTAAAAAATGAGAGAATAATTAAAAAATAAAAATTAAATAAAAGCCCAAGTAGATAAATTCAGAGAATTAAAAAGAAATTAGAATTAAACAAAGCAAACAGACGAAAAGAGAAATCAAAGCAAAGTAAAATTGCAAGAAATACATAGGCAGAGAGATAGACATGCACCATAAAAACACAGAATTGTAATTAATAATAGATAAGCAAAAGGCGAGTAAAGTAAAAAAGGAAATGCCCAAACAAAGCATTATGAGAGAAAACATCTCCCAAAACATCCCTGCCTTTTGTTTTTTTTTTCTTTGTTTTTTAAATTTTATTTTTCTTGGATATTTTATGTATTTACATTTCAAATGTTACCCCCTTTCCCCCTCACCTATACCCCTCTCCCCTCTCCCTGCTTCTATGAGGATGCGCCCACTCCCACCCACTCACTTGCACCTCAATGCCCTGGCATTCATTCATTGAGGGAATGAGCCTTCAGAGGACCAAGGACTTTTCCTCATATTGATGCTGGACAAGGCTATGCTCTGCTACAAATGCAGCTGGAGTCATGAGCCCCTCCATGTGTACTCATTGGTTGGTGGTTTAGTCCCGGGGAGCTCTGGTAGAGTATGGTTGATTGATATTGTTGTTCTTCCTATGTGGTTTCAAACCCTTTCAGCTCCTTCAGTCTTTTCTCTAACTCCTCCATTGGGATCCCCTTATTCAGTCCAATGGTTAGCTTGAAGCATCCTCGTCTGTATCAGTAAGGCTCTGACAGACCCTCTCAGGAGACATCCATATCTGGTTCCTGTCAGCAAGCACTTCTTGGCATCAGCAATAGTGACTGGTTTTAGTGGCTGCATTTGGGATGGGTCCCCAGGTGGGGCAGTCTCTGGATGACTTTTTTTTTCAGTCCTTGCTCCACTTTTTGTACCTGTATTTCCTCCTGTGAATATTTTGTCCTCCCTTCTAAGAAGACTGAGGCATCCACTCTTTGGTCTTCTAACTTCTTGAGCTTCTTGTGGTCTGTGGTTTGTATCTTTGGTAATCTAAGCTTTTGGGCTAATATCTACTTATCAGTGAGTACATACCATGTGTGTCCTTTTGTGACTGGGCTATGTCACTCAGGATGATATTCTTTAGTTCCATCCATTTGCCTATGAATTTATGCAATCATTGTTTTTAACAGCTGAGTAGTACTCCATTCCCTGCCTTTATTTTATGTTGGCTACTCTGCTGGTCATGGGTGCTCCCTCAAGTGTGGTTTGTATTTCTAGTGAGGTACCATTGGAGAAAACAAATTCTTTCCTTGCCTATTATCTCGAGAACATGCCTTCAATTGAGAAAATTCTGAGCTATATTATGAAATTGGCTGCTCACCAGATTGTCCTGATCACTGTGGACATCCTATTAAATCTGTGATTTCCTTTTATCAATTGATGTGACTGGCTTATCATATCCATTCATGGCAAGGATGAAAGTGGGAGGTGGGATTTAGCATCATAACTGGAACATAGTAATACATACTTTTTCTCTTTGTACTTATAGTTTGGAAGACCATAGAATACTGCTGCTCATAAAAATATCATTACAATGCCTAGCATATGAGTTGGTTTCCATAGCTTATGGAAGAATACTTGAATGTTTTGAATTTAATGGAAAGTGTCCAGTTTCTTAGGTTATAGCAGTACACAAGGCAGAGAACTTAGAATAATATTCTAGAAAAGACAATAGTTATCTGTTTTTAATTAAATTTAAACATTTAATTTGTTTTATTCATGTATTTAAAGTTTTAATTAAAATGAATATATTTTATTGAATTCTTCCTTTAACTATGCTCACTACCATACATAGCTATTGAGCATTTTCTTGTATATATTTCTTGTATATTGTCAGTCTGACAACCTATCAGAAAATCATACATAATGCTCATGAATTTTCTGTATCTTGCATTTTTGAAAAGAAACTGACTCTGAATGATGCAGTTCTGAAATGAAACTTTGAAAACCTCTAATTTAAAGCGGGTTATTGCTCTAATCACAGGAGCCTTCTATATTCGCAGCCAGAAACCCCACAGGTCTTTGATAATCATGCCATTTAAAGTAGTAAAAGTCTGTAAATCCCTAGTCATTGTTGATCTGATGGATACATTATTTATCTGAATAGGTTATGTTACTAATCTGTTTTCACCACATCATGTTATTTAGGTTCAATATTTGTTGATTGCTTATTTCTCTAATCTCTTATGAGATTATCTCTAAGCTGTGTGTTCCCTGCATCCTCCTATCCCGGAATTCTTCTCTGTGGACATGGAGGTGGACAATCGGACCATCCTGACTGAATTTATCCTCGTGGGCTTCTCAGCAGACCCCCACTGGCAGCTGATTCTATTTGGAATATTTCTAACCATCTACTTGATGACCTTGTCAGGGAACATGACCTTGATTATTTTAATCCGGATTGATTCTAGGCTGCATACACCCATGTACTTTTTTATTGGAGGACTATCTTTTTTGGACTTCTGGTATAATTCTGTGTACATTCCTAAAATCTTGGTCAATTGTGTTTCAGATGATAAGCGTATTTCTTTGGCTGGTTGTGGGACTCAGTTTTTCTTTTCTTGTGTAGCAGCCTACACTGAGTGCTACCTACTGGCAGCCATGGCATATGATCGACATGCTGCAATTTGTAGTCCATTGCTCTATTCAAGCATCATGTCCACGTCTCTCTGTACTGGCCTAGTGGCTGGCTCCTATGTAGGAGGGATTTTGAATGCCATAGCCCATACTGCCAACACTTTCAGGTTAAGGTTCTGTGGTAAAAATATTATTGATCACTTTTTCTGTGATGTGCTTCCATTGGTAAAAATGTCCTGTACAGATACCCATGTCTATGTGAAAATCCTCTCCAGTATGGTGGGCTTCACTGTACTCTCCAGCATTCTTGCCATCATTATTTCGTATTTCAACATCTTGCTGGCTATCTTGAGGATCCGCTCTGCCTCAGGAAGACGCAAGGCTTTCTCCACCTGTGCCTCTCACCTGGTCTCTGTCACACTCTTCTATGGCTCCTTGCTTTTCATGTATTCAAGACCCAGTTCCAATTATTCCCTGGAAAGAGACAAAGTGGCAGCCATGTTCTATACCATTATCAATCCATTTCTCAACCCTTTCATCTATAGCCTGAGAAACAAAGATGTTAAAGAAGCCTTTAAAAAGTTGATGCAGAGAATACAACAGCAAACATGAAGGTTGCATTTTGTGCAATGGGGCTGTTCAAAACTTACTTATAGACATGTTTGATGCATTTCTCTCTTTAGTTAGAGTTGAAACAATGTACTTACAACCATGAAAGCCTTAATTATATTCTCCTTTGTTATGGTAATATAGTCTTGCTATATAAACTTTTCCAAATCCATAATGATGGATTTTGCACTGTAATTTCCTTGTCTGTTTGCAATACAAGCTTAAAAAAAAACAATGCTTCACCATTTTTGGTAGGGATGATCTTAGGGAAAGAATGAAATAACAGAAGTTAAATTGTTTTCTACAACTTAGTTTGATTTTTAATTTTTGGGCCTGAATTCTATCAAATATGGAAATGGTACAAAGTGGTTAGATTACTAAAAAATTGTTCAAGATTTTATAAATTAGTATTCTTACTAAGGTGTCTCTTAAATTTCTTTCCATAAATATAATTACATAAGATATATTTGTGTAAAATTTGTGTTTTCTGCACCAAGATATTAATAAAATGTGTTAAAGAGGTATTTTGAGTTAAATAAAAATAAAAGGCTGGAGACATGGTCCAGAGGTTAGGGCA